>NW_028327175.1:60742617-61060345 GCF_987537825.1 Furipterus horrens | reverse complement strand
AACTTAACTTTTATGAAGTCTCTAAGTTTCTGCTAGAAACCTTTGATACTCATGATCAGGTTTATGATTTTGCATTGCCAGTTTAAAAAATTTACAGTGGCTGCATCCTGGGAAGGTAACCTGACGAAGTGGGATATTCTCTGTAGTTTCCCGTTTGGGAGTGACAACCCCTGAAGAGGGGGATCGATGCACTGTTCTTTGAATTGTCAGAGACAGACAGATTCCCAATGTCCTCATCTCCTGACCGTACATTTCCTAAGGCTTGTATAGAATTTACATGCTTTCTATAACTCAGGCCCCTACATAGATAACAGAGGTGTCTGGAACTTACAAAATTAAAAGGGAGCTACAATTTTTCCATAGTTCTGAAATAAGAATAGTCTCCATGGTTAGGATGCTCTATTGATTAGTTTTATGAGACGCAATTGTCCTCTCCTTTAATGTGTTTTATAGGCTTATTCAGGGATATGAAATGAGGAGAAAACTCCAAATGATTAAGAATTTAGGGATCCCACCAACACTCTTAGTCCATCTTTATGCTTTTTAATTTTTAATGAAGAAAAAGTGCCAAATAGCAGAGATGTAATCACAGGGGCATGCTTATACTCCTGTTTGTTTCTGAGAATTTATCAGACTATATGGAGTTTCTCCACAGATATCAAATACGTGTTTGTGACATATGGAATATTTTACACACATGGGCACTCTGACTTCATGTTTCCTGCCATGGAATTCTAAAACCTCTACACAGTAGACTAATAACAGAAGAAATCTTGAGAGAGACCTTACCTTGATACTCACCCACTTAAAAGACCAACGTGGATGATGGGATTAGAGCTCAGCATCAAGCAGGTCAGAGCCTCGCCAAGAATCAGATGGTATACTCACACTGAGCAATTGAAGAGAGTTTGTGAAAGAGACTACTTGACATTCTGCACAGAATATAGAAAACAACAAATGATAGTGCAGTGACCTGGGGCTTGAAAGGGGAGGGGCTGGGGACCTGGAAGGATTCCACCAAAGCTACCTGATTGGACAAAGTGGTGGGGGAGTTTATTTGTATACAGAGAGAATAGCTAATGAGAGGGCTACTTTATGGCAACTGTGGCCTCCAGGAAGGATGTATGTCTCCATTTATCCATCCTTCTCCTTTCTTCTGGATTTTCTGTTGGTCTTCCTGTTTGACTGAATCCAACCAGAAGCACAAGGAAAGGAAGGGGAGGCTGTCCATGCAGTCTGTACAAGTCAGCCTCTGGGACCAATTATGTGAGGAAAGGGACACAAAGTAGACCTGGGAAACCAAACTGAAAATATTTAGCAGTGTCTCCAAAGTATGTTCCAAGAAATTAATAGTTCTTTGAAATGAGTGTAAGTGAAAAAGTTTCAGGATGAAATCAGTTTGGGAAATGCCAAAATAATGTAACCCAACATGTCCATATACTATCTGCAAGGTACTGTTTGATAGAATAGTGAAAAATCCGAAGGAATCTACCTTTATGAAATTTATAGTTATTGAGAAAAACAAGAAATGCACAGGTAAACAAATAGCTGTATAATATGATGTTAAATAGTGACCACTGTTATGAAAAATAATAAAACTTTCTTTTCAATTGGATACATATATTAAATATTCTATTAGAACCAATTTGGGAAATATGAATTTAATAAAAAATAATTTTCTTTTGGGAAATTATGACCTCCTCAAATTCAACTGAGACATTAAAAAATTTTAATTATAGTACATTGTCTCACTTCAGTGTGAAAATACTTAAAGCAGATATAAAATTAACTAATTTAGGAAAGTAATAGGAACCATGTTATTAAGAATAAGTTATAAACTCAGAACAAAATTAGAACAGGAAAAATGCAAAAATGAAATTTTAAAAAATGGATGTGTTAAAATTTTAAACTAAATGTGAGAGTAAATTAAATAATGTAAAATTCAATTCAATTTGAGCCAGAGTTCAAATTTTATTTATTGCTGTAATCATATATATATATATATGGTATCCATAGACTGAAAATGAATTCATAAAACTGAACTGGAATACTTTAAAATCTTTTTGTACATTTTTTAATTCTCTTTTTTTTGCCTGTTATATATTATTCTTTATGGTTTCTTTTGACAAAAGTGAATATACATTATTTATCTTTATATTCTCAGTATCTGGCCCTATTATTGTGCCTGGTAGGATTTTTAAGAGATGTCTTTCAAAATAAATCAAATTGTATAATAATTGTGATATAATAATAATTATAGTAACAAAACCCCAAAATATCTTAACTTTAATGTGTGTTTGCTTTGTGCTAGATATTGTTCTAAGTGTTATGTAAATTATCCCATCAGTCCTCACAACAAGGACTTACTCATAGGTACTGTTAATATTTCCACTCTGTAGATTAAAAAACTGAGGCATTAAAAGCTTATTTAAGTAACTTGCCTACTGGCTCACAGCTAGTGTTAAACCCAGCATATCTAACCCACAGCCTGTGTCTTGAATTATTTATGCTATAGTTTAAAAAATATTCACCTAAATGTAATTAATTGAATCAGATCTAATGAGACAACTGTTCTTGATGCATCAGCTTCAAACTTAGAAAATTATGAATTATAAAAATACAATATAAGAATTCAGTATTTTATAAAACTGAGGGGATATTGTTTAAGCATGATAAAGAAGCAGTTGAAATTTGGAAGGAGAAAATAACACAGAGGTGAAGTAAATATTCTTGCAGTCCCAAAGAATAGAAAGGTAAAGATGTTATAGTCAACAGAATTTAGAGGCGATTGTGGGGTAAATAACACTGGACCATCTTAAGTGAAGACAGTGTTATGCTTTTTTTATATCTTATGCTATGACATTTACAGAAAAAATAAAAATTTAGTGGCATACTAGTACCTTTACATAAAATAAATATGAAAGTGTAGTTAAGACATAAAAATACCATGTATCACCAGAGATGAGGGAGGCATATTTAATTCATGTACTTTCAAATATGAGCACTGTGGGGACATTTTTATCTAAGAGTATTTATGTTCTAAAATGCGTAAGTTTATACATACCCTATGGTAGCTATGTCAACCAATTTTAAAAATAATTATCTGACCTTAAAGTTTCAATACTTTTTTTCAGCTAATTATACCATTAAAATTAAAAGGTTTGTGTGGAATTAAAAAAAAAACACCTTTAATAATTCTTAGAGAAGTGTATATAGATACCTTTCACCAACTTAAAAACAGTTATCACTGAATGTTCTAAAAAATGGCATAGAATGAGTATAGTAAAATATCAGAAGATAATTGATACTTTATAGTATCACATAGAAACCTCAAGGCAATGTACTATTTAAGTAGCTCCAAGTAGAGCATCACATGGGGTTCTATAAAGGTCTTTGATGATTTTGATGTTGGTGATGATAATGATTTTTTCCTTTAACCTTAAAAAATTTGGTTGCCATGTGAAGCATTGAGAAAGTACTACTAATATCACCTATATAGTTACTATAACTAGAATTAGATGAAATCCATGTTTTCTCTCTTTCCCTAAAATGAGGTTTTATAACAAAGACAGTGTGCTTTCAAGTATTTTGAGATCAATAATATATGATGTAAACAGTAGGAAAAGCAATGAGATTAGACTCCATAAATATTGAGATGAAATGTCCTGGTGCTGACAGAATGGTGACAGTTTTTATGTTATTATAAGTGAGAGGCATAGTTACCAGGGTTCTAACGCCCCTGGCTGGTTTGGCTCGGTGGATTGAGAGTCGGCCTGCGAGCTAAGTGTCGCTGGTTCGATCTTCCAGTCAGGGCACATCAGAGAAGGAAAACTCTGACTCCAAAAAACCTCCGCTGCCTTGCGGCATACCTCTTCAGGGGAAAGGCTAAGGGAGTAAACCCCGACAGAAAATCCGGAGCCGGAGTCCCTAAGGTGGTTTGACGTTGTAGTCAACTCCGGCAACTCCTGCGGCGCACCTGAAGCCAAGCTGTATTGACTCCGTCTTTCCCTTGGACCCTTCAGCTGCGAAGAGAGGGGGGGTCTGCTGCATGGGCAACAGCAGACCCTCCATATCACCCTGCCCAGGCTCTGTAGCTTCAGCTTCGCTGGAGAGGACACTCCAGCGTCATCGCAAGATATCGATTCCACACGGGGGGAGACAGATACCGTGTCACTCCCGAGTCGGACTGCACAGCCATTCTCGGCAGTGCAGATGGACTCTTAAGAAGCTACACCATCGTCTCTCGAGACGGACGGCTGCCGCCGACGATTACAAAAACAGAACACATTTGCTAAAAATGATTTTATAAATATTCTTCAGATTTGTCCCATATGAATGTTACAATAATTATTAATTTTAATAAATGGATGACTTAAAACCACCTGAAAACCCACTCAGTGCCTAAAGGAAATACACATCTCACTGAGCTGTATGTTCTTAATGGGAATAGAATTTCACTAGTTGAAAAATTCCACTGGGTTCCATTTACTATGGCTGATGAGAACCACTGTACAATAAAAGCAATAATACTTTTGGCCTCTTCCAAATTGGGATAAGCTATATAGATTGGCTAGGGTTACAGAATACATGAAATTTTTCTCTCAGGCTTTAGACACATAGACCTAACCAAAGAAAATTGAATCAGCCTAGAAAATCAATTGAACAATTCAAACTCAATTGCCCTTTTCCCTAACAGAAATAATTTACCTGTGAACTATCTGGTGATGCAACCTTCTTTATCTTTACAAACTATTTCAGTTGTCCCTATAGATCATACTATTTCTTATTTCTAGACTAAAAACATTTTCTTTGACTCTGTCTTAAAGGAAGACTGCTTTGTACACAAGGCATACCATAATGAATAGTTTTAAAGCCATGCTGGGTGCTGTATACTACCTGTGCCATATGTTAACTGTTTGTTCTTATATAATTTACCTAACCTCTCTGAGGTTCTGTGTACTCATCTGAAATTAGGTTACTTATGCCTACTTGGAAGGATTATTAGGAAGATTAAATAATTTATTTGTAAATTATTGTCATATATGAAAAACCTGTAATAGCCACTAAAATTCGTATACTTACTACTATGATTTCTGATATTTATTTTACCAGAATGAAGTCTGAAGACAAGTCCACCTTTTATTCTTGTTTGCATTTCCCATAGCTCTTAGCTCAATGCCTGTACAATAAATGCATATTGCATAAATGGATGAATAATAGAATAAAGATGTCAATATTTTGCCTTACTTTGACTTGCCCTTCTGAGGGAGATTTTTGTTGCAGGCCTGAGTATAATGAGGATCAAGCAGACAAAGCTGAGTTGTTCTGGATATTCATATGCACCCTGAACACTTCCTGTGAAAAAAAAGCATCTGCTTTACATGATTCCATTGATTTCATTGCCTTTTTAAATATATATATATACATATATATATATATATATATATATATATCACTTCCTAGTGTTCTAGCAACACAAAATATAAACAAAGCTATATGCACAAAGGTTCTAAAACTGTTTTTTCCCCAAAAAACTTTGAAGAAAGAATATTTATTTAACTTTCTTTTAAATTCTGGGAAAGCTCTCATAGAATACTCATCTGTTATTAAAATTACGACCTATTTAATTTTTTAGTAATAGTAATGAAAAACAGTCTCTATGCATATACCATAAATTCAAATAATATAAAATGTGTGTGCATCTGTGAAAAACATGAAAATAATAGGCACAAATGAATATAGCAGCAATGAGAGTACAGATCCTTTTCTATATTCTTCTTAATGAGTTTCTTCTTTCTTATGCAAGTCACAGGTGAGAAAGGGAGGGCAAGAAGAATTCTCAAATAAAAGCATGTGTGACAGACAGAGAATGGCCTTAATAAAACCTTAAATTAAAGTGGATGTTTTCAGTTGAAGTAGATTCCAAGTGAGGATGTAATAGTCCAAAATGCAAATAATTTCAAAGTGAGAATTCCACAATCCATAGAAAACACATAATCCTCTCACTCATTTCAAGAATGTAAAAAGATAGGCCACAAATATCACAGGAGAATATGTAAAAAGAGGATTCTTTGGAAAGAGCTGTGCTTTGTTCTTAACCCACCTCAGTAGTTTCTGAGTCATGTATGAGGAATCGAACTGGCTAGAAGCTGGCTAACTCTAACTGTGGTTTGAACACAGTAAAAAAAACTGTGTTTGGAGAAATAGCCAGATCGCCAAAACTTCTGTGAACAAAGGAAGAATGATTTTTCCCTCTGACATTAGAAGGTCATTCTTGAAAGCTGTTTGAGAAACTCTCCAGGAAGGGCAAGGTACCTCAGGGGAAGGACACTGGAGGCAGACTTCCTGATACCATGGGACTTCATGTAGTGATTGCTTGGAGCAGAGTTACAGCTACCCACATTTATCCATATTTGAGAGAAATGCAATGGGAGACAGACTGGCCCATGAACGAAAGGGTTCACTTTAAAATTCTTGCAAGTACAGAGCAGGCTAATTCTACATCACCACCAGAGTATATTGGCAGCCGTCCATCTCGAGAGATGATGGTGTAGCTTCTTAAGAGTCTATCTGCACCGCCGAGAATGGTTGTGCAGTCCGACTCGGGAGTGACACGGTATCTGTCTCCTCCCGTGTTGAATCGACATCTTGCGATGATGCTGGAGTGTCCTCTCCAGTGAAGCTGAAGCTACAGAGCCTCGAGAGACGATGGTGTAGCTTCTTAAGAGTCTATCTGCACCGCCGAGAATGGCTGTGCAGTCCGACTCAGGAGTGACACGGTATCTGTCTCCCCCCGTGTGGAATCGACATCTTGCAATGACGCTGGAGTGTCCTCTCCAGCGAAGCTGAAGCTACAGAGCCTGGGCAGGGTGATATGGAGGGTCTGCTGTTGCCCATGCAGCAGACCCCCCCTCTCTTCGCAGCTGAAGGGTCCAAGGGAAAGACGGAGTCAATACAGCTTGGCTTCAGGTGCGCCGCAGGAGTTGCCGGAGTTGACTACAACGTCAAACCACCTTAGGGACTCCGGCTCCGGATTTTCTGTCGGGGTTTACTCCCTTAGCCTTTCCCCTGAAGAGGTATGCCGCAAGGCAGCGGAGGTTTTTTGGAATCAGAGTTTTCCACCAGAGTACCTCTCAAGTAAGAGCCATCTTTAATTTTTACTCTGCCCCCTTCACCACTCCTCCAACACTGGGGGGATTAGCTAAGAGCGAGGAGGATGAGGCCCTCAGGAAGGAAAGAGTGGGCACTCAATCAATACCATCTTCTTCCTGATTAGATCCCACAGCACCCTGAATTTGGAGAGGGAAGAGCCACCATTTAAAAGTAGGTTCAGAGGTCTGATTTTTACAGAACGCTGGAACTGTTAAGTGTTGAACTGTGTTTTAATTTGATACTAAACTCTGACTATAGGGTTTTAATTATATAAGCATGACTAGAGAAGTCTCAGGACCTGCCTAAGATTTCACCCAATGACAGCAAAAGGATTTACCTCACTGAGAAAATATAAAAGTATGAATGGGACAAAACAAACAATTTTTATATGGCTACATTCTAGAAGCAACCTTGTCAATATAATAATTATACTACTTACATAGATTCCATGAAAGTAGATAACTTATATCATTAATTATGGTTCTGTTCATATACCATCTTCATTGCATGATGAGCATTTTCAATATTCTCAGGTGAATTCAGAGCTATGCTTATTTGGTGTTACACATATGTAACCTGATATAATATCATACAAAAAATTAAGTTGTGCTAGTTCTTGGGCTCTTTGGCCTGCCAATGAATTGACAAAATGTGTGTGTGTGTGTGTGTGTGAGTGTGTGTGTGTTTTTTGATGATACTACAGGATTAGTTACTGGATAAGGTACTATTATACAGCTTTTATTTTTCTTATTATTTTTAATATTAAAGCTTTTTGAATGGAAACATACCGTAGTTTTATATTTGGAAGTGAGTTTGTGGATTAAGAACAATCTCTAAAACAATATAAGAATTCTATTAATAACATAGCAAAAATAAATAAAAGCACTTAAATGTAATATGTAAATATTAATTTTATACTATGAACTTATTCATTTTTCTGTCTTTTAAAGAGACACAATTTCCTCACCATTCATGAATCATTTTATAATTTATCAAAGAATTATCATATTTTCTTTTGTTCTTCCCATTTTATAATTATATTATGTTTGCCCCACTTTGGATATAAATTCAATGACTTCCAAGATTCGCTTAATCCTTGGGGTTACTCTCTGGGCACACAATTTATCAACTCCTCTGAAATATTCTGGATTTAAGAATACTGCATTTTTCCCTTTGATGCATCATATCTTTGATGAATTTTAATAAAATAATCAGTGAAGTGATACTGATGTGTGGCCTCCGAGGAGTTAAATGAATCACTTTTGAAAAGTAAAGCTCTTCAATAAATAAGTAAGCAAACCAAATAAATATACAAACTAAATAAATAGCTAAATAAATAATTTGGAAGAGAAAAAATTCTTAGAAAGCATTTCCAACCTAGCCAGGAACCAAGATGCCATGAAAGGAATGAAAGACTCATATGTATGCACGTCCATGACTGGCAGAGCACAGAACAGTTGCCTGCACCATGACTGCAGGAGACACTCTGACTTGTATGCTCTGACTTATATGCACTCACCTGAGATGGATTCAGAATTGAGAATCCTTAAGAAACAGTCTCTTTAAGGAACTTTCTTTATCCCCAGAAATAGCCACATTTCAGGAGTATTAACAGATGCATAGTGGAGGTCCTGAGGCAGAAGTAAAGTAGAGATCCTGACCCTTCCAGCTTGCTGGTGACAGTACCAGTGGCAGCAGCATAGTGGTGGGTGTTCCTAAAAGCTTAGTCTTAAATATCTATTTCCAGCCCCTCAATACTTGTGTGGGCCATTCATTTAGGTAACCATATAATTTGTCATTAACAGGACACTTTGGAGAGTAAAAATGAGAGTGAAAACAATCATACCTTATCCCCAGGACAACAGCTTTAAAAATAAGTCTTTTAAAATAGTCTTTTAAAGTTACATACTTTACCTATTAATCTTTAGTAAATCCAGGTTTTGCTTAAATACACCAGAGTGCATTCATTCACGTAACTAAGAACTTTTACCAAAATTAAAAATAAATTTTTTTTGCAATGTACCCATGCTATAAAATATAATATAGATGCCATCTAGAATTGAGGCCCCAAAAATGTTCCTTGGGAAGGATGTCCATATTGTACTCCTAAGTGATAAAAAAATGTGCAGAGGTTTCAGGGCTCACATATGGTGATCTTCTAGATTCTAATGTTTCCAAATTTTCTCCTAAATTAGAAGGCATCAAGAAAAAAAAAAGCAACTAGAACCAACTAAATCTCCCATTTAAGATGATAAAACTCAATTTATTTGTTAATAGGGAAAATAAACACCCAAGATGATAAAAAAGTAGCTCCAGATTTTATCTAGAGAAGGGAGTTTGGTGGGGGCTGACTAGAAGAGAGGGTGTAACAGGGTAACAGAACACAGATAATACCAACTAGAGTTCATTTTCAGACAGAGAAGACCTCATTCAAGAGGGAATATGGCAGGATAGGCCACTGGCCATTGGTAAGTCATAAGTAAAGGACTTGAAAATACATGGGACCAGAGATGGCCATCTTGAGAAGTCAGAGCTTCTGTGGAATAGTGACACCTTTGATGGTGGTGTCCTTCAGTGTCCTGGGTTGTAATGGGAATAAAAAGAACAATTGAAGATGACCCTACTGAGACAAAAGGGCAGCAAAATATTAGAAGAGGTAAAACAACAAAACAAAACAAACAAACAAAAAAATTCATACATTGAAAACAAAATCTACCCTTTAGAGCAGCTTTTATTTTGTAGGAGAGGGTGATGATCTTGAACTCAGTCATCAGGAAAACCACCTCTGCTCTTTAAGAAGTATCCTGCAATTGCTGTACAGGAGAATATGAAACAAACAAACATGATAAAGAAAAGTAAAACCTGGAATCCATATAAAAATACTATAAAAATAAAAATAATAAAAGGAGGTCCCGTGACCGATGCAGCAACGGCAGAGCTGGAAACTGGCCCCTCAACTTCCTCAGGCCGGATTCAGGCTGTGGCTGACCTGTGGGCCAGGCAGGAAAGCCATTTCCTGCTTCCAGTCTGATGCAAAGAGAGTTTAAACCTCTCAGAAGTATTTGGTAGAGCTAAAGAAGACAACTAACTGAGGGCCATCCATCTGATATTGTAACTGGCTCACTAATAATCCCAGGACAAAGTTAGAGATCACAACTCAAGCCTAAACCCCCAGTTCCAAAGACCCTGCTGCAAAGATATTTGATATAAAGGCTTGGGCTGATTACGTTGTGGAATGGGCTTCCTTACAACCGTTACTTTGGCCTTTACTCCATTGTTTCTAGCAAGTGCTGTACTGTCCTGGAAACTGGCCAAGATGACTGAGGCCAGGGAAAAGGGGCAGAAAAATAAAGTCAAGAAATATTGCAAAAGCTAAACAACTAAGAAAGGATTGAAGGAATAAACAGGTTCTGCTACCGTGGGAAACCTATTTGGGAAATTATGCAGCTTTGGAAGTACCCTCTAAGGTTTCTTTTCTGGATTTATGACTAGTAAACGAAGTCTGAGCATATGGAAGATTTGTGATAGGTCAGACCTCTGCTGTAGGAACTTCTAGGCTTCAGTATAGAAGTCTGTTGGCATTTATTGTAAATTGACATTTATTATGCTACAAATTATTTATAACCGACTTAGTCTTCTGCTATTTTGCAGCTTATGTCCTGAAATGTAAATATCCTGAGGGGGAAATGACTTTAGATTATGAATTCTATTCAAATACTGGCTCAAAATGGGGCCCTGTTCTGGATGAAGGAAACTAAGAATGTAAAAATGAGAGAATTGTCCTGAGGTGAAAAGTGTGCTTTGGCTTAAAAAAAGATGCAGTATATTAATTACATCTTTTATCATTATTGCTTATTTCTTAGAATCATTTCAGGTTTTCTCAACGCACAATATTATTAACCAATGAATGCTTTACTTTTCTGCATTTTTCTCATTTTTGCCTTTGAGATACTGGTAATTATCAGACATTCTGCCTTTTTAAAATCTAATTTAATTAAAAATTATCTTATTTTATTGACTATATAGAATACCACCTATTGGATATAGCAATTTTTGTACTCATGAACACTGTCATTTACTTCGAGTTGACTTGTTGAATAGAGTAACACTACGATTTAAAGCTTGCAGTAAAAATGCCAAACCCTGTAGTACTTTGGAACCAGTTTATTCTTACTCATGCTAAGTAGAAATGTGAAGCAGTTAAAATGTCTTCTCTGAGAATTTGCTGATTACATAGATGCCTCTTTTTATTCCATTAAATTCATGGTAGTGATGTCCTATAATTTTTGATCGAACAAGTTCACAGAGAAAATTAATATTTCAAATATCTTTTAAGGAACTCTTAAAGATGAAGTCACCCACCTTCCTCCAAAGAAGCCCTTTTTTTTTTTTCCCCTAATGTGGAACATTGAAAAACTAATCCATGCCTTTGTCATCTAGTAGTTATGGATTGGATGATGTCTTTTAACCCTTTTTGCCAAATCTGTTGCCCCCAGAACACAACAAGGATGCCAGCCTGTTAAACCAAGCACGCCGTTGACCGGAGACAGCCAACTGACCTGGAGTCTGCACGATCCTTCCCCATGTGGGAAGGCCACCCTCCCCTCCACACCCCCACTCTTATTAGGGATTACTGGACCCAAGGGTAGGTAGGATGATGACCATGTCCAGCTTGAAGTAGCTAGAGGAGGTTGAGACCTTCGCCCATTGTCCTTTACAAGATTACAAAGGGTCTTAATATCTGAGAGGGAGGGATAGTTATTTTTTATTGTTAAAATAATTAATTAATCACATATTTACTAAAAAAAAGAGAGAGAGAGAAGAAGAAGAAGAAGAACATATGAAAGGATGAAGCGGGAAAGCTTATATGTACGAACCATGGGTATGGACTTGGGGGGAGAGATTGCTGGGGGAGGGAGATGCTGGGTGGAGGGGAGTAAAGGGGAGAAAAGTGGAACTATTGTAACAATATAATCAATAAAATACAGTTAAAAAAAGAAAAAAAGACAGGGTAAAGAAAAACTTAACATTTGGAAAATTTTTGTTTGGCATAGTAGTAATGGGTGAAAAATATAAATTATGTCAAAATGAGAATGCGTTGTCATTAGAAATAAAAAGCTAAAGCATATTTCCTTTAGTTAAGTGTAACTGGAACTTTTTACTATGAAATATGGCTTTTATAAATACATGGCCCAATAACTTTACTCACTGTCAGTATTTAATAGCTTATTAATATTTTCTTCATCTCTGTTAATGAATTTTAAATTACAGAAATTGTCCAAGACCTTTATTTAAAAATGAAAGCAGATAAAGAAATAAATTTGATAATTTCTTATTAGGAAAAAAACAAAAACAAAAAATTAATAAATAAAAACAACAAAAACTCTCAGATTAGAGCACACATTAAATGAAGCCATGAAGCATGAGAAAAACATAATGCTAAACTCAGGTTGATACTACAGATAAGTAAACAAGAAATTGCAAACATAAATAAAAATGTGAACCAGATATGAAGAAAAACTGAAAATAAATGAAGAGAAATATTTCAGAATACATCTGAAGATAAAATTCATAGGTACCTAAAGAATAATAGATACAAATCGAAATACAGGAAGAGATATGCAGAGAAAAAAGAAGAAAAGACAAGAAAATAAACAATAATAATAATGAAAGCAGGGTTGGTGAGAGTAGTAAATAAGAGAAGACACAAAGTCAAAAATCCAGCATAATATCATAGTATCGGAAGCATAAAAACAACCTAATGGAACAAAATTAATGTTTAAAATGAGAATTATAGCAATTATGAAATAAAATAATACAACATGAAGATCCAAAGTGTCTGCCTTGAACCTGGTGATACTGAATCAGAATTTTCTACTCTCAGAGATTTCATTACTAAGCTTTAAAAATGAAGAAAAGTTTATCTCTTCTTCCAGGAGAAATTCAAAATTACTTATTTTTAATTCTAATTGTCTACTCCTGGTATATACAAAAGCAATTCACTTTTGTATATTAACCTTGTATCCTGCAATCTTGCCATACTTGTTACTGGAGTTTGTAGTATGTATGTGTCATTTTGGGGAGATTTTTTACATAGACAATCATGTCATCTGTGATTAAAAGCATTTTACTCTCTTTATACCCATCTTTAATACTTTTATTTCCTTTCCTTGTCTATTGAACTAACTAGGACTTCCAGTACAATTTTGCTTAGAACTAATATGTTTGCATTGCTTCCCAAGTTAGGCTGAAAATCTCTGATATGGTAAGCATTAGCCACTTGATATGGGGCTAACATAAATTGAGAAATTCTATAAATATAAAATACGCACAAATTTCTAAGACTTTGTATGAAAAGTAAAATTTCTTTTAGTAGTTTTTATACTCATTACATATTGAAATGCTATGTTATGGAAATTAATTTTCCAAGTTACCCTTTTAATGTGGGCTACTGAAAATTTCAAAGTACACACTTCCTGGGATGTTGATGTGATAGCTCAGTTGTTTGGAACCATTGTGGGGAAAAGCCAAAACCAAAGGTCTGTTAAACAATGTGCTAAAAGGACTTCTGTACCATATTGCTTCTGGATTGTTTGCTAGAGGACTTCATTTATATGAATAAAAGTAAAATTCTATCCTACTTATGCCATATTTATTTTAGACTTTCTGTCACTGAATTATCTTACTTTTACAGTTATTTATGTATGCATGAATTTGTAGGTGGGTAAATAAAATATAGTCACTGAAATCCCACATTAGTGAGGTGAGTCTTGCTTAATGAATAGTAGTTCATTTATTAAATTTAAGAGTTGAATATTAACATTAAACTTAAAACAATTTGCAGTCTCTGGACCCAAGGGTAGGTAGGACGATGACCATGTCCAGCTTGAAGCAGCTAGAGGAGCCTGAGACCTTCGCCCATTGTCCTTTACAAGATTACAAAGGGTCTTAATATCTGAGAGGGAGGGATAGTTATTTTTTACGAACCATGGGTATGACCTTGGGGTGGTATTGCTGGGGGATGGAGATGCTGGGTGGAGGGGAGTAAAGGGGAGAAAATTGGAACTATTGTAACAATATAATCAATAAAATACATTAAAAAAAAAAAAAACAATTTGCGGGTAGTCTCAAGAAATTGGCCTAATTTATTTCAAACCTGAGAACAGTTTAGTAGCAATTATTGTGATTTCAATTTCATTCTTGACAAAGAACTGAGAACAATTTCAATAGCAGAATTAAATGAAATATAAAACTATAAAGGTTATTTTCAATATTTATTAATAGGGAGTGGAGGGACTGAGAAAAAAGGAAAAATGACTTATGGACATGGACAACGTTGTGGTGATAGCAGGGTAGGGGTGTATAAGAGGGTTAAATGGTAATGGAAAAATACAATAATAATGTTTTTAAAAACTTGTAAAAAGTATTACTTATTTACTGATGAATTCACTCCTTTGGTAAAATATTCTAAATCACTGCAAATACTCTAGTGCTATTTTAGCACTGTCTTCTTAAAGTAAGTTAACAGAAGTGGTCAGTATTGAAACTATACACTGAAACTCATAATGCTAAAATAAGGGATACATTACATTTTTCTTTAAGGATGAAAGTCACTGAAAAGCCACATCAGTATTAATAAAATGTCTAGAATTCAGAAACCTTGTTATATTGAACAATTAATGGATGTTTGTAAAATTTCCACATTTGGAAAAAGTTTGCTTTTTCTGCATAATAAAATTTATGACCAGATATATTCAGCACTATAATAAACCTGCTTTGAAATCCCTGCACAAAATTGACATTCAGCCATGTTCTAACAGTTCAGATACTGGCAAGGTCTACAAAGATGCCACTGAAAAATATATATAGTGCATAATTTTCATTTCTTTGCTGTCAGGATAACATGTGTGCTTCATATGCTTTAGTGATGTCTAGCAGTACAAATGTGTCAGAAAATCATAAAAATTTGTCTTCTATGACTAACATATAGGATTTAAAACCATAGTATTTAGTATATTTATCTCTAAGCAGGAAAAAGAATTTATTCTTGGACAAATATATATATTTAATTTTAACACATTTTCCCTATAGGATTTAATGAAACTGCTTTAGCTGTAGTCATTTTCCTTGTGTAGTTTCCCCTGACCCCACCATAATAGCTTAAAATTTAGCATAAGTCTTTATGTTTAGGGATTTCAAAACTGGTATTGGAAGAGTAACAGGCACATTAATTAAAATTATAAGCCTCAAAAGTAAATTATCTTCTAAATGTGCCTTATAGCTATATTGAGGTGTTGCCATGATAGATAAATAAGATGAATTATTATGTTAGTCTGGGTTATTTTATTGTAAGTGACATAAATTGAACACAATTTAGTTGAAATAAGAACTTTGTAACTCTCCTAAATGGAAAGTTGAAGATGAAGGCCAGTTTCTGATGGAGGTGATTGGATGTTTCTCCATGTCACTGCTCTGCTTATCTCTTCTTGCCTCTGCTGGACTTTATATTTTAGGCTTATTTTCTCCAAATGTTAGACAGAATGCTATGGCCATAAAATGCTGCCAACCTCAAAGTCCAGTCAAGAGTCTACATTAATAAAAGATATGGCCTTGTTTGTTTTCTTAATTATGAAGGCATCCACAATTGTGATTTGTGGTGTAGTAGACTGCGATATCTCTGCAATTAGACTTTCCCCTAAAATCCAGGTAAAAACAAACACTGAAACCCTAAAGCCACAGCTTACAGGTCAAAGATTGTCTCAAGAAAGATGGCACACTGATTTTTTTTCAGTTTTATTATTGGTCCCCCCTTGGTTTAATGGATATCTGCTGAGTTTCAGACCTCTTTCCAAATTACCCATTTATTGTCCCTTATTAAATTTATAATTACACAAACATAAGCTTAAACATTATAATTATCTATTTCTTCTTGTGAAAAAATATTTCCCTAAGCAATCTTTATATGAAAATAAATGGGTTGCTTCCATTTATTTGTATCTTCTTCAATTTCTTTCTTTAGTGTCTTATAATTTTCCATGTACGTTCATTTTATATCCTTGGTTAGGTTTATTTCTAGGTATTCTGTTCTTTTTAAGCAATTTTAAATGGCACTGTTTTCTAACTTCCCTTTCTGTTAGTTCATCACTGGCATATAAAAACACAACTAATTTCTGGATATTAATTTTGTATCCTGCTATGTTGTTGAATTGATTAATCAGTTCTAGTAGTCTTGGTGGAATCTTTAGGGTTCTCTATGTGCAGTATAATTTCAACTGCAAATAAAGACATTTTTACTTCTCCCTTTCCAATTTGGATTCCTTTTATTTCTTCTTCTTGATGATTTCTGTGGATAGGACTTCCAGTACTATGTCAAATAGAAGAGATGAAGGCAGATATCCCTGTCTTGTTCCTGATCTTAAGGGGAATGCTTGTAGTTTTTTGCCTATTGAGAATGATGCTGGCAGTGGGTTTGTCATATATGACCTTTATAAGGTTTAGGTATGTTTCTTCTATCCCCAATTTTCTGAGAGTTTTGATTATAAATGGGTCCTGGATTTTATCAAAAGCTTTTCCTGTATCTGTTGATGTGATCATGTGGTTTTTAGCCTTCATTTTGTTTATGTTATAAATCACATTTGATTTGAGAACATTGTACCAACCTTGAATTCCTTGAATCATGGTGTTTGATCATTTTGATGAATTGTGTATTTGGTATACTAATATTTTGTTGAGGATTTTAGCATCTGTGTTCATCATAGATATTGTCTTGTAATTTTCTTTCTTTGTAGTGCCTTTATCTGGTATTGAAATTAGAAAAACGCTGGCTTCATGAAATGAGTTTGGGAGCCTTCCCTTCTCTTTCATGGATAGGAAGAATTAACATCATTAAAATGTTTATATTACTCAAAGCAATCTATAGAGTCAATACTCAATACAATTCTTATTAAGATTCCAATAACATATTTCACAGAACTAGAACAAGTATTTCAAAACTTTATATCCCACTGCTGAGATTATACCATGAGAATCCTGAAACACCAATTCAGAAGAACCTATGCACCCCAATGTTTATAGCAGCATTAATTACAATACCCAAGTGCTGAAAACAGCCTAAGTGCCCATCAGTAAGTGAGTGGATCAAAAAACTGTGGAACATTTACACAATGAAATACTGCATAGCAAAAAGAGAGAAGGAATTCCTACCCTTCACAATAGCATGGATGGACTGGAGAGTATTATGCTAAATGAAATAAGCCAAGCAGTGAAAGACAAATACCATATACTCTTACCTATAAGTGGAACCTAATGAACAAAACAAACAAAGAAGGAAAATAAAATCAGTGACATGGAAATAAGGAACAAACTGACAGAAACCAGAGGGGAGGGGAAATAGGAATAATGGGGGAAAGAAAGGGAATAGTCTGGTCAAGGAACAAGTATAAAAGACCCATGGATGTGAACAACAGGGTGGGGATTGCCTGTGGGAGTGGAGGTGGGTAGAGCAGGGGAGAGAAATAGGGGAAAAATTGAGATAACTCTAATTGAACAACAATAAAATAAAATGATAAAAATTAAAGTGATATTAACCAGCTCTGTAATTTGCCTTATGCAATAAACTTAACTTCAAATGACAAAAAAAAAAAAAAAAAAAAAAAGCCTCCCATAGCAACAGCAATCCTGAGAAAAAAAGAACAAAGTTGAAGGAATTACACTTTCTAATATAAAACTACAGTACAAGGCCATAGTAATGAAAATAGCCTGGTACTGGCATAAAAACAGACATAGACCAATGGAACAGAATAGAAGCCAGAATTAAACCCACACTTTTATAGTCAATTAATGTTTTCCAGAGGAAGCAAGTACCTACAATGGACTAAAGATAGTTTATTCAATAAAAGGCGGTTTGACGTTGTAGTCAACACCGGCAACTCCTGCGGCGCACCTGAAGCCAAGCTGTATTGACTCTGTCTTTCCCCTTGGATCCTTCAGCTGCGAAGAGAGGGGGTGTCTGCTGCATGGGCAATGGCTAGCCCTCCATATCACCCTGCCCAGGCTTTGTAGCTTCACTGGAGAGGACACTCCAGCGTCATCGCAAGATGTCGACTTAACATGGGAGGAGACAGTTACCGGTTATAAGCTCATCCAATTGGTGAAGGAAACGAGTACCAGGGGTCTCCTCTGATGGTGGGAGAGGTCATCGCACCTCACTGGACAGCTACCGCCCGCCTCAAGCTGGGCAGCCCCCAGCCAATTAGGTGCCGTCTCGCCATGGCTCACCTGCCCCACTGGGTGCGTGGGGATCAGGGAGGCGTCTCTTGAAAAGTGGGCCACAAAACACTCGCACCAGGCAATTCCAAGCAAACAACAAGAAAGAAGCCTCCAGCTCTTCGCCTCGCTAGCTGGAACATCAGGACCATGTGTCCCGGACTTACTGCAGACCTTCCGTGGATCAATGGTGCCAGGAAAACCGCCGTCATCGACAGGGAACTGGCACGACTAAAACATTGACATTGCGGCTCTACAGGAGACCCGGTTGGCCGACAACGGAACTATCAGAGAAACCAACTACACCTTCTACTGGCAAGGGAAGTCTCCGGACCAACCAAGACAGCACGGTGTTGGGTTCGCTGTGAAGAACACGCTTGTTAACTCCATAGAGCCACCCACAGGAGGCACAGAGAGATTACTTACCCTCCGATTGTCAACAACTTTCGGCCCAGTCAGCATTCTTAGCGCGTATGCCTCAACCCTCTGCGCCACCACTGAAGAGAAAGAACAGTTCTACCATGCACTGGACAAAGCGTTATCCAAGATCCCCAGAAGTAACGCTCTCTATCTCCTTGGAGACTTTAACGCAAGAGTAGGAGCTGACCACATGGCCTGGCCCACCTGCCTCGGAAACTTTGGGAGAGGAAAGATCAATGAGAATGGTCAGCGACTGCTTGAGCTTTTGTGTCACCACGGCCTGTGCGTGACAAACACATTCTTCAAGTGCAAAGAGATCCACCAGGTGTCATGGAGGCACCCCCGCTCCCGCCACTGGCACCAGCTTGACCTCGTCATCACCAGAAGAACGGATATTGGCAGCACCCTCCTCACCCGCAGCTACCACAGTGCAGACTGCAACACGGACCATGCCCTCGTGGTAAGCAAGGTGCGCATAATGCCGAAGAGGTTGCACCACTCCAAGATGAAGGGTCGCCCACGCATCAACACCAGTTGTGCCAGCAACCCAGTTAAGACCCAGCAATTCATCAACAGGATGGAAGATGCACTCGGCGAGGGAATGGCAGCAGACGACATTATTGAATCCAATTGGTCACGTCTCCGCGACGCCATATACAACTCCACCATTATTGCTTACGGGAAGAAAGAGCGGAAGAACGCTGACTGGTACGAGGCTCACTGGGAAGAAATGGAACCCGTGATCGAGGCTAAGAGGAAGGCCCTACTGGCTTACAAGGCCACGCCCACTCCCAGTACACTTCAAGCTCTACGGGCTGCCAGGAACAAAGTCCAGATGACCGCCCGCTACTGTGCCAACACCTATTGGCTAAACCTGTGCAGAAGCATCCAGGAAGCCGCCGATATAGGCAATGCACGAGGAATGTATGAGGGTATCAAGAAGGCAACAGGCCCAATCCCCTCCAAGATTGCCCCCCTTAAGTCCAAGACAGGTGAGGTCATCACTGACCAGGAACAGCAAATGCGGCGGTGGACCGAGCACTACCTCGAGCTGTACGCGACGAGGAACACCATAACAGACACTGCTCTTAACACCATCCCAGACCTACTGGTCATGGAGGAGCTAGACACCCCACCTACTGCGGCAGAGCTCGGCAAAGCCATCGACCGCCTCGCTTGCGGGAAAGCACCAGGAAGCGATGGAATCCCTCCAGAAATCCTAAAGAGCGGGAAACCAGTCCTGCTACAGCCACTCCACCATCTACTCTGTCTCTGCTGGAAGGAGGGTTACATCCCCCAGGATATGAGAGACGCCACCATTATCACCATGTACAAGAACAAAGGAGACCGCAGCAACTGCAACAACTACCGGGGCATCTCTCTCCTCAGCGTCGTCGGCAAAGTATTCGCCCGGGTCGCTCTTGCCCGCCTGCAGACCCTTGCTTCCCGCGTCTACCCAGAGTCCCAGTGTGGCTTCAGAGCTGGCCGATCAACAGTGGACATGATCTTCTCCCTACGCCAGCTGCAGGAGAAGTGTCACGAGCAGCATAAACCACTCTATCTCGCCTTTATCGACCTCACGAAGGCGTTTGATCTGGTCAGTCGAAGCGGACTCTTCAGCTTGCTACGGAAGATTGGCTGTCCACCACATCTGCTTGCTGTGGTCATGTCCTTTCACGACAACATGCACAGCACGGTGTCCTACAACGGCGCAACCTCTGAGGCCTTCCCAGTCAGCAGCGGAGTAAAGCAGGGCTGCGTCCTCGTGCCTACGCTCTTCGGAATCTTCTTCTCCATGCTCCTCCAATACGCCTTTAAGGACTGCAGCGAGGGTGTCTTCATTCACACCAGATCCGATGGCAAGCTCTACAACCTGGCCCGTCTACGAGCCAAGACCAAAGTCAAAGAGGTGCTCATCCGTGAGATGCTCTTCGCCGACGACGCAGCCTTGACATCACACTCCGAAGAGGGACTCCAGCAGCTAGTCACTTGCCTTTCCCACGCATGCAAGGAGTTTGGACTAGCCATCAGCCTGACGAAGACGAACGTTATGGCTCAAGGCACGGGGACTCCCCCATGCATCACCATCGACGGATACACCCTGGAGGTTGTCAACGACTTCACTTACCTCGGGTCCACCATCTCGAGCTCTCTGTCAGTCGACTTGGAGGTCAATCGGAGAATCACCAGGGCAGCCACAGTTATGGCCAAACTGAACCGGCGAGCGTGGAACAATTCCAGCCTCACTGAGAAAACCAGACTGCGCATCTACCAAGCCTGCGTACTCAGCACTCTCCTCTATGGCAGCGAGACGTGGACCACCTATGCAAGGCATGAAAGGAAACTCAACAGCTTCCACATGAGGTGCCTGTGATGCGTCCTGCATGTCGCCTGGCAGGATAAGGTCCCCAACACCGAGGTGCTGAAGCGAGCCAACATGAGCAGTTTGCATGCAGTTCTTAGTGAGAGACGCCTCAGGTGGCTCGGCCATGTCAAAAGAATGGATGCAGGCCGTATTCCCAAAGACCTCCTCTACGGCGAGCTAGCAGAAGGCCAGAGGATGACAGGGCGCCCAAAACTGCGGTTCAAAGACATCTGCAAAAAGGACATGACACAATGCTCCATCAATCTCAACACATGGGAAGTTCAAGCAGATGACCGCCTAGCCTGGAGGCTCACCGTCAGGCAAGGTACGTCATGCGCAGAGGCTGCGCGCAACGAGGAGGCGGTCCAGAAAAGATCGAGGCGGTAGCAGCGTCAACAGCAGCAACAACAGCCATCTGCCTTCACCTGTAACAAGTGTGGCAGGGATTGTCACTCCCGAGTCGGACTTCACAGCCATTCTCGGCGGTGCAGATAGACTCTCAAGAAGCTACGCCATCGTCTCTCGAGACGGACGGCTGCCGATGACGATGACGATGGTGTTGGGAAAATTGGACAGATACATGCAGAAAAAATAAATGAGACCACCTTCTTACATGATGCACAAGAATAAATTCAAAATAGATCAAAAACCTAAATGTTAGAACTGCAACTATAAAAACCCTAGAAGAAAACATAAGCAACAAAACCTCAGACAGTGTTCATAGCAATTTTTTTTCTGATATGTCTCCACAGGAAATGATACAAAAAAATAAATAAATAAAAACACAAACAGGACTATGCCAAACTAAAACATTTTTGCACAGCAAAGGAAACCATCAACAAAATAAAAAGAAAACCCACAGAATGGGAGAACATATTCGCCGATATACATGATAAGGCATTACTATCCAACATTTCTAAAGTGCTTAGAAAACTGAACACCAAAAAACAAACAACCCAATTAAAACTAAACAATCACCTGAATGGACACGTCTCCAAATAGGATATACAAATGGCCAACAGACATACAAAAAGATGCTCAACATCACTAGCCATCAGAGAGATGCAAATTAAAAACACAGTGAGATACGTTTCACACCAGTCAGAATGGCCATCATCCATAAATCAACGAACAAGTGTTGGCCAGGATGTAAAATAAGGGAAACCCTTTTGCACTGCTGGTAGGAATGCAAACTGGTGCAGCCGCTGTTGAAAACAGTGTGAAGATATCTCAAAAAATTAAAAATGCATCTGCCTTTTGACCCAGTGAGTCCAGTTTTGGGAATATATCCGAAGGAACCCAATACATTAACTCAAAAGAACATAAGCACTCCTATGTTCATTGCAGCATTATTTACAATCACTGAGATATGGAAGCAGCCCAAGTGTTCATCAATAGCTGAGTGAATAAAACAACTATAGGACATTTATACAATGGAATCTACTTGGCTTTAAAAAGTAGAAAATTTTACCCTTTGCAACAGTATGGATGGACTTGGAGAACATTATGCTAAGCGAAAAAAGCTAGTCAGAGAAAGATAAATACAGTATGATTTCACTCATATATAGAATCTAATGAACAAACTGAACTAATAAGCAAAATAGAGCCAGACTCATATGTGGATAGCAGATGACAACTGGGGTGGGGAGAGGAGGGTTAAGGAGTAGAGGGATTGAGCAAAAAGGAAAAAAGATTCATAGATATGGACAACAGTGTGGTGATTGGTGGGGGAGGGGCATATACGGGAAATAAATGATAATGGAAGAAAGGCAATACAGATTAAATTTAAAAATATATATGTGTTATTAAATACTAGTCTTTTTCTCTTATTTTGTTCCTAATCTTTCACAATTTTTATTCTCATTCCTTTTTGTCTCTTGCCTATTTTTTTCTGGGTTTTTTTTTTTTTTTTTTTTTTGGTCCGATTTTTATCATACCATCTCCAGATTGTTCTTCCTTTGTGAAATAGTTATTTTTAAGCAATCATTATAAAACATACTTTTATAAAGTTAATACGACTTTTACTCCTTCTTTGTTTCTTACTATATGATTAAAGATATGTTCATCTGGAGTAAAAAAATCACCTCAGCTTAATATTAAATTACATTTAAGTATGTAACAAATATTTTAATTCACACATTTCAAACAATTATGGAAAAAGTTAGATAGGCTATTTCTAGTCCTCCTTATTTGTGTACTTAAAAGTTCATTTGCCTCTCTGAATTAATTCCTATGTTGAGCTAAATATAGAGCTATTGAACAATTCTGTGGTAGTAGTTTTTAAATTTTCTAAGTAATACACAGAATAAGTATGGAGGAGAGTGGAAAATAGATATGATAAAAAAGATGATTCCGATAAGTAAAATGTTCATTTTTTATTTAAACATTCCATTGGATGTTTCCAAAAGTGAGGTGCTGGGAATTTGGCACTGTCATAGATTATAAAGTTTACTATGTTATTTGTTTCTAGCTAGTAAAACTTACATAACTTGAGAAGGAACTAATCTGAAGTAGGAGAACAGATTAAAAAATATCTATAAATACAAAATAAATCAATATTAAAAACAATTTACAAAAGAATATCCAGTGATGTGATGAAATTATCAGGATATAATGTAAAAAAGCAGGTTGTAATATATACCATATATAATATCTATTTGTAAATAATTTAAAATGCACATGTGTGTGTGTTCATGTGTGTGCATGTATTAGAAAGAGGACCCTGCTTTCCAGGAAAATACTGAGATGGAAAATATAAAATTGTTCGAAGCCTCATATATTGTCTTTTAGAAAGTACCAGATTTAATTTATAATAATATTTTTCTTCCAGTGATCTTTTAACTAACGTCATAACTAATTGGAATATTGACAAATGAACATTTATAATGTGGGCATTTAAAATGTGTTATAGAACATATGCTCCTACTTAACTATTTTAGATTCTCTATAAACAAGAAATATATTCTTCTGGGTTAAAAAATCACAGCAGAATGCTTTAAATGAACTCAGAACGGTCTGTAATTAATCACTTTTCTACTTCACACATTCAGAGTTTATTTCCGTTTCTGATTACAAAAAAGACACTTCCTTTCTCTGATTGAAGAAGAAAGAGAAGGGGGATAAACAGGAGGAGAGGATGAGTGGAGAGTTACAGGACAGATTGAGCGTATGTGTTTTAATCTGGCAGTTGTCTTGTGTAATTTTTTTTGCCAAAAGACTGCTAATTTCATACAAAAATTTAAATATTGTAGCAGTCACCCAACTTAAACATTTGGCAAATAGTTATCCTATTTTAAAAATGGAAAATATTTCTCAAGTGCTTCTGTTTTCAAAATACTGTCTCATGCTATTATGTTTGCTTGATCACTCTTTTGAAGAAAATTCTTTAAATTTAGGATGTGATGTAAATATGTTTTATTCTTTCACTAATATTCAAGACTACCTTGATATATCCAGTCAGTTTAAAATGTGAGGGCCATTTTTTCTTTCTTTCCCCCTTTTTTCTTTATGAAGTATATTCACATTCTTTAAAACACATAGAAGGTATACTGAAAAGGAACACTACATTCCTGAGGTGTGAAATACATTTTTAACAGAAATACTTGAGAAAAAAATGTAAAAGTTATTTTACATTTGCCTGAATCTAGACCAACTGAAACCTACTTTTCACAAGAACATAGAAGCTCTCACTTTAGATGTGAATCATCCCAAGGGAAAATTTGCTATATTCACACGGCTTCAGGCACCATATTCTCAGTACCATGAGTGCCTTTTGTATTTCTTCTCTCCTCAAGCTGACATGAGTGGGATAATTTTTTTTTAATATAAAATGAACTAGAGTTAAAGTTACACAATCTACTCTGTTCCACTTGACCACAATATTGCCTAGTCTCACATAGTTTCTAGACTGTCTAAGGAAATATTCCTCTCAACATCTGTTCATATAGTTAATATGGACTAGTGTGTGTGTGTGTGTGTGTGTGTGTGTGTGTGTGTGTGTGTGTTGTCTTCTGTTTAAACCAAGGGATATATCTTTTAGTTTAGGAGTAAGGATAACAATTATATAAAGTTTACCAAAAGTTATATTTGTTATAACTTTACATATTAGAGAGGAGAAATAATGCAATAAATTAATTATGGTAAATTAACCAAGCAGTTTGGTATTTTCCCACTATAAATCTTATGACTTGAACAAAATTTATAATGGCAATTCCTCCCACTACTAAAATATACTATCCTTGACCAATTAACTCACTTATTAAGATCACTAAGTTAAAGAAATATGTTTATAGACTGTGCTAATAATCTCAATTAATCATTTCATCAATACTGGTCAAAAGGATGGTTTGGCTTAGTTTTATCACCATACTAGGAGAACGGCTAATCATAAATATCAAGTGAGCATAAGTCTCTTATAGAAAAATGTATTCAGAAGTGGTTTTCGTGTGAAGCAAATGATGCTTCTTATTTCAGATTCAGGACCCTCGTTTGCACTGACACTTTTAAGGTCATGGGAGGAATCTATGACCTGGTTATTTGGTCATGCAATTTTGTGAAATATGGAAAAGTATGTCAATTTAACTGCAATCAGTTAAGATCATTGTCTCCTTTCACTCTTTTTCTTCATAATTGTTGGCACTTGAGGATAGGCATTTAGGCTACTTTGCTAGGGAAGAGTTGAGTTGTAGATGTGTTTTTGTTGTTGTTATTGTTTAATGGGGATATTTAAGTATGTTGCCGTCACTTCTTTGTATAATTAATCAGTGCTAATTGTTGCAATATTATGAGCCAAAGGCATAGAGGCAAGAGGTGATATGATAATGAACATGTTTTAGATACCATAAATATCTGTGTAGTAGGAAAAAATGTCTTACACGAATAGAGGAGAAATCTAGTCTTTAGAATATTTTTTTAAATTACATATATGACTTTTATACAAAGAAGGATAATAAAAGTTTTTTTCACATTGTGACAGCATTGTCACAACCACCCACCCAGGTCATTGTAGCATGGAGAGAGGGATAGACCACAGTTAAATATTTGGGTATAAATGTGTTTCAAGAAAAATTTATTTACTAAAATAGTTGGTGGACCCTGTTTGACCCATGGGAAAAAAAAGGGGACTGCATAGTTTGCCAACTCCTAGATTAGAGATTTGGATTGTGTATCTCTGTACTGAATTCCCATGGCCATACCAGCCACAACACTTTTCATCTGCCATACAGAAAGGGCTACACTCATGTACATTTTATCTTATGCCCTTGACATTATTGAGTTTTGATATTAAAAATGGTCATATTTTTGAAAATTTCTATAGCTTCTTCAAAACTCCTGTTGAAATCAGTCTGTATTGGGTTGATCAATGGCCTTCTATAAATTCTCTACATTATGAATTTCTTTCAAAACTCAGTGTCAGAAATGTGGATTTTTTCTTCATGATAAATTAGTATGCTTCATTTTGCTAGACAATTAGAATTACATTCCTTTTTGACTTGGCCTAGAAGAATTCTAGACTTAGAATGGGTGTTTACTTCAATTCTTATATGTGTAAACTTTGAGACACATTTGTTTCCTTTCACTTTCTTTAAATTTTGGTTTAATAGCATATATGATTTTAATTGCAATCTGACAAAAGTTCTTACAAATGAATATGTAATAGTAGATATGAGATTAAAATTAGTTTATGATGAATCTCTCCCAAATCTAAATATTGGTGCTCACATTTCATTAATTTCAATTAATTAATTTCCTGCATGCCCTTTACAATTTGCCTTTGATGGAATTGATCCTTTATGTATTTAAACTTCCACATAGAATAAAAACTGTATGTAGTTATCTCTTTTTAAAATTTTAATATATTTTAAATTGAATTACATTGTATTTATCAGGATTTCTCAACCTTGGAAATATTGACATTTCAAATGAGAAATTTGTGTTAAGGGAGGCTGTGTTGTGCCTTGTCAGATATTTAGCAACACCTCTGGCCTCTGCCCACTAGATGCCAGTAGCACCCCTGCCATGTAGTGACAATCAAAATATCTCCATACAGTGTAGAATGTCCCCTGGGAATTGAAGAATGGGGGGTGAGAGGGGAGAGGGTTTTGATTGAGAACCAGATATTTATTTAGAAAAAATGTACAAATTATGAATTAACAAATTGATTTTTCTTCATAATATGAGTTCACCAGTGTAATGAACATTATGGTTAAGAAATAAAATATTGTCAGCATTTCACAAAGCCATTTCTTGCCCTCTCCCTACCAGTACCTCTGCAAAATATAAATACCTTTATGACTTTTAAGACCATAAGTTTGCTTTCTGTGTATAAACACAATTACACAGAATACACTTTTGTTGCTTTCTGTAAACATTACTCTTATTAGATTATTCATACTGTTCATAACAATAGTTCTGTCATTATTGCCAGATACCATATATCATTAATGTATTTTAGTTTTGAGGGACCCTTGGTTTTTCACAGCTTTATATGTAAGAATGTTTTAATTCAATTCATTTCCTTCATTCACTTCTTGTGTCTGTTTTTTTTAGATTGGTTTTTCAGGAATTTGTTCGTTTCTGTTACTTTTCAAGTATATTGGCACAAAAGTTTTCTATAGTATTATCTTGTTTGCATTTAAATTACTGTAGAATCTATAATTATCCCCCCCTTTCATTTCTGGTATTGGTAAATTGCAAATCCTCTTGAACATTTGTGTGAAAGATGGTTAATTTATTACTCTTTTCAAAAATCAGCTTTTTAAAAAATCCTCACCCAGGGGCATGGTCATAGATTTCAGAGAGAGAGGAAAGGAGTAAGAGAGTGAAGGAGAGGTACATCGATGTGAGAAAGAAACATTCATTGATTGTCTCCCATATGCTCCTGGACCACGACTGACTATGAAACCTAAGCATGTGCCTTGACTAGCAATCAAAACTGTGACCTTTCAGTCTATGGGATGACACTCCAACCAACTGAGCCATATCACCAGGGAGCAAAAATCAACTTTTTAAATTTTCTATCTATATTATTAATTCCCTCTTTCAATTATTTTTTTTCTTAACTTTATTTTGATGTCCTTTTCCTAATTTCATGTGAGATATACATATATCATATATGACTTTGTACCTTTTTTAAAAAAGGTTCTATTATATACTGTTAAGGCTTACAAATGTTCACTTACACCAGATTTAGTTGTATCCTACAAACTTGTTATCTTATATTTTATTATAATTTAGTTCAGAGTATTTTTAATTTTTATTATGATTTATTCCATAACCACATTGGCATTGAGTGCATTTAGAAATATTTGTCAATTTTCTAATCTTTTGTCATTTGTTTTTACCTTACTTTTGCTAAAATAAAAGAGCATATCTAGTTAATATTCTTTGAATTTTGATGAGATTTTTTAATATTTTTATTTTTTTAAATTTTTTTATGAGAATTTTAAAAATCTTGGATATGGTGAATTTTGGAAAAATTTGATGGACAATTATAAAATATAAGAGTATATTCTGTGGTGGGTGTATTGCTTGGCAAAAGTCTATTTTGATTAACCATGTTATTGAGATCTTTATGCTCACTGAAATTTTTTGTCTTCTATTAGCTATTGAGATAACTATGAATGTTTTCCACCTTGATTATGGGTACATATGTCACTCTTTCTTGTTTTGACACATTTTGCTTAATAACACAGGGTAACAATTTTTAGCACAATTACTTTTGAGTTCAATGTTTCAGCTGTTTCAGACTTAAATAGGCATGCTGATTTCAAAACTGCAGTTAGTTTTCTTCTAACACAACAAGTTTTTTCTGTACATCTTATCTTAATGTGACCACTCTAGGTTGGATTATGCTTGGATCGGGGGAAGCACTAGTCCTCTCCTATTGGCTGAAAGTAAACTTCCCTCAAGTGGGAAGGGGTGGGGTATGACCTTGGAGATCAGCGACAGGTTCATACTTGTCTAGGCTATTCAGTTATACATGATACAGTGTGGTGAGAGGTTGTGTGCTGCTCTATATAGTGAATTGTATTCTAAAGTTCTGAGTTCTTGTCTGTATACAAGGAGTTAGCAGAATTTTTTTTATTTACATACATACTTATTTCATTTCCTTCAGAGCATGTCTGCCTCTGCTATTTCTCATCATAAGTGCCTAAACAACCCTGATTCATTTTGTTATATCTGTGGTAGTTTCACCATTCCCAGTCAAAGGACAAACATCAGCGCATTTGTCAGGTAAGCCTATTTTACATATTTTAAAGTAAAAGTGATCAAGATAAGCCTTGGGCCCCTCACAAGCTGTACAAGCAGCGTGTTCAGAGTTTATGGATGTGGATGAAGGGAACACATGATAAACTGCCATTTGGTATACCTATGGTTTGGCAAGAGCCCAGGGATCATTCAAGTGACTGTTACTTTTGTATAGTGAAAATGTCAGGATATAACAAGAAAAAGAAATGTTAAATATAGTATGCTAGTCTACCATCAGCTATACACCCACTGACTCATTCAGCTGAAATCCCAGTGCCAGTTTTCATTGAACTTCCCTCTTTCAAAAACAGGAATATGGTGAAGAACTAAGTAACAGCAACAATGAAGATTTTGAAATTGAAGATGACTCAGTTTATAAGGGATTTGATTGAGTTGAATGACTTGGCATGAGATTTGGGACTGTCCAAAAAGGCTTCAAAAGTCCTAGCATCAAGACTGCATGAGAAAAAATTGCTTGAAAAAGGAGAGAAGGTATCCTACTTTCAATCAAGAGAAAGTGCATTTTTGCAGTACTTTTGAAGTGACAGTGGCTTTGTGTATTGCCATAACGTACATGGTTTAATGGAGGAATTGGGAATTCCAGTCTATCACACAACTAAATGGTGGCTGTTCATCAATAGCCTGAAGTGGAGCTTGAACTGTATCCTCCTTCCCAATGGCAATTTATTTGGTGCAGTCCTAATTGGCCATTCAGTTTGTTTTCATGAAGAATACGAAGACATAAAGAGAGTCATTGATCTGTTGCAATATCACAAGCACAATTGGATCATCTGTGTTGACCTTCAAATGGTCTGCTTCCTTCCTGGTCAGCAACACAGATACACCAAGTATCCCTCTTTTCTGTGTATGTGGGACAGCAGAGCTCAAAAGAAGCATTGGGTGGAGTCAAATCGGCCTCCAAGATCTGACCTCAAATCTGGTGATCCAAACATTCTACATGAGCCACTTGTTGACAGAAAGAACATTTTATTCTCACCTCTGCTCATAAAACGGGGTCTCATGAAGCAATTTGTTAAAGCTTTGTCAACTGAAGGAGACTGTTTCAAGCATCTCATTTTGGCATTTCCTAGCCTGTTGTTTGAAAAGATAAAATACCTTAATATGTATGTTTAGTAGCAGAACTTTACTACTTGTACACAATTTGACTTACGGTAACAATATATAGCCCTTATATGAATAAAATAACTCTAAGTAAACAGTATATTCAGGTAATTTTTTCCTTATTTTCCTTTGTATATACATTCTGTATGATTTTTGGGAGAAAGGAAGGGTATCCTGCACCTTAAAAAGTTGACATGATAGAGAAAAACTGGGGTCATTTTTGGATTCAGATGCCAAAAGTTAGTCAAAATCAAGTGTCAGATCTAACAACAAAAATTGTGTTTTCCAGTGTAATATTTAGCAATGCTATTAAATACATATACATTTAATATAATGAAATTTGCCTGACACTTTGATCTTTTAATCATTACAAAATTACCATCTTTAAATGTGGCAATGCTCCTTGTCTTACATCTACTTTGTGTGACAGTAATATATCAGCAACAGTTTTATTTTGTTTATTTCTTTTCCTCCTCCTGTACTTTTATTTGAGTGTTTCTTTGTCTTTATATCTAGGGTAGATATTATCCTAGTTCCTCTTTTAATTTATTTTGAAGTTTTTGTTGTTTAATTGGAATATTTAGGCTATTTAAATTTAATGTAATATTGATATTTTTGGTTTTATATCTATGATTTTCTATTTTTCACCTGTCCAACTATATATCAGAAATATAATAAAATCAGAATATATTGACTTTACTTATCACCATTTCAATATCTGTTGTCATGAATTCTACATATAGGTGGACCCAACATGTTCAAATTATTATTTGATTATTTTGTCCAGTCAATATATATTTACTCATATACTCTCTGCATTGCTTTATATTACTTTCTGTATTTCCAACTTTATGTCCAGAATCATTTTTCTTCTACCTAGAGATCTCCACTTAGCATTTTTTTTAATATGTATTTTCTGGTAATAAGTTTCTTTCTTTCTTTCTTTCTTTCTTTCTTTCTTTCTTTCTTTCTTTCTTTCTTTCTTTTTCTATGTGAATGTCTTTGCTTTTATGTGTAAAGAATAGTTTCACTATGTATAGAATTCTAAGTTGGCAGCTATTTTCTCTTAGTGCTTTAAATATGGCATTCCTTTGTCTTCTAGCCTCCATAATTTCTATTGAGAAGTCAGCTAGTGGTTCATCTCCCTGCTGCTCCTTTAAAAACAACATCTTATTCTCTCCAGGATTTTTGCTTCTCAAATCTGTTTGACTAAATATCTCTGAACTACTTTATTTTTTTTTCTTTCTAGCCCCTTTGAGATTGCAAAAAGATTAATTTCCTAAGTAGTTAAAACCAGGCATTCTTTTAAAGTTACCAATAAATGTTTATAAAAGGAAGAAAATGACAATAATGAATATAGTTATTCATACACTATGGACACTTTATTCATAAGTTAGTTATTCACATGCTATGAATACTTTATTCATAAATGAAGACAATGCTTAATAGTAAAAAGGGAGTTCGGCTTATGTTTTAAATTGCTTTTAAAAGCTGATAACTTGTAATAATTTATTCTTATTTATATTGATACTCTACATTTCCCTAATGAAAAGCAGAGTATTTTTGTAACTCAATTCTTGGCTTAAGCATATTTATTTTTTATTAAATTAGGGTAAAGTTATCTAATGTATATATAAATAAAATATATGACCTTTGCTACCTTAATATCATATTCTAGCTTAAAGCTGTTGTATAAGTCACATGCTTTTATTTTTAAATTGTAGTTAGGTATATTCTCACCTCAGTGAAGAAATAGTTTATGATATCCTAAAAATTTTCCCAAAGTCCTCCAATGAGTATATATTTAAGACATACATAAATCTTTTCTGGGTTACTCAAATTATACAGCAGATTTAGCTTTATCCATTGTACCTCACTTTCTATTAGGTGAATAAGAAACTTTAATTTCAATCACATAACTAAATAGGAAACAAAATACTTCTTTTAAAAAAGACTTTTAAAATGATACTCTTAGGAAATCTTTAAAACATATACAAATCAATTATTTACCTAATATTTATGTATATGTGTGAAAATATATATCCATATATATTCATATAACCAAGAGTAAGTACACTTATTCTTAAAAGAGATATTATATACATATTTGTAAGTGATAAATCTGGTGATTCTAGTTTACTAACAAAATTGTAGTTGAATAACAATATCTTTGTAATGTCTATACAATGCTATCTGCACATGTATGCACAAACAAATGTTTTCAACCCCCAGAACAAATCTGATGTTAAACATAAAATATGAAAACCTTTTTTATTCAATGAAATCTGTAAAAATATTTTTAGGACTCATGAGAATAAATCTCTTGATAAGCATGGAATTGATACCATAAAATGTAATGGGGGATGATTAGGGTCATAACTGAAAGAGTTTAATAAAAGTGATAAAATAGAAGATTCTTATATACCCCTACTCCCACAAAAACATAAAACACACTTAGTTCAGAACATTCTACTATTTCTTAATTGTCACTCTGGTCACATTTCCCACCCTTAATCCTATTCTTTGAATCTTTTTAAAAAATCTGCTGAACACTAATTATTTAACCTTGCCTCCTACCTACTTTCCCTCTTTATTCTGAGGTTTCTTAAGGGCTATAATGAGCTGTCCCCACACAAACAGGCCAAATTAGTGGATAATTACTGCTGGGCCTGTGAATGTTCTCACTCCTCCTTTCTTACAGTTTCACAACATTACCAGAATGGTCTGTCGCCTCCCTACCAATTAGGAACAATTACTACTTTTTAACATTAGTGGTGGCAGGCTTATTATGTTCCGGGATATGTAAAAATAAGGTGGGGGTCAGGGGAGAAATGGAAGGCCAAAAGGGGTCATTATCATATGAGGGGCTTCAATAGTTTATACTCATCATTTTAATTTCATTTTTTAGGATTACAGCTGCAGAGATTTATATTAGCTCTATTAGATGAAAGCGAACATCATATATATCTGAGGTTGTGTTTTTCTCTTTTGTACAGGATAACATCTCATTTTGATGGCTTTAGTTTTCAAAATAATGGAAATGGCTCTTGATCATTCTATAGGAGGAAAAAGGATTATTTCTTTTTTTGGTTTTCTAGTAAAGGTGCTTTTTTTTTCCTTTTCTTTGTTTCTTCTCTTTTTTTCATTTCCTTTTTCTTTTTTTTTTTAATTTTTTTGGAAAGTGCATTCCTCGCATTTGAATTTGGTTTCTTTGTACAGAGGATGTCATTGTAAAGAAAGGTATTGTGACCCAGAAGAGTAACAAAACATTCCCTTACAATCTGCATTTAAATAGAAGAGTTTAGGTCAAGATAAATCTACATCAAATATTCAGAATAAATCACTCTGAGAGATTTTAAGACTGATATATATATATATATCCAGTTAACATTTCTCCTTCTAGAAGGAATGAGGCATAACCGACTATTTACCTTCACTTACCTGTTCTCAAATTGTTTATTTTTTGTAATTAAATAACATTACTTTTGTAAATAAATAATATTTATTAAGTAATAAATAATATTTTGAAAATATAAGCAATATTTATTTGGCAGGAGGAGGAATGGTAATGAAATAAAAGTCCCATACTAGCAAAAAACTCTTACTTCATGCTGTGCATGGATGCTTTCTCTCATGCAGGATATATTCTAGGAATTCATTAAAATATGATGCGCTGTAATGAATGTGGCCTTTCTGAACTTTTTGGTGCTTGGTTCCTTGTATGGCCCCTACTTCAATGGTCACATTCCTTGAATGTCATCTTAATTAGATGAGCTCATCTATGTTTTAGAGAAAGGAGGTATTTGGACACCTTCATGGAGATACAGAGGAAATTGTGCAACTTTATGTTTCAGAAGTAAAGCCACAACCTTTCTAGATACAATGGAAGGGAAACAATTTTCAAATTGAATTGGTAACCAATATTGACAGTGACACCAAATAGCAAGAGGATAGAGAGATGATGATGATGATACTTTTGGAATAAGGAGACTATGGTTGTTAAATTTGTGATCATAACTTTAGCCTGAGTGGTGAGAATGGAAAATGCATTTCAGAGAGACAGAAAAAATTAGGTGAAAAGAAAGTAAAACTTGAACTTATGGACCACACATGTGAGAAATTTGGTAATTAAAAGGGTGAGAAGGGCTAAAAATAGTAAATAAAATAACTTTTTAGGATAAACTTTTGAATATTTGAAGGCAGAAGAGGAGAAATTGAATAAAGAAGAAGAGCAAAGAATTATGAAGTTATAAAATCTAAGGCATTTATTACCTTCCAAAATTGGAAGAAAAACATTTTTTATATTGGTTAAGTAGTAATAGAAAATGAGAATAAAAACAAAAGTGTAGTGAGGTAAAGGGGCATACACAGAGTGGCTCATTATTTTTAGTGATTTAGAAAGCAAAATTTGTGTCTCATTTAGAAAATTGCCCCAGACATTTCTCAGGGGAAAAAAATTGCATAAAGGAGTTATCCTTGACTGAGAAGAATCTTAAGAAATGTCAAGATCAAGAATAACTCTCTGGCTGTTGTGAAGAAGATACAATTCAATTGTTCAATAAACATTTCAAATAAAATATGTTCTGCATAATGTATAGCAAACAATTAGTAGATGAACTGCATTTCTCAATTTGTGATTGTTCATTCATCAAATAGCCATGATCATAATGTCTCACTAAATAGAACCAAAGCTGATCAACTCAGTTGTTATTTGTGTAGTTGTTATTGGATAACTTCTGTACTTTATGCCATATCAAATAAATTCAGTTAATGATAAATATCAGAAAACAACTGAAAATTTCAGCAAAAAAAATCATAAGGTTTTGTACAGGAAAGAGGGAGAGAGAAATCAAGGCTTTGATGTCCTACTCAGGTGTTAACAAAATTCACTTGACCAAATGTTGAGCATATTTTATTACCAAACATTAGACTCATAATCAATGGTATAGTTAGTCTTTTCTTACTAATCCTTTATATTATAAGTTTAACTTTTTGCATGATTGAGAAAATAAAAAACAAAAAAATTAAAATAAAAGAACATGCATTTTTATCTAAGTATTACAATAACTATTTCTTATGGCTACTCAGTTCCTTTAGAGACTTCAATGTTTCCATTTCCAAAATCACTGAATCTTTGATTAGTTTATTAACTTTAAAATGTGTTTGAGATAAATGGCATTTATCTCAAAGAAATAAAAATGTATACTTATACAAAAACCTGTAATAGGTGTTCATAGCATCTTTTTGTGTAAGAGCCAAAAAAAGAAATTATCCAAACATCTTTCAGTATGTAAGCAAGTGAACAAGCTGTGGTATATTTGTACCATGGAATACTACTCAGCACTACTGATGCACACAACAACTTGGATGTCAAGGGAATGACACTAAGTGATAAACTCTGATCTAAAATGGTTAACCACTATATGACTCCATTGACATAACATTTTTTGAAATGACAAAATTATAGAGATGAAATATAGGTTAGTAGCTGGCACGTGTTAAGAAGGTAGGAAGTAAAAATTTTTGTCTTTGGCCATAAAATGTACCACAAAGGGTCCATATGATAGAACTGTTGTATATTTTGACTGTGCCAGTGATCATAGGAGTCTACAAATGTGGTGAAATTGCATAGCATTATATGCACAGACAGACACAAATGAGTGGAAGAACTGGTGAGATAGGTTAATGGATTATATTAATGACTATTTTCTGGTTGTGATATTGTGCTATAATTAGGCAAAATGTCACCATTGAGGGACCCAGGTGTAGGGTGAATGGTATTTATATATTTTATTTCTTATAACTCTATGAAAATCTAAAAATTACACCAAAATAAAAATACTTTAAAAGCAAAGATACTATTCATGTTCAAGGGAGAAAGATTAGTTTCAGCTGAAAAATTTGGTGGGAGTAATGAAGGAAGTGTCATTTGAGTTAGCTTTTAGAAGTTGAATATGATTTTTAGAGATGGAGATTTACTGAGACAAAATATTCTATTTTGGGATAAGAGGACAGGTAAAGGCATTAGTGATATTCATTTTTTAACACTTATTTGTTGAGAATTACTAAATATAAGCTGCTGTGCAGGATGTTAGGAATAAAATGTAAGCAAAACGTATAGTTATATAAGTTACATATCGCTGAAGTCCAATATAATCAATGTACAAATATACATATATCTCTTCTATAGAGAACAAATTAAAAGAGAAAAACACTCAAAGATGTACAATCAGTCATATAGTAATACCCCAGATGAGAGGAAGTGATGCAACACATTTGGAGGTAACAAAAATTTTAATGAAGCAAATATTATGTGGAATAAAAATAAATTTAGGAATGCTGGTTTAGTGTCAAGAATTTATGCATCTGGCACACCATTTATAACAGGCACAGTGCCAAATGCTGAGCAGGGAGCAGCATGCCTCTTTCATTAACTTCTAGTAGATGGAGAAAGAGGCAAAGTGAATAGACACATAAACAAGATGATTAATGAATATGATAAATTTTCTTTAAGAAAACTGGATAATATGCTAAAGTAGTTGATGATGGTGCTGATGGTGCTGATGTTGGGGATCAATAAAGCATTAAACAGAATAATCAGACAAAACATCTCAGAACAAACTACCTTCTAGCTGAAACCTGGGAAAACATGGCCAGCGATCAGATGTAGAAAGACAAAAGCAAATGCAAAGGCCTAAAATTGAAAATGCTTTGGCATGTTAGAACATAAAAGAGGCTGTGTAGTTTACTGAGCAAAGGGAGAAAGATACAAGATGAAGTTAGAGAGAGGAAAGCAGGGTTAGATATTGCAGGCCATTTTCAACCATTGTAAGAGATTAGATGTCATTCTAATTTAAGTGGAAAGTATTAAATTATTGATAAATTACATCATGCTTCATTGTTTTAAAGATTATTCTGACCTTCTTAAGGAAAAATGAATTGGAAGGGGCAAGAAGAAAATGGGAAGACAAATTCAGGAATCTAAAATAGTGTCTAGATGAGATTAAAAAGATTATTTAGATTAGGGCAGTAAGAATAGTATTAGAGAGTAATTTAAATTCTTTATATATTTGAAGATAGAATTAACAGGGTTTGCTGATAGACTATGGGCTGGATTAAGTGTCTTTTTCTAATATGGAGAAGAATATTAACCTCACCAGAGGCTAAAGAGCTGGTAAGTATGAGGACCATCTCACCCTCCTATTCTGGTGCCATAATATTGTAATACTACTATACTATGCTCAACAACTAAACACACTTGGAGTGGGGGAAAACTAGCGACTGGTTGAGATTTTCAGTGATTTGAATGACAACTTGATATAGATGTTGGATTTGATAATTTTTAAAAGTAAAATAAAAATTAGCTTTCTTTTATACTTGTATTTGTGGTCTGAGATTTTGAGATGTGTTTACTCTTGCTTGAAAAATAGGACCACTTTGGAAATGAAATTCACAAGACATGGAGACCAGCTGTACCTTGATAGTGAGGTATAGGAATAGAGGTATAGGCCGAGATTCTTTAATGGCTCAAGCTTAGCTACAAAACTTGGACCCACAGTAGAGCAGAGCTTAGTGTTTCCTTTGTCATGTTTCATATAAACTCCAGAGTCTCAGGACCACGGTCCCTCTCCTCAAGCCTCATACTCTGGCCAGCCAGATCCTTTACATCGTCCACTGTGTGTCTGGTGGTAGAGCGTGTTTACTGATTGCTGCTACATATCTTAAGCTTCCTGCCCATGAACATTATTTCAAGCTTCCATGTGGTTGGCCAGGTGATACACCCCAATTTATTTGACAGATTTGTGCCCCCTATTGTATTTACTGATGATTGCCTGAAGCATACCTGGATATATTATGTACCTTGGAGGCTAAATCTAGAATAGCTCAAGTATCTTCATTCTACAGCCAACAAAGACTGTGCACTGTAATGAGTGTTTCTTCATTTCTCTACTCTGGCACTGAAGGCCTGCTTTCAGAAAACAGCTCAGGAGGGCTGACCCTAGGCTGCCAACCTATGAGGTGCTGGAATCCCTGAAGCAAGGTTACACAGAAGAAGGTGTATGGCCTATGACTTTATTCACTTTTCCATGTGACTTTAAGCAGGTTATCCTGGAAAAATTTAAAACACTAAATAAGAAGAAAAATGATTGCTAAAATAATTTATATATGTTAAAAATGTCACCTATTTTATAAAACATTTGTGAGACTGGTATTATATTATTATTCTCAGTTTACATGGGAAGCCTATGAAGCCTTGAGGTGTTAGGCAACTTGCCAGCAACTACATGCCAGAATCTGCCTGAATTTAGTTTTTCTGATTCTAAATCCCATGTACCTAATTTTAGTATTATACTGCCACCCAAGGAAAATGACAATGGACCTCAATTTCCACATCTGTCAAAGAGGGTATTGGGCTTTACGTGCTCTAACATCTCAAGCATTAACATGCTATAATTTTCCTGCAGATTTACAAACAATGTTATTTTCATTTAAGACACCTGGAAAAGCACTATTTGTGAGTTTGCCATATGTTTTTGGCAGAAAGATTACACTTATTTCCCCATAGAGTAATGTGCTAAGAATTTTTTTTTGTAGATTGGCATTTATGATGAAGTATTTCATATGATTTCATGTTTTTAATATGTCACATTAAATATTGGGAAAGTAGTGGATAAAAAGAGAATAGATATGCTTGTAAGTGGACTAAATCTAATCACCTTCAGTCTAGGTTTTACACGTGTCAAAAAGGAAAGCTGTAACAATTGTTAGAACTCATGTGAATCCAACATCTTCAAGCACCTGAATTATTCATGCTAATGACTAGATTATTATAACAGAACTGAAATCAAATCATAAAACTTTGAAAAGGTAGATTTGCAAATTGTTAAATAGTCAATCCTATGGAAATAATGTTTTGTGCTATTTACAACACAACTATATTTTTATCTTTAGGATCATTAAAAAAATTAGAACAAATATTTAGAACATCACAGATGTCTTCATTTGGTTTGGCTTAAATTGCTTTGCTAGCTGTTTCATATTCTTCTGTTATTCTGCCTGAAATTTTCCAAAAGAGACAAGAATTAATATGGAGGCATTGTACAGGCACTAGATTTTGTCTTTATTATTTCCAATAATGATCATTACTTTTAAATAAGATAGAGTTTTCTACATATATGACTGGTATACTAAAGAGCTATAACTCACCATATGCAATCGGAAGATAAACTATTCTTTTCCACTTCTGATCATTTAACCCTACTCTGTTGAAGCATGCTATCTGCTTTTACTCCGATAATAATAAATGTCCTTTGATAAATTTCAGTAACGAACAAATAAGTGAAATTATCAGTTCAGTGATTAGTACATCTAGAGCCAGCATTACTAGAAATGTTCTGCATCTGTACTGTACAATAAAGTAGTCACATGTAGTGACTAGCACTTGAAATATGGCTAGTGTGACTGATGAACTGGATTGTTAATCTTGTTTAATTTTTATTAATTTAAATTTAAATAGCGCAGCTAGTGGCTACTGTATTGGCTAGCATAGTTTTAAACCAGGGAAGTCTTGGAAACCTCCAAACTTTAATTTAAAAAGCTTCTTCTCCTTACCCCATCTAGGAACCTTTGAGTTTGGTTGCTTATAGCAAGAATCGAAAGTTTGGTAAGCTTCTCCCCTTAAATCTATCATTTGGCCAGATTCCAGCTCCCTATCATACCTCCCAAGCAACTTCTGCTATGTTGGAAAAGACGGCATTAAGGTCAAGGTGGTGGGAAAATTGTATATGCGCAGGGATAGGAAACATAGAGCATTGGTTTTCTCTGGCTCTGACCAGTGTATACACAGCTGATTCTTATAGGCTGGGTGATCAATGTTGCCTTCTTTTTTTGGAGTGCATTTGAGACTATTGGAAACTTTCTGTTCAATTTCTCCCTTGGGAATCCAGTAGTTTCTCCTTTTTGTGGGGTGGGAGGTTAGACACCTTGCCCATCCAACCAGTCTGTTGTCAAAGATTTGATTTAGCTCTGGTTCTTCTCCCAGATTTCCATTAGGTCCATGAAAAACAGCGATTCAATCTCTTTCCTCTCTCAGGTGTAATATTGCTATTGTCTAATGCTACTTATTCCAAGCTGTTCCTTCTGGTTATTGAGGAACACTCATGCATCCTTGTCCTTATCTCAAATGGAAATGTAGAAAGCTAATGGGTCTACTAGGTTACTCTTCCCATAGGTGAGTAACCATACTTCTGACATTATATATATACATATATACTTATGTTTTCAATTACAATTTACACTCAATAGTATTTTGTATTAGATTCAGGTACAGAGCAGAGCGGTTAACCAATCATATACTTTACAAAGTGATCCCCCTAAATTGCGTACACACTTTTTAAAAGCTGGGGCTTCTAGGCACTGAGCCACATTGACCAGGAGACCATAAGTTAAACTTTTCTTCAGTGAGGGAAGAAACATATAATCTCTGCACTGAAGGCAAAGTTAGGAGTCATTTCAATGACTTCATGTTTAGTCCATTTCTGTATAGCTTGGAAGTTAATGTTTAGCTCAACTAAGAACCTACGCCACTTCCTTTACAAGTACTTAAGTGATCCAGATTTTTCACTTTGCAATGTTGGAACAATTGGCACAATATCTCAAAGGTCTCAGCTGAAAGACGAAGAAAAGTTTATATTTTAAAATCGTGTTACTTATATATGCAATTACATGAGCCATTTTTAATGCTAAGTATTTTAAATGTATTATTTCATATTAATCTTATGTGGAGTAAATATTAGTATTTCCAGTTTACAAGTAAGGAAACTAGATGAGATAAATAGCATGCCATTGTCACATAGATAAGGAAAAAATGGTACATATGGGACAAAAACCTGGAACCCAAGTTTTTCTTTTCTTAAGTCTTTAACTTTGTTGTACTACTTTACTTGATTTAGTTGCTTTTGGCATCAGTTTCTATAACCACAAAATAATAACTTGTGTTTGTACATGGAAACACTATGAAGAAGAAAATATATGTCTATATATTAATAAATATATATCATATTTCATTTTTCTAAGTCACAGTTATTCCCCAATATTTACATATATTATAAATTTGAGTACTTCTTAAAATTGATGTACAACTTGCTTTACCAAAGTAGTGACTCTATTTTCAGAAATGCCATTTATACCTTGCTGTTATATTTAACAATGTGTCATCTTAGAATTCAATATATATCAGAATAACTGAGCCACTAAGAGAGAGACTCTATCAATACAAGTGTGCACTGACCCAATTCTAATGTAGAAAAAATATCAAGAATCAACAGGAAACAACTAACATGTATTCTCATTCTGCTAAAAGTCAATGGTCAGGTGAATGAATCCTTAGGGTTTGATCAATTAACAAGACAATAAAAACTTTTATAAGATTATTTTCAGACATAATGTCTTTGAAAATATAGTTTGGGACAATTTGAAAAGGAAGTCTATGAAACTAGCTCTTGTTAGGGTAAAAGTAATTTATACTGTAATCAACCCATTGATAAATTCAAAAGAAAGTTAAATGTATGGTATTGTGCTACTCAGAACCAATGGTCCTAAAGACTGTAGAGGGAAAATATATTCAGACTTCTCAACAACCAGTCTTAAGATAAGTGCTGGAAAAATGTTTATTCTTGATACTTTGGACAAATAAAATCATATTATCTTTTAAAACTACTTATATTCTCTTATTACAAAATTAATATCCTCAAGGAAAGAAGAAAGATTTGCTTTTCTATTTTTCTCAGTTCCTCGAAGATAGTACAATGACTCCTTCTCAGGCTATCCTTAATATGTGGAATAATTCTAGACCCATAATAAGAAATATAGTATATGCATGTTCAGTTGAAACTTTACTGATGAAAGCAAAGCTATGTGATGCTATGTAAGCAATAGAATTTAGGTTGGACCAAGCTCATTCAGGGTCTTGTATGCTTTTGTCAAGAATTTGGATTTAGTGTTTTCATTGTGACAGCCAATCTAATTGTTAATGTCTAAAAGAGTTATTTTATCATGATTTATATGCAGTTTAGTGGACATTTATTCCTATCCTCATGAATGTCAGATATAAATTATGTGTAACCTTGGAAGTTACCATGTTCTTTATTCAAATGGTTAATGATAAGACAAGGTACTAGTTTTTATTTGCTTTTGCTAAGCTAATGTCACCTTATTTTAGCTTCTTTAGAAAAGAGTACAAAAAGGAAAGAGTCCATCCTTGCCTTAGTACTCTGGAAAACTGGGTTGTATTTTATATATATATAGTCTCCTTCCTAAAACAAGTCCTCTTATCTTTGATTCTACATTAGATTTTATTCATTTAAACTTTGCTTACTCTGAAACTACCATTTTAGATGGGCTTGTTAACCAAAAGCAAACTGGACTCCTCTAATAAAACCTTCACCAAAAGCACTAATTATAATAATTACCTATCAAACTTAGTACAGATGTGTTTTAAAAATCCACTTTATATTTTTGTTTTAAAAATTCTGTTAATATTATTCTGAGTAGAACAAGGTTTTACAGTTCTAATTGAGAAATTCATGATGATTGTGATCTAATTTGATAGATTGCCAAATGAATATTAATTTTTATACTGGTGAATTGTATTATTTCTATGTTTAATTGAAGGAGTGATAACAGACCATTGTAGCAATTTCTCCATTGTAAGTGGTATGTATTATGAATTAATCACATGGATAACAATAACTTGTTACTATCTACAGCTCCATTTTGATATGTAAAACTCCTATTAAAATTGTTTCATTTCAGCATCCCTAAAATAATAAGATATTTAGTATCTTCTTTGAATATTGAAAGTTATTATGTTTATGCACACCACACACAGATTAAATATAGACAATAATACTTCCACTGTTTTATTGTAATTTCTGTAATTAGTTTCAGATGTATTTTAGCTATAAAAGTTAGTCTGGAACAGTACCTGGCCACAATTGAAATGTGGCCAGTGTTATGGAATAACTAAATTTCTAATTTTATATAATTTTAATAATTTTAAATAGCTACCTATTTCTAGTGGAGATTACTAAACAGAGTTGGTCTGTAGACTTAGAATTATATTTTTAAAACATATAACCATTATCATGTTTTATATAAATTTTAAAATTCTTATTTTTAATAAAAATTTTTCATATTTTTTTCACATTTAAATGTTTTCAAAAAAATGTTTTCAAACCTAATTAATGACAGAATACATTTTGGAGACTTTAGTTTCATAATACAGTCTTAAAATACTATGTCTTAAGTGGAGCTCATAACTAAATGATAAAGTATAAGTTTGATTTGTGGTCTTTGTAGTTACATTCATCTTCTTTAGCAGCATTAAACTGCCAAATTATAACATGTTTAGCATGTTCATTTCTTGATATTTAAAGGTTTTCTCAAGCTTGTTAATTGTTAAGATTAAATACCAGACTTTTCTCACTCTGCCAAATTAACACACACACACACACACACACATACACACACACACACACACACACACACACACACCCTGAGAATAGCTTATACCTTATAGTAACCTGAAGCAAGCTGAAACTTCCCCCAAGAAAAAAAGCTGAGTAAATTCCTTTAGTGCCATATTTTTAGTCAGCCTTCTCTGAATCCAAGGAACACTGCCAGTTCACTCCCTTGCCCAGAATAAAGCACAAGATATAGTTTGTTTACTGTACAGGGAGAGGCCTGAAAAATATCTCTTCTTTGTATTTTGTCTAAGAAAACAATATTCCAAATTATTCACCCTTTAAAAATGAATCAAAATGGTCATTTAGTAGATAATACATCTTTTGCAGCAATAGAGGCAAGAGAGGCTGGGACAAACTGGGAGTGCTAGAAAACAAAACTACTTTTTTTATAGATACGGTTTTTATTTTTTATAATTTTTTACTGATATTCTATTACAGCTGTCCTAATTTTTTACCCCTTTGCCCTACTCTTCCCACCCCCCTCCTCACTCCCCCCAGTCAGTTCCCACACTGTTGTCCATGTCCACGGGTCATTCATACACGTTCTTTGTCTAATCCCTTCCCCTTGTTACCATGCTTATCCTCCCCTTTCCCCTCTGGTCATTATCAGTCTGCTCCATGTTTCCACTCCTGTGGTTCTATTTTGTTCATTAGTTAATTTTGTTCATTAGATTCCTCTTATAGGTGATATTATAGGGCATTTGTCTTTCACCAGCTGGCTTCTTTCACTTAGCATAATATTCTTTCAGTTCCATCCATATGGGCATGAAAGATAGAAGTTCTTTCCTTCTACTGCATAGTACTCATTGTGTAAATGTAGCACAGTTTTTTTATCTACCCATTACTGATGGGCACTTAGGCTGTTTCCAACACTTGACTGTTCTAGATAGTGCTGCTGTGAACATAGGGACACATAAGTTTTTTTGAATTGGTGACTCTGGATCCTTGGGGTATATTCCCAGCACTGGAAATTCTGGGTCAGAAGGCAGTTTGATTTTTAGTTTCTTCAGGAAATTCCATACTATTTTCCACAGTGGCTGCACCAGTCTGCATTCCCACTAGCAGTGCACACAGGTTCCTTTTTCTCCACATCCTCACCAGCACATGTTGTTTATTAATGATGGCCATTCTGATTGGTGTGAGGTGATATCTCATTGTGGTTTTAATTGGCAGCTCTCTGATGGCTAATGATGTTGAGGATTTTTCATATGTCTCTGGGCCATCTGTATGTTCACCTTGGAGAAGTGTCTATTCAGGTCCTTTGCCCATTTTTCATTGGACTGTTTGTCTTACTGGTGTTGAGTCATATGAGTTTTTAATATATTTTGGAGATCAAATCCTTGCCCAGTATATCATTGGCAAATAATGGTTGTTTCCTTTATCATTTTGATGATGGTTTCTTTAGCTGTGCAGAAGCTTTTTAGTTTGGTGTAGTTCCATTTGTCTATTTTTTCCTTTATTTCCCTTGCCCTAGGAGATATATCAGCAAATATATTGCTATGTAGGATATCTGAAATTTTACTGCTTATGTTTTCCTCTAGGAATGTTATGGTTTCACAACTTTTATTTACTCTTTTATCCATCTTGAGTTGATTCTGGTGTATGGTGTAAGTCAATGCTCTAGTTTCATTTTTTTTGCATGTACTAGTCCAGTTAGCCCAATACAATTTATTGAAGAAGTTATTTTTGCTACACTCTATGCTCCTGTCCCCTTTGTCAAATATTAATTGACCATAGATACATGGGTTTATTTCTGGGCTCTCTATTCTGTTCCATTGATCTATATGTCTGTTCTTATGCCAGAACCAGACAGTTTTGATTACAGTAGCCTTGTAATATAACTTTATCAGATATTGTGATTCCTCCTACTTAGCTCTTCTTTCTCAAGATTGCTGAGGGTATGCAGGGTTGTTTTGGGTCCCATATATATTTTTGAAATATGTTTTCTAGATATGTGATATATGCCTTTGGTATTTTAATAGGAATTGCATTGAATCTGTAGATTGTTTTGGCTAGTATGGCCATTTTAATGATGTTAATTCTTCCATCCCATGAAAACAGTATATGCTTCCATTTATTTGTATCTTCCTTAATTTCTTTCTTCAGCATTCTATAGTTTTGCAAGTTCAGGTCTTTTACTTCCTTGGTTACATTTATTCCTACTTTGTTTTTCTTGTTGCTATAGGAAGTGGAATTTTCCCCCTAGTTTCCCTTTCTGTATTTCATTGTTTGTGTACAAAATTGCCTTCAGTTTCTGAATATTGACTTTGTATCCTGCTATTTTGCCAAATTCATTTATTAGATTGAGTAGTTTTTTTGTGGAGATTATAGGATCTTCTGTGTATACTATCATGTCACCTGCTAATAATGACAGTTTTACTTCTTCCTTTCTAATTTAGATGCCTTTTATTTCTTTCTTGTCTGATTGCTGTGCCTAAAACTTCCAGTACTATGTTGAATAAGAGTGGTGAAAGCAGACACCATTATCTTGTTCCTGTTGTTAACGGAAAGCTTTTAGTTTTTGCTTGTTGAGGATAATGTTGGCTGTAGGTTTCTCGTATAGGGCTTTTATTATGTCCCTCTATTTCCACTTTGCCAAGTGTTTTTTATCAAAAATGGGTGCTGGATTTTATCAAATGTTTTTATAGTGTTTATTGATATGGTCATGTGGTTTTTGTCCTTAATTTTGTTTATGTGGTGTATTACATTTGTTGACTTGCAAATATTGTACCAACCTTGCATCCCTGGATTGTATTCCACTTGATCATGGTATATGATCTTTTTTAATGTACTGTTGAATTTGGATTGCCAATATTTTGTTGAGGATTTTAGCGTTTATATTCATCAGAGATATTGGCCTGTAGTTCTAATTCTCTGTTGTGTTTTTACCTCCTTTTGGAATTAGGATGATACTGGCCTTGTACGAAGAGTTTGGGAGTCTTCCCTGTTATTGATTTTTTTTTTTTTTTGAATAGTTTGAGAAGGATGGGAGTTAATTCTGGTCTATTCAGGCTTTCTGATTCTTCTTGATTCAGTTTTGGAAGCTTGTATGTTTCTAAAAATATGTCTATTCCACCCAGGTTTTCTAATTTCTTGGCATATAGTTATTCATAGTAATTTCTTACAATCCTTTTTATTTCTGTAGTATAGGTTATAACTTCTCCTCTTTCATTTCTAATTTTATTTATTTGGGTACTCTCTTTTTTTCTTGATGAGTCTAATTAAAGGTTTGTCAATTTTGCTTATCTTTTCAGAGAACCTGCTCCTGGATTTATTGATCCTTTGAATTGTTCTTTTAGTCTCTATGTCATTTAATTCTGCTCTAATCTTGATTATTTCCTTCCTTCTGTTTGCTCTGGGCTTTGTTTGCTGTTTCTGTAGTTCTTGTAGAAGTAGGGTTAGGTTGTTTAAGATTTTTCTGTCTTCTTTAGTAGGCCTGTATTGCTCTGTTCTTCAATCTCCATACTGCCCTTGCTGTGTCTCATAGGTTTTGCATTTTTGTGTGTTCATTTTCATTTGTTTCCAGGTACTTTTTTATTTCTTCCTTGAACTCATTGTTGACCCACTCACTATTTAATAACATGTTATTGAGTCTCTATGTATTTGAATGTTTTTGAGGTTTTTTTTCCCTTGAAGTTGGTTTCTAGTTTTAATCCAATGTGATCTGAGCATATGCTTGATATCATTTCTATTATTTTTTTAATTTGTTGAGGTTTGTTTTGTGTCCTACCATGTAGTCTATATTTGAAAATGTTCCATGTGCATTTGAAAAGAATGTATCTTTTGCTTCTTTGGGGTAAAAGTTTATATATATGTATGTGTGAGTGTCTGTATATACATATATATGTGCATATATATATGTATATATATGTGTGTGTATATATATATATATATATATATTAAAAAATTAAGTTTATTTGATCTAGAGTGTCATTCAGTGCCATAATATCCTTGTTGATTCTTTGCTTGGAAGATCTATCCATTGTTGACAATGGGTTGTTAAAATACCCTATGATGACAATGTTGTTGTCAATATCTTTCTTGAAGAGTTCTAAGATTTTCTTGATATATTTAGATGCTTCTGTGTTGGGTGCATATATGTTTAAAAGGGTTATATCCTCCTGTTGGATCACTCCCTTAAGTATTATGTAGTAATCATTTTGTCCCTTCTTATGGCTTTTGTTTTGAAGTCTATATGTCTGATATAAGTATTGCTACTCCAGCTTTTTTTGTGTGTCCATTTGCACATAATATTTTTTTTCATCCCTTTACTTTCAACCTGTGTAGTTCTTTTGTTCTGAGGTGTTTTGATTGGTACATTTAATTAATCTATTATACACTGAAGGTTATTATTGATAGATACTTATTCACTGACATTTTTTTAAACCATACCTCTCTCTCTTTCTTTCTCTGTTTCTTCTCCTCAGGGTGCCCTTGTAGCTGTATACCCTTTCATTACTTAACTGCCACACATGAGTGTAGGATCTGTTGATTCAACAGCCTCTTCCCCTCCTATCAGTCTCAATGTGGTTCTCTGTATTCTCAGCTATAGGGAATCTGTTCAGCTAGTCTTCTGGTGGTTCTCAGTGATGGTTGTTCTGTAACTTAGTTGTAATTTTGATGTGGTTGTGTGATATGAGCACGACATTTACCTACTCCACCATCTTGATTAGAGGTTGCCTGGGAGATCTTTCTCTTCTTATGTTTAATTTCATTAAAAATTAATCATTTTAAAGAAATATATTAGATATTAAAAGTAATATATGACAGCAAAACTAGATTCCAGATTATTGAGTTTGTCATAACAGCTTTCTTGCTGCATTTAATGATTTAAAAATAAACATTTTAAGAATTTTTGCTTAAGATTGATGTTTCATCAGCATAGTTTTATTTAATGTATTTTATATAATAATAATATGTTGTGCAAGATGTCATTTGAAATAAGGGTTCTCTTGCTGAAAATATGGTACATATATACAATATTTAATACCAGTGCCTAGGACAATAGGTTTTTATCCATCTCGCTGGGTTTTTCTCTGTTTAAACTTTATAACATTCCTCTGTATTATTTTTCTTTCACCTGCTTCAATTCTAAATTTATTTCTACATAATGGCCTCTTCTATTAATGACTTCTCTGGTCAAAGCATATGGAAAGTACTGCACTCTCTTTTGAGAAAGTCTGGTACTTACCATAATATTTTAACAGTATGTCTCCAGCACTTAATAGGGTAATTGTCACACAGCAAATAATTCATATATTTGGAGAATAAATGAACACATGAAATATGCACACCCTCTTTAGTTTCTTAAAATTCGTACTATCACAGGTGGAAATGTTGGTGATTGTTCTGAAATGAAAATATTTGAAGGAGAGAGACCATTTCTATAATACTTAAGAATCATTGAACTTCTCTTCTCACCAGCATATACAAAGTATATGTAATATATTAAAATTGGATGGTATTTGAGCATCTTACCCTACAAATTATGTTACTAGAACCCAGAGAATCCAAAGGCATTGAAAGTTGAGTTAGAGTTTTAGCCAAACTAGGTTTGCTGAGTCCTGTACAAGTTCCCATCCATTCATTCAGCAAAGGATGAGGATGACAAACATCTACTTTCTGTTTACTCTTTCAGGGCTAAAGTTATTCAAAATTATCACATGAATTTGCTAGTCATGGCTTCATGGTCTAGACTGACTATATTCAATATTATATTCAGCATGTCAAATAATGACTTAATTAAGTTTAACATTTTAGAATAAAATAAATTCCTAAAGAAACTTCAATTAGGTAAAACCAAGACTCAGGTCAAATTTTATTAATTTTATGTATTATGACATTTACTGGAATACCAAAGTCTTTAATAATTTTAAAACTGTAACAAAATAAGTTTTAGCAACTTTGTAAGGAATAAATATATCCATTAATGAAGTCTATCTCTTTATAGATATTTTGAAAACAACACATTTCTTGGAATAAAGATTAGGTAAAGTGGCATAATTAATAGACCAGACATAGGAAAAAATGGTGGCAGAGGACTTACAGGTAGAAAAGCTTATAGCTCCCAAAAGTAAGAAGTCCTGTTGGTGAAAGAGGTATCACCTGGAAAAGAGATTCAACACTTTGCCTGAATGATTTAGCATTAATTTAAGAACTGATTTTCAGGGACTGACAACTGATCTATTACACAGTGAAGACTTTAGAGTAAGATATGATTCTTAATCTTCATAGCAGCCATCATTTCTGGCTCTAACTGAATAAATAGTTTAATGAATGAATAAATAAATAATGAATGGACAATAATATAAAACTGCTAAACAAAGTTTTCTTTTATTGGGTCATTTTAATTGTGAGTCAGTTTTCATTTTGTACATTTTCCCTGAAGTTTTAAGTAATATGTTTTAGTAAATGTTAGCATTGATTTATTTCAACTTAAGAAGTAAACTGTATGCATCTCATAACATTATATTATATAGGCATACCTGATGAGAGACTTGACCAGAGAGAAATTTCTTGTGATTATTGCATCTCAAACTTATTGAGTATTGAATTATTTATATAGATTAAAGTAAGCTTCAAAGATGATAGCAGTGGTATCTATAATATTTTAGACTTATATTAGAAGATATTGATGTATTCCTTAAGTAATTAAAACTCATTAAAAGTAACTTAAAATGGAAGTCACTACCAGAAAGAAAAATGATATCAACACTAACACAATGCAGTTGTGAAATTCCTCAATTTTTTCTAGAAGGGAGCAAATTTGTTTTTTCTAACAATACTAAATCAAGATATAGAAAAATAGGCTTATTATTGTGAATTATGTTGGAGAAACAATGTTATACTTGAGACTAGGACTAGAGGTTTGGTGAGAAAATTTTAATTTCCATTCTGTCCATTGCCAACTGAATATCCTCTTCCTCCTCCCACAGGCACACACAGGTATATTCAACTACTAAACTATTAATAGCGTTTATATACTTTTAATGAGATGCATACCACTAGAGGTAGCCAAAGGATCTTGAATTATAGGTCTTAATTAATAAAAAAAAGCCTTCCATCCATTGATAAAGTCTTCAAATAATGTGCAACATCATCCAAACCTTAGAAAGTTGACAGCTACGTGTTTCTTCCTTTCCGCCTATATACAGAGGCAGCATAAAACAGAAAGGAAGTTCCATCAGACACCACATAGCACAACTCTTCCTGAACCATATTTATTACTATTGTCTCAAGTAATTTTTAAAACTCTAGTTATTAATACAGAATTCTATTAAAATCCAACCAAAATGGGGTAAAATAATTTAATTTACATCAAGCACTTTCCCTAAAGTCCACCTGTTATGATCTTTTATCCTGGGGCCACTTGTTATTATTCTGAATGTATTATTTAATAATTGGTAATTATTAAAATTTATTATTACAATGCTAGGAATCTGGGGGGCATGAAGGAATATGGACACTGAAATATAAAATATATAGAATTCTAAGTATACAAGTTCATTAACCTATTTGCTTCCACTTCCAAAAAATAATACTATTACAATTGAAGGTAGACTCAAACACTTCTTCTAAAGCATAAGAACACAAACTTTGAGCTCATACAATGACCAGGGATTTAGCATCATAATGTGTTTCTTTTTACCACCAGTTTGTTGCCCTGCCTTAAAGACTATACCTCCACAAGCAAATCTTTTTAAAGAATAAGCAACTCACTGATAGGTGCTATAATGGTGTGTGCAGCACTATCATTTAACACTGTGAGATTCTGTCTGGCAGACGGTGCCATAGTGCCACAGGGAAACGTTGTCACTGGCAGGTGGCTAGTTTGCCTTGATGTTGTGATACCTATTTCTGGTGAAGAAGCTTTGCCCTCCTTATTTTGTGATTCCCACTCCCTTAAAAAGCTGTCTTCCCAAGAGCCTCCCGCTCATGTCATGGATGAGGGGGCATTTTTCTCAGTCCTCAAGTTGATAGCCCATCACAGAGAATTGTCCAAACAAGAAATGGTGATAATTAAACTTCTTTTTTCCCTTTGCACAGAATAACTAATTGTAAAAATTGGCAGTCAGCCTGCTATTTGAAAGTGAAGAAAACATCTTGTTTTAACATCTGAGCAGGGATTTTTTTTTTCTTTTTTGTCATCTATAAACAATTGGACCATATGTAGTGTGATGGAAAACATGAAGGCTGTGATAGAACATCACTGAAGGAACCTTGTGTTTAATCACTGTACTTTGATTCACGGAAATAGAAATTAGCTTTTTAAGTTCTGGGTTTTATCATGATTTTAAAGAGACAGTTTTTCTTGAAATATCAGACAACTCTAACAATTAACCAAGTCATGGCTGTGATAGAGGCAAAGGAATTCCAATTTTTTTAAAATATAAATATGTTTTTGAGACACCTAAACAGGAAACAGATGTGTCCATGGGCTTTTACAGCCTTTGTTTTGGCCTACGCAATCCACACTCAGTGATACAAAGAGTCTCCACACAATATGGTTCAACTCTAAGAAGGTAGTCTTTTTCTAAATAAATCCTGTTGGTGAAAGCAAATTAAAAAAATCATCTCTAATTAAATTAAAACAATGTTAATGGAATTATTTCTTCTCCTACATTTTGCTATATTTCAGTTTATTATGTGTAGCATGGATAAATTGTAACTTCATAAAACAGTAACTGTTGACATTAATAAGTAACTCTTTAAATCTTTATATTTTATGAAGAGTCCTTACATACCATGATTAAATTTCTTTATATTCCATTAATGATGCTTAAAGAAAAATAAAATAATCAAGAGAATTTTGAAGTCCTTACAATGGCAACAGCCTTTAACACTGTATAAAACAGAAATGTGTTTGAAGAGAGAGAGGTCCTATGTGTCTGACTCGCCATTATCTAGTTTTCAGGTATTGTATGAATCACTTTCTCTTTCTGTGCCTTCGTCTCCTTTTCCCCAACTTAGATGGTAGGATCAGATCAGTGATTTTCAAGGCAGAGGAGATGAGACAAATAAGAATCACCTCAGGAACTTTGGCGAAACACTGTCAGGAGAGACTTCTTTCACATCCTTTTATCCTTATCTCTCCCCCAAATCACTTCAGGAGAGTCACTTTTGCCCTTGGAAATATGTCATTTCTGAGAGCTGTTGACCCAAAGTATTACTCAATAATAGTCTATTTAGAATTATAAAATATTTAAAAGCATCATTGTGGAAATTGTTTTTGACTTGATACACTTCTAGTTTTAACTTTGGTAATTTTAAATATTTTATTGGGTCATCTCCCACATTAAATTTAAATAGGAAGAACATATGTACTAATGTCCTGCCCTACATTCCTTTATGCCTCAATTGCCTTCCAATTTCGGTGTTTGCTGGAAAGTTGCACTTATAGGTCTCAGCCAGTAAACTGAGAGAGAAGTGACTTCTCTCCGGTAAAAGTTGTACTTACCTTGTTTTCACGAAACCAACTTCCGTTTCCAAGGAAACAAGAACAAAAAGGCAGTTGGCAGCTAGCATCTGGTATTTAGAAGAACTCTCACATGTCAATTTCTACTGCTGGCTGCCTGCACAAATCTAAAGATGTGAAGTATTAAAATCACCTGCAGATTTCTAATGTACAAAATAATTTTAAATCAATTTTTTTTTTAGTTTTTAAATAATTGGGTTTAATAGCAAATCATTTAAAAATTATTAGAAATAATATAACTAATTAAATGTATTCTAATTGCCAGAGATAATACAATTTAAATTTTATTTTAAAACAGTAAGCATATACATTGCAAGAATATTTTTAAAATTTACACCATTGTTTTGCCACTTTCTTCTTTTTACGTCAATTATGTTGCCTTCTTCCTTCTTATTGTTTTCTATACTCCCAACTCTGTACTTTATTTTTTAGTCATGTGAAAAAATATATATCTTTTGTTTTGTCCGTATAGCTTTGTGGTCATTTTTATTGTTTTAACATAAGTGTTTTAAAGATGATGTACATTAAAAATATAATTTTTAATTTTAAATTGGATATCTGCATTAGCACAGTCTGCTTTTTCTGATTAGTAGTTGTTGCTTTGCATGACTTTATACTTCAGAGTTCACCACAGTTCTCACCATTCGGTAGTCTCCGGGCCTTCGTACTTCATGACACCTGCATTCATTTGTATTTTAATATTCCTACTAAAAGACAAACCTAGCTAGAATGCATGATTCCTATATGGAAGCAATGAAAGATTATATATATATATATATATTGGCATGGAAAGAAGAAACTTGTTGAAATACTTTAAGCATTTAGCCATTCTTAGGAGTTAATTAATAATTGCCAAGAAAATTGAGTTTCAAACTAATACCCACTCCCCATCTTGGTTTATATTATTTTGTTAGTCTAATATTTGGTTAACATCTTCAAGTTAAAATTTAAGGTTTTTTTTTAGAATTTCTCTCTTTTGACTTGTCATTTTATTGTACATCAGCTCATTGAACTCCAGGATACCCGTGGACAGATATTAGTAGTTAAAAATTTGTGGAAAGTTAGCATGCATTACTTTATCAGATTTAAGTGTGGACTCATAATTTCATTATGTTTTATTAATAGCCTCTTTGTAATGAGCCAAAGGATAAGTTTGTATAATATTCAAAATGGCCTCTATGTTAGACTTTTGCAAGTAAATATGCCTCCCTTTCAACAAAATAGACATATAATACATGAAAATAAATTTAAGAAGGATGCTTTTAATTCTAAATTCTAAATTTTCTAGCCCCCCGAACTATATATTTATAATACTTTGAATTTTTATCTTTTATTGATACTACATGCTAGAAATTACACTCTTCATTTATGACTTCAAATAACATTTAATGTTTACCCATTTGGGGGAGTAGGGCATATGGAATTCTCACGTTTAAGAATTTTTTCTACAGTTACACTCTATCAGCACTTGCTGGCAGGCCATAATAAAGGTTATACAAGCAGTAGTTTGTAAAGAATTGATACATAATGTTAACAATGATAAAATTAATTTCCTAAATTTAAGAAACTTTCAAAGTAGAAAAATATCGCAAAATTTACTCCAGAATTGTCAAATTAAACAATGAAGCCAAACTCAAATATTATTGTTTCTAGAGGTTTTTTATTTTTTTATTTTTTGAGATATAATTCACATACCATTAAATTCACGACTATAAAGCATACAATTTCAGTATTCTTATATTCACAATATTGTCTAACTATCACCACTAATTCCCAAATATAATTTTCATGGTAAAAGGAAACTTCACACCCATTAGCAACCAGCCTCCACTTCCTCCCTTCATTCTCTGAAAACAGCTAATCTACTTTCTGTCTTTATAAATTTGGCTATTCCAGACATTTCTTCTAAGTATAATCATACAATATGTTAAAGTTGGGCTACTTTCATTAAGCATGATATTTTCAAGGTGCAACTATGTTACACTATATATAAGTACCTTATTATTTTTTATGTTGAAGAATATTCTATTGCATGGATATTGCTCATTATATTTATCCAATCATTAGTTAAGGAAAATTTGTGTTGTTTCTATCTTTTTACTTAAATCATGCTGTGATAAACATTAATGTATGTTTTTATATGAACATGTTTTAAAATCTCTTGGGTTTCTACATAGGGGTAAAATTGCTGAGTCATATGGTAACTCCAAAATAATAGTTTTAATTAAAACAAATATTTATAAATTTGGAAATGGGACAAAAGGCAGAAGAATATGCAATATTACCCATATAAAATTACTGTAAGAAGTCATCAAAATCCTGTCAGCATTGTTGCCTCCTGAGACTCAACGGTTTGGCTGAACTAAGTGGCTGGGTTGGTGAAGAACGGGGTGGTCTGTGGGCTTCACTTTGAAACTGGTTTCTCTTTTCTATCCTAATGGCTTGGACAGAAAGGACCCAGAGGTCTGAGTGGGGGGAAACCTAAAATATTCCCCTCAGCCCAAACTTAAGTATAATGGGCAAAAGGGTTTTGGACAGGTGAGATGTGCCTGACACACCTTCCTCCAAAGAAGCCCCTTTTTTCCCAAATGTGGGACATTGAAAAATTAATTCCTCCCTTTTGTCATCTAGTGGTTATGGATTGAATGATGTCTTTTAACCCTGTTGACAAATCTGTTGCCCCCAGAAAACAACTAGGATGCCAACCTGTTTAACCAAGCACACTGTTGTCCGGGAACAGCCAACTGACCTGGAGTCTGCACGATCCTTCCCCATGTGGGAAAGCCACCCTCCCCTCCACAACCCCACTCTTATTAGGGATTTCTGGACCCAAGGGTAGGTAGGACGATGACCATGTCCAGCTTGAAGCAGCTAGAGGAGCTTGAGACCTTTGCCCATTGTCCTTTATAAGATTATAAAGAGTCTTAAGTCTGTGAGGGAGGGATTGTTATTTTTTATTGTTTAAATAAATAATTAGTTAATTAATTAATTAATTTTAAAAAAGAATAATATAGGAAAGGGTGAAGCCGGAGAGCTTGTATGTATGACCCATGGGCATGGACTGCGGGTGGTGGTGGGATTGCTGGGGAAGGGGTGGTGCTGGATGGAGAGGAGCAAGGGGGAAAAGACTGGAACTATTGTAACAATATAATCAATAAAATATACTTAAAAAAAAAGCTAAGTCATAGTTGATGGAAGGGTGTTTCCATTTGTGTTTTTGTTTTTATTTATATATTATATTTTAATAACCAAGGATTTAGTGTGACATATTATTCAGATACTGGTCATCGTGAGTCCATGTTAAATTTCAAGAAAATATCCAAAAGTGGGCTCAAAATAGCTAAATAAATTAGAAGCCGGTATATTATGCAACCTAATAATCATAATGTATCAATTTCTGAAGACAAATGTCTTACTTTCTAAGAGAGAAAATCATTTTATTTTAAATGAACTGACGTGCACACTGTTCAGTGAGAAAACATTTTATGTTCTAATATTCATTCAAGATACTCAGTAATTGTTAAAATTCTTTAAATCACTTTTATTTCATTTAAATAACAAGTTTAGCCTAATCTTTTTACTCATTGGTCTATTTTTCTCTAATAATAAAAACATGTAACTGAGAATGGAGTTTCATACTTACCAATTATTTTATTTTAGAGCTTTCTTTCCTTTCCTCTCTCTCTCCATATATGTGATGGTTTTAAAGTATGAATATGTATTTTTAAAAATGTATACATACACACACATATATATGCATGTGTGTGTATGTAACCTGTCTCTCTTTATAATTAAGAAGACTTTATAAAAATGAAGTTCTCTATCTCATTAATAATATTTACCTGGACTCTGTAATTGACTTTCATAGTTATAAAAAATGCAACTAATTACTTGCAAAAATTATAAATATAATTTTTCTTCTTCAAAGGAATAATAATAAACTCACATTTTAAAAATCCAACTCACCTTCTTTTGCTTTTCTAAATAATTTATATAATAACTTTTTATATCATTTATTGAATGTGGTATGTTTTAATCAAAGAATTTTAAAATAAAAGCCTGGAGAAAGATGCTTTATTTTAAAAACAGAAATAAAAGGTAAATGAATTGTGTATTGACACATCACTTTCTGGTAAAAATAGTCCTTCTACCAGAGAACTTCTCTTTTCTTAATATCCATTATTCACTTTCTCTTCTCCTCATAGTGCTATTTATCCCCTGCCCCAGTCTTCCCCAATGTCTTTCACTTGTTCCTTCCTTTTCAGTCATCCAATCATCCATCATGATAAAAAAATATTTTTTACCTTGTCTAATATTTACTGAGTGCCCAGTGTGTCCCTGACTATTTCTGAAGAGTTCCTAGATACAGAAAAATGTAGGGTACTCAAGAAGTCCAAAATAAGACATAATTCTTGACTTACTATTAATATAATATGCATATACATAAAAATCAAATAAGGATACAAGAAAACATATATTTCTGAAAACAAATGAATAAGATATATATATATATCTGATTAGGAAAAGGCAATTTCAGAGAAGAATGAAAATAGAATTGAATGAGTAAGTCACAGAGGCGTTACTAACTTAATGTATCTTCAAGTATATCCTGCAAGAGGTCTCATTTTACCAAATTTTGTTAATTAACACCTTACTAAGGGAATAAGGTACCAAGATCCCCAAAACATAGAGAAGGTTAGTGGAATAAGAAGAAAACACCTAATTTAAGTTACTCCTTTATCAAAAGCAAGATTTCTGATGACAAAAGAATGGTCTGATAAAGTTCAAAATAAGTTAGTAACAAAATGTTTGTGAAGTAGATCCTCTGAGTGATATATGTTCAACTTTGGCCATTATGTAACTTAAGTTTTTATATGATGAGGTATAATGGAAAAAAAAGACGTGAGGTGGCCCAAATGTCAAGAGGTAGACAAAAGAGCATGTAGTGTGGATATAAGGTTGTAGGAAGGGAACAAATATTTTTTTAAATAAATTCATGGCATTGAGAAAAAGACTGGAATAATGAAATCATGTGAAATGGAGTTAATGAGTTGGGAGAGGGCCAGTTAATATTATACCTAATTAGTTTGGATTTGATATTGCATTTAATCATGACACTTTCCTCGGACCCTGGTGATCAGATGACTAGCACGTGGAAAGTGAGATATGAGATTGAATATGCAAGTGGCTATATCCTATAATTAATTGCGCATTATGATGTGACAAAAATGGGAGAGACAGATTTGAGGTTTGCCCATAAATAAGTCTTAATTGTAATCATTATGATAGATGCTTTCCTAAAAGCTTTGCTAACTTCCCTACCTCTCCATGCATGCCTGGTCTTATTAAATTGCATAGATTCATGCAGTAGTAAACCAGTGCCATTTTTCTCTTCTTAGAATTTATTACTATTCTGTCCCTCTGGTGTTCAGAAATCTCCAGAACCTTATAAAATGAAATCTAAACTGCTTTATGTGTTGCTCTTTCTTGTAATACTAATATTTCCACTTTAATATTCCCTGATGATTAACAAAACTTTTCATCACGTGATATCATATAACCTTGTTATAAATATTTCAATGTAGATATGACCGTTTTTGAAGACTGAGAAGTGTTTTATTTAAAATCACAAACAAGTTTATTCAATGTAGTTAAACCTAGAATTCAGGTATTCAGTTTCTGGTTCTTTTAAATATAAAAATTTCTTACTCTGTATAAGTGCATGGGTGAGCCCTGTACATAGTACAAATGGTATGAATATACATCCCTTGGGAGATTGTTGAGTAGCACATGTGAAATAGGCAAGAACAGCAATCAAAGGTTATTTCCTACCCCAAAACCATCAGCTAAGGCAAGTAAAAACACATGTATGCATATGTAAACTCAATAATATAAGATGCTATTTGTTGATTTTTTACTATACCCTGGGCGTTAAATCAACATACGATATATATTTTCTCATTTATATCTCGCAACAACTTTATCAAAAACTGAAGCTTAAATGTGTGAAGTTTATATATATATATTCATAATTTTAATATGCAAGCATCTATTAACAGGTTTTCTGGGGAATCAATACCAAATTAATTGTATCCACTCTTCTTAAATAAAAATATATATTTGAAAAAATGTGAATCTTAGAATGTAATAATTATATGTATATAAACACCACATGTTACCTACAAATATATGAGGAATTATATTGGACAAAACATGATCACTATGACATACAGATATACCACACCGTATTTAACTAATATGTTACATATAATCCATATATCTATAACTATAAAAATCATTACATTAGCCTTTTTAGACTATGCATTTATTTTGAGAAAAAGCCATTAAGAAAATAAAGGATTATTGGTTAGGTAAGACATTTAAAATTTAATGCAGAGGGTTCTTCCCATGATCTTAATCCAACACATTCTATGTGTGTCATGTTTCTGCATTATACAATAATCCAGTGAACCCTGGGTAATCATATAAGAAAGAGAAAAGAAGGGATTTCAATAGAAAATATATTTTAAAATAACATCTGTCATACACATCCATGTAATCAACTTCTGAGTATTTCTGGAAACATGGAAAATGATTTTTGATACTCAAGAAAACTTTTATAATTACATTTTAGGTACTTGTTTCAATTGCCTATTTCATCAAACCTATAGTCCCAGTGTTACAAAACTGTAAAACTGACTGATCTGAGCCATGTCTATATTCTCCTATTGCCAATCAGATGTTGAAGGTGCTAATGAACTGTGAAATGGCCAAAGGCAGGCAGCCAGAGGCAAAAAGAGAAGCCACAGACCTGGATCATCACAAAATGAGTAATTAGTCACTGAATAATGGGGAATTCAACTACATTAAACCTCTATCTGCTACATGTACTTTATATCAAAACTTGCTAGTAATGTCATTCAAAATCCATTTTCTGATATTCTAGAGATTTTGTCCATTACATTGACAACAGATGAAATTATCTACTAGGAATACTTGGTGTGGATTGATAATGGAGAACAATAGCAATTTTTTCTTCCCACAAAAGATGAATCATTATATGTTAAAATATATTTAAATATTTTTGCAAGTTACCCTATTCCAAATTGTAGAATATATTCTCTACATAGATATATAGCTATTCTATACTGAGATTATAGTGCTTAGCCCAACTCCTATCATCAATGGAGAATTTTTATTGTACCAATTTTGAATATTTTCTGTGACCCTATTGATATGTATAACATTTCAGTTTATATTAAATAATTCATAATTAATTTCAATTTTATCAGTCTTGTGTTTGGAGAAATTAGCAAAATATAACTTGGTGCTATCTGTATGTGTGTGTGTATATATATGTGTATATATATATACACACAAATATATGTGCATACAAATAGATTTTATTTCATGGTTCTAAGAACCTTGGAGACCAAAGAGGAGAACATGGCATATGGTTTGTAATTTTTAATATATATGACTATAAATATGAAAATATTAAAATGCCTCTATGGCAAGAAGTGCTTCTGTTTAACTGACTAGAAATAATTTTTATAAGACTAAATTATTATCATTTTTAGATAGAATTTAGAATCTGGAGAAATATTTTAAAATATTCTAGTTATTATTTTCTACTCTGAGTGTTTTCTGGCTTTCAAACAGAATCTTTGCTTTTTCTTGCTTTTTCTTTTCTACTTTTCGTTCTTTCTAAGAAAAATCTTTTTTAGCTTGCATAAATGGGTTTTTTTGTATCTCTTCATCATCTTGCATCTCATAAAAAATAAAAAAATAATAAAAGATGTCCTGTTCCTTATCTGTTTTTTATCCTAATATTTCAGTTTTTTTTTCTCTAGACACTCGAAAATATAACTGGTAACTGCATTTACACCATGTCCTCATCAAGATCTTTAGGAGCAAAATAAAGAAGATATACAATTTTATTTGGAGATGATCTTATCATTTTAGTCCAATATCACAGTTGTGTCAGTATAACAATATAAACTATTTATTATACTTCATCAAGCACTGCAAGTGGTCTCAAAAAATCTGTCATGAGTAGGAGTTTGATTGTCCAAGAACCCACTTTAAACATTGTTTTATTTGCATTGTCAGTGCCATGTAATAAAATAGTGTTTATTTTTGAATGTGTTCAGGTTAAACTCTTATCCTAATTTATTGTGATTATCTCTAAAACTTTTCTCAGGGAATCTGTAGCTCTTCCTCAATGTACAAGATTCAAAATACTGGCAGGTTTATTTTTGCATTGGTCACTATTACTGGAATTATTTTTTCTTCTTAGTCTTTTTAACATTACCTTAAGAGAGTATCTCACTTTCCTTGGTTCTGATGGTTTCTTCTTTATTTGAGATATTACCTTATTAGACTTTAATGGTTATATTCTAGAAAATCCCTTTAAAACATACTATGTTCTTTACCTTGGTATTATTACTATTATTATTATTTTTAGTAGTAGTAGTAGTAGTAGTAGTAGTAGTAGTAGTAGTAATAGTAGTAGTAGTAGTATTTTTACTCACACTACTACTATAGGCACTACTTCACTTGCTGAGGTGTTATTGCAAAGAAGGGGAGACTGACAAACTCATCTGTAGCCCCTAAAATATTTAACTGTGTCAAATTTGATTTACCTCCCTGGACACATCTAATTATTTACTTTGGAATTCAGGACTTGAATTCGGGCAAGTTAGCTCCATGTGGTTGCAGAGTCTGCAATATCATGTGGACTCATATATTGAGAATACTCTTTTGGAGCAGCTGCCCAGAGAGCCCCAAAATAAGACATGCAGATCAGAAAAAGAAGATGGGTAGTATTTACTAACAAAGACTGTATTCCTTATTTTCTGCTTGTTTTACTTTCATGTATTTTGCACTGATTTCTGTGTCTTGAATCTAAATATACCTTGACTGAATTTATAGAACTTAATTATACTTTTATAATTTATGACTTACTTGGGTTGTTCTTATGCTCAGTTTCTCTTAGAAAAATTACAAAGCTTTAACAAAAGTTTGCTTTTATATGGATTTTTTTGGTGTAATGAAAATATTTCTTAATTATGGTAGTAGTTATATAGCTCTATGCATTTGTCTAAATTCATAAAAACTGTACACTAACAAGAGTACATATATATGTACATTTATAAAATAATTGATAAATGTATGCTTTCAAAATTCAGAAGATGCTACCATATAATTTTGATGATTCTATCTGATATCTGAGAGATCAAGAAAATATGAAATCAGAATTATCAATGTCACCTTTTGCTTTGGAATATAAGCTTCAAGAAGACAAAGGTATTGCCTTGTTTAAGGCTTTGTCCTGAACCAACACATTATAGGCTCTTAAGAAGTGTTGAATGAATCAATCAATTCTTAAGTATTATGTGATATAAATTAATTGCCAGAATATATTAAATGCCCAATTTCACTGGTCAAGCACGAAACATATTGTTGAAGAATGTATACAGTTTATTGTATTTTTATACTATAAACTATAAAGATACGTAGTAGGTACAAGTCTCATATATCTTTCTATATCTATCTATCTATCTATCTATCTATCTATCTATCTATCTATCTATCTATCATCTCTCTATTGATTTTTAAGGCATTGAACACAATCTTTCACAATGTGGCCCTCATTCAGTATGTATTTTCTCATTTCCACTTTTTTCTTTTCCCTCATTCAACACATATTTATTAGCTTCTACTATCTATCAGATAATGTACTCATCCCTTAGGAATTGGAACACAATGCAACGTCAGGTTCATGCTTCAAAAGTCTTGATTTTGTGTGGAAATTTTTGTCTGTTACTACTTCCAGTTATATGCAAATAATATTCATGTCTACTTTGTTCATATCTTACCATAAATGAAGTAAAGGCATTGATTGGTTAAGACATAAATTAACTTGCCCACCATGACAAAACCAAGAGGCAGCTTTAAATTCAAACCCATCCTTCTAACTGCAAACTATTCATTTTTGCTATTTCCCCATGTTCAGATAACACATTAATACCCCCTCTCAAACTATTCAAATAGGAATGTATTCGCTCTAAACACCTCTGGCTATAATTTGCTGTTGTTATTGTTTTTAATATCAGCCCTTCTGAAAAGACTTCATGTTTCCTTCATCTAAGTTCCCATTTTACTTATATGTCAGCTTAACCAAATACTGCATTATATATCTACTAACTTCTAGTCATGTGCAGGACCAAAATATTTCTCATGAAGGCTAGACATGACATTATTAATTCATTTAATAATGAGTAATATGATTGGTTTGCCATGGTTTAAACTATCTATTTCCCAGTATTATGACTTATTTGAAATATTGCAGTCATTAGTATGGATGGTCAGACTTACATTTTAAAATAACCTTTAAAAAAATTTAGAGCAGTTTTATGTTCAAAGCAAATTAAACAGAACATAGATTTTTTAAATATATATATTGCACATCCCCAAACATGCATAGCCTCCTTCATTATCAATATCTCCTTCCCAGGACTGGTGCATTTGTTATACTGATGAACCTAATGACACATCATTATTACCCAAAGTCCATAGTTTACATTATGGCTCACTCTAAGTGTTGTATATTCTATGGGTTTGGGCAAATATATAATGGCATGTATCCATAATTGCAATATTATACAGAGTAGTTTCATTGCCTTAAAAGTCCTCTGTGCTCTGCCCATTTGTTCTTTCCTCTTCCCCAAACCCTGGCAACCGCTGATCCTTTTCTCTCTCTATAGTTTTGCCTTTTCCAGAAGGTCATATAGCTGGAAACATAGCATATAGCCTTTTCAGATTGGTTATGTTCAGTAGTAACATGAACTTAAATTTTCTTCATATCTTTTTATGGATTGATAGCTCAGTTCATTTTAGCTCTTAATAATTATCTATTGTCTGGATGTACCACCATTTACCCATTGTCCTACAGAAGAATCCCTTGGTTCCTTACAACTTTTGGCAATTATGAATAAAGCTGTCCTAAAGCTTACATTTTTAAAGTAAACACCTTATCCTGCTGCCTTAAACAAATTGGTATATATATATTACTTGAAATATTTCAATATGTGATAGCAATATCATTTCCACTTTCATATGTATAATAAATAGGTGTGTTTCAGAACTAGAAAACTAGATCAGTTTTGGTCAGAATGTTACAATATGAACTGTTTGAAGACAATTCATGTTGCTTACTGGTGACTCTTTTGCTTTTGAACTGACATCAGACAAATGAATATGAAGATTCATGGATACACTCTTTCATTTTCACAGTTATGTCAACCAGCATTCCCCACTTAGTACATTCTTGGCATCCAGATGAGTTACTACAATCACTTATTTTGGTATATTAAGTGGAAAAAGAAAAGAAAATTCTCTGAGCAAAGAAATCTCAATTAATTTAAAATAAAATAATAGGCTCTAAAATAACAACTGCATTTTAACCAGTAAGTTCATTAAACACTTTCTCAAACTCATAACCATTATTTTGCTTAGTCAGATGTTTTCTCAGAGGAGAGTTCATTCTTTTTAACTGCTTAAAATACATGATGAATGAAGCAATTTGCTTCTTTATTTACATTTTACCACTGATAATATTTTATTAAAAACACTATCACAAAAGAGCACATTGTTACAAATCAGTGTTCACTATCTAGGGCAATGCTTTGCTTTACATTTAAAGCGTAAGGGTTATGTTTGTGAATGATACAGGCTAAGATGTCCCTTGAAATTATTAGAATACTCTATGTTACAAAACTAATATATATTCATTGTTTAACATAAGCATAAATACAGATTAGAGATCTTTTTTAAAGTAATAATTTCCTTCAGAGGTTACTGAAAATTACAATATTTATAATAAAGAGAAATTATACTGTATTAAAATGAAATGTTATAGCACTGACTTTTTTCTTAAGTTAAAGTTTATGTGAGAGCAGATAAATCAAAACCAATCATCTAAAATTTCTAAAACATCAATATCACTCTTATTTTTCCATTCAGAAATAATGTTAATTCTACACTTTCTTGTTTTTGTTCAGTGAGTTTAGAAATTACATTAATTATTGACATTATTTACCAATCAATTAATTAATATGCACATGTAATTTCTTACTACTATCCACACATACCTAATTTCTGGAAAGTATTGTATTACATGCCCGTTAATTTTTTAGAAGGTTAAGGTTAAAAGGTTCAGTGAATAACCAGATAAGGAGAAAACCAGTATATTATTAATGGGGTAACATTTTATTTTGGGTGTAGCTCATATTAATTTTGTTGTAATATTAGATTTCCCCTTAATTCCCTGTTAATTATGATAGTATTTTAAGATGTTTTTCTTGAGTTTTCCAATGATGTTATCATCTGTAATGATGAGAGTCACATCACTCTGAGTAATATACCTCTAATGCCTTTAAATTATCTTATTTCATGGACTAATAGTACAGTCTCAAAGAGTATCTTTGAGTATCTATTTTTGTAGTACTTGTAATGTATCTTAATTAAAATGACATGCTAAAGATTACTATTGAATAGCTTATAAATAAATAATTTATTTTTTTCCTATTTTGATGAGAATTTTCTAATAAAAATAAGTGTTGGGTTTTATAGAGTACTTTTGCAAGATTTATTAGGGAGATCATAATTGTTTTTCTTTAATCAGTTTATGTGAGTAATTATATTAATACATTTTCTTATATTAAACTGAGATAACCCTATGATAATGGTCTTAAAATATTATTCTTTTATAATATTCTTATAAATAACAGTATTATTTTAATAACTGCTTATTTGATAGTCTTGTATTAAAGATTTTCACATCTATCTTTGTATAGAATTATCTTTTCTTCAGCATTATTTTTGCTCAACTTTTATTTTTTTAATTCTATTTCATTAATTATGCTATTATAGTTGTCCCAATTTTTCCCGCTTTGCTCCCCTCCACTCAGTAATCCCCACTTCTGCAGGCAGTCCCCACACCACTGTTCATGTCCATAGGTCATGTATATAGGTTCTTTGGCTACTCCATTTCCTATACTGTACTTTACATCCCCATGGCTATTCTGTAACTACTTGTTTGTACTTCTGAATCCCCTTGTCTCCTGATTCATTCCCCCACATGCCCCTCCCATCTGGCAATCATCAAAACACTCTCCCTCTCTGTGATTCTGTCTCTGTTCTCCTTGTTTGCTTAGTTTGTTCTTCAGATTTAGTCATTGGTATGTATTTATTGCCATTTCATTGTTCATAGTTTTGCTCTTCTTTTTCTTAAATAAGTCCCATTAACAGTTCACATAATAGTGGTTTGGTGATGAAGAACTCCTTTAGTTTTTTCTTGTCTGGGAAGCACTTTATCTACCCTTCAATTCTAAATGATAGCTTTGCTGGGTAGAGCAATCTTGGTTGTAGGTCCCTGCTTTTCATGACTTTGACTACTTCTTGTCAGTTCCTTCTAGCTTGCAAGGTTTCAAGCTGTTACCCCAGTACTGGAGCTCAGAGGGAGGGAGTCTGAATAGATGAGTCCATGTGTGGGTTCCTTAAGAGGAATTGCTTAGGACTACAGAAGTGTCTTCTACTGACTCAATCCTTGCTGCTTTTTGGAACCAGAAGTTATGGGGATTTGTTTTCCTGGCACAAGAACCCTGCAGGGCCTGATGTAGTGTTGGGGGACTCTCCGCTTCTGAGATATCCCTCCATAATTTTTATCCACCACATATCAATGTGGGACCAGCCCTTTCCATGTCTCTGCCCCTTGTAGCATCTGGATGGATGTGGTTTCTTTAATTCTGTAGTTGTCAGACTTTCATTTAACTCAATTTCTGATATTTCTGACTAATAATGTTCTATATTTTAGTTGTAATTTTGATGTGGTTGTGCAAAGAGGTGATCCATGTTTACCTATGCTACCACTTCCTTGCTCAGCTTTTAAATTAGTGTTATGATAGTTCCATAAAATTTGCTAAATAACTTAATATCTCTTGCTCCCTGCCCCACCCCCCCACCCCCACCAATCTTCACTCTGCAAGAGAACATTTACTTAACAGAGGATTATTTGTTCAGGCATTTTAGTTAGAACTAAACTACTGGATTTGCTATTCTTGGTAAGAAAGTATGGCTACTACCAATTCCATTCTCCACCCCAGCTTCTGGCAACCAGCATTCTCCTCTCTGTTTTGAAAGGCTCAATTTTTTTAGATACCACATATTCAAATAATATCATACGGTATTTGTCTTTATGTCTATCATATCTCATTAAGCCTAATGCTCCCAAGGTCCATCCATGTTGTTGCAAATGACAGGATATCCATCTTTCTTGCAGCTGAATCATAGTCTGTTTTGTGTACATGTAATCACATCTTCTTTATCCATTCATCAATTGACACTTTAGGTCATTTTCATATCTTGGCTTTTGTGAATAATGCTGCAAGAAATGTGAAAGTGCAAATATATTTTCAAGATTCTGTTTTCATTTATTTTGAATTTATACCAGGAAGTTGAATTGAGGGGTTATATGGTAGTTCAATTTTTAGTTTTTAAAAAATCCATGTTCCCACAGTGGCTATACCAATTAACATTCCGATCAAATGGTCAACTTTTTAGATGTGTGTTCAATTATAACGGATTTGTCACCTTCTCTTTGAAGTCTTATCAGAACTAATCTTTATGCTTTGAAGCTATTGGTAATGTATAATGGTTTATTTATTTTCATATATTCTTGGTAGATTATAACTTTAATAAATATAAAATATTTATCTTTATTCTTATGAATTTTGTCTTTAATTTTCTTAGAAACTAATCTTTTGTACCATATTAACTGATATGCCCTTTCTTATTTATTTTTATCCAAACCTGCACTTTTATTTTGTTTAGTATGCATGTGTTCCTTTTGTGGCCAGCATATTCCTGTGATATTTTTCTTACCTCACAAGTCCTTTTTCACTTTGAGATGGGATGATGCTTTAGTTTAAATATGTCAGGTTTTCTACTGTGCCCATTTTTGTTCCTATTTATTGACATTAGGCCACAATTCAAACTTAATTTATAAAATGCCTGTTGATCCTATATATGTGTATGTTATATGATGCTATAATTCTATGAGAATTGATTATCTTAAAGTCTTATCATACTGATTTTATTTCCTTTGGTGTTATCTTATTCACTGAACTTGTTGCCTTTATTCATGGGCTTGATTTCTAAAATGATGCTTTTTATTTATGTTTTTCCATTGGTTGTCAAATAATCTTCAATGGAAACATTTTCCTTTGTAGTTCTTACTAGTAGGGCATTCCCCTGCACTACTGTTGTCATTATGATGTCATGAAGGTGACAGCCATCAACATCTTTGCCCACAGACAGGGAACTCCTCAAGTTCTCTTTTATAGTCCCAGGAAATTATTTTGAAGGTCACTTTGATACTTCAGATTTTCTGTTAGCTTTTGTGTCCATTTAAAATATTCTGTTTCAAGTGATTTTGCATACCATGGTGTGGAGATTTTGGACAAGGGTACCAGGACTTCATCTTGGCTCTTACTGGCCTTCCAAGAGCCAGCACTCATTGAATGACCTGACTATTACCATTGTGGTTCTCACTAAGTCACTGGTCACCATGTCATTTCTTATATTTCTTCTCTTTATCTGTCACACTGTGAATGAATTACCTCTATAACTACTGCCTTTTCTCTAAGAAGTCTTTTCCTATGTAAATTTTTATATTTTCATTCTGTCCTTTAGTCTGATTATGTTCTCCTTCTACCTCTCACATAATTTCTGATATTTGTTAATATTTCTTATTTTCTATCACTATATGGCAGAGATGGCCCCCCTCACATGATACAGAGTTGTTGTTGAGAAGCAGCTGTCAGCAAGAGACTATTTCCAAATCACTTTGCAACTAGATAGGACCATAAATACGTTTCTCTCCAAAGGAAAGTGAACAGAAATAATGTGTTATGAAGAGAGTTATGAAGCAAGTATATCTTTCCTATCCTTTCTTTCTGCACATAAAATCTAATTACAGAGGTCAGCATGGCTCCAGGAAATGAAGAGCCACAAGGTACAAGAAGCCAAGTTACCTGAATTATCTGAAGGGGCAATGCCACTAACCAACTCTGAACATGTACAACAGCATTCTACTGTTATATAATTATAAAATAATTTTCAATTCTGTGAAGCCATTAAATTATTGCTGATTTTATATCACAGCTGCTAAAATTGACTTAAATTATGTCAGTAATATAGGTTTAATATCTATAAAAATATATGTCCAGAATTTTCTATGGACTTTTAATTGGAATATATATTAATTGTACATATTTATCTAACCTCCCTCAATTCTCTTTTACATATAGATTCATTTTAAATGTTTAAGCAATGTTTTTCATAATGTTGAATCCTTCAACATTGTCATATATCACTCAAACATTGTAATAGGTTTTCAATATCTAGTGGTCAGTCTTTGTGAGATATGGAAGAAATATAATTTGTCTAAGCAAAGATGTGTTTAACACATGATTAAGGTTTTACTAAGAATTTAGATTTTAAGGCTTAGATGGTAATAAAAATGTTCTAAGATATTTATAACTACATGCATCTAAGTCATACAAATTATACAATCACCTTCCCTACCACACACACAATCTAGATACACATACCATTGTTCAAAGAAGCTTCCAGTTGTTTTGTAAATTCTTCAACAGACTTGCTTCATTTATAAAGACCTCAAATAAATCTCAGGGATCTGTGTATTATATACATTTTATGTTGAGATATAAGAGATATATAACATTATATTACTTAGAGGTGTACAACATAATGATGTGGTATTTGTATATATTGTGAAGTGATTACGACAATATGTCTAACTGGCATTTGTCACCATACATAGTTACACATTTTTTTCTTGTGATGAGAACTTTTAAGATGTACTCCTAGAAACTTTCAAATATACAATACAGTATTACTGACTATAGTCTTCATGCTATATATTACATTCTATGATGTTTAGTTTATAACAGAAAGTTTTTACTTTTTGATACCCTCCCCCATTTTGCCCATTCCTACCCCCACCTGTTAACCACCAACCTTTCCTCTGTATCTATGAGTTTGAATTTGTTTCATTCTATGGTCTTTAGACTCTATAATTATACTGAGGTCATAAAATTATTTCTTTCTCTGTCTGCCATATTTCACTTAGCATAATGTCCTAAAGTTTCCTAAGTGTTATTTCAAAAAGCAATATTTTCTTTATTACAAATGAATAATTTTCCATTGAGTATGTCTCTGTGCATATATGTGCATGTATCACATTTCTTTGTTCATCCAGTAATGAACACTTAGGTTACTTCCATGTCTTGGCTACTGTAAATAATGCTGCAATAAACATGGGGTGTATGTATCAAGTTAGAGTTTTCATTTTGTCAGATAAATACCCAGAAGTGAAATTGTTGAATCATATGATAGTTCCATTTTTATCTTTTTTTCATAGGAACTGCAGTAACTTAACTTTCTACCAACAGAGCGCAAGGGTTCCCTTTTCCTCACATTCTTAGCAACATTTATTATTTCTTCTCTTTTTGATAATAGCCATTCCAACAGGTATGTCATTGTGGTTTTGTCTGACATGTCCCTGATTATTAGTGATATTGAGTGCCTGTAGGCCATCTCTGTGTTTACTTTGGAAAAATATTCATTCAGATCCTCTGCTCATTTTTAATTTAAAAAAAATTTAATTCTTAAGTTACAGTTGACATTCACAATTATTTTATATTAATTTCAGGTGTACAGCAACAGTGGTCAGACATTTATCTAATATAATAACTATCTCCCCAATAAGTCTGGTACCCACCTGGCACCATACATCATTCTATATTATTGATAATATTCCCTATGCTGAACTTTACATCCCCATGACTATTTTGTAACTACCAATTTGTACTTCTTACTGCCTTCACTTTTTTCTCCCACCTTTCCAACTCCCTTCCATCTGACAACCATCAGTTTGTTCTTTGTATCTATGAGTCTGTTTCTGTTTTGTTTGTTCATTAATTTTGTCTTTTGACTTCACATATAAGTAAAATAATGTAGTATGTGTCTTTGTCTTACTTATTTCACTTAGTATAATGCCCTCTAAATCTATCAATGTTGTCACAAATGATATGATTTCATTCTATTTTTATGACCAAGTAACAGTCCTCTGTATATATGTACTGCCTCTTCTTTATCCAATCAACTAATGATGGACCCTTAGGTTGCTTTCATATGTTAGCTATTGTAAGTATTGCTTCAATAAATATAGGGATGCATGTATATTCTCAAATTAGTGTTTTGCCTTTCTTCAAATAAATACCCAGAACTGGAATTGCTGGGTCATAGGTAGTTCTATTTTTTAAAAGGTTTTGTTTATTTATTTTTAGAGGGGAAAGGAGGGAGAAAGAAAGAGAGAGAAATATTAATATGTGGTTGTCTCTCATGTGCCCTAACTGGGGACCTGGCCCACAACACAGGCATGTGCCCTGATTGGGAATTGAACTGGTGACCCTTTGGTTTGCAGGCCAGTGCTCATTCCACTGGGCCACATCAGCTAAGGAGGTAGTTCTAGTTTTAAGTTTTTGAGGAACCTCGATACTGTTTTCTGCCCATTTTTAATTCAGATTGTTTTTTTCTACTGAGTTATATGAATTCTTTATATATTTTTTATATTAACAACTTATCAGGTATATGATTTGCAAATATTTTCTCCTGTTCTGTAGGTTGCCTTTTAATTTTGTTGCTGGTATCTTTTGCTGTGCAGAAACTTTTACACTTGATGTAGTCTCACTTATTTTTGCTGCTGTTGCCTTTGTTTTTTGGAGTCAGATCCAAAAAATCATAACCAAGACCAATGTCAAGAAGCTTACCACTGATGTTTTCTTTTAAAAGTTGTATTGGTTCAGGCCTTACATTCACGTCTTTAACCTATTTTGAGTTAAGTTTTGGGTATGATATAAAATAATAGTTCAGTTTCATTCTTTTGCATGTGACTGTCCAGTTTTCTCAACACCATTTATTTAAGAGACTATCCTTTTCTCATGGTATATTCTTGGCTGCTTTGTCATAAATTAATTGACCATATATGCATGGGTTCTCTATTCCAGTGAGCTTTGTGTCTGTTTTTATACTGACACTGTATTGTTTGATTACTGTAGCATTGTAATATAGTTTGGCATTCAGAAGCTTTGTTCTTATTTCTCAAAATTTCTATAACCATTAAAAGTTTAGAATTACTTGTTCTATGTTTATGAAAAATGCTATTAAAATTATGATACGCATTGCATTGAATCTAAACATTTCTTTGGGTAGTATGGGCATTTTAACAATATTAATTCTTCCCATTCATGAGTATGAAATATCTTTCCATATATTAATATCTTCTTTAATTTCTTTGACAGTCTTAGAATTCTCAGTGTATAGGTCTTTCTTTGTTAAATTTATTCCTAAGTGTTATATTCTTTTGATACAATTGTAAATGAGATTGTCTTCTCAATTTTGTTATTAAAGTATAAAATGTAACAGGTTTTATATATTGATTTTGTATCCTGCAACTTTACTGAATTTGTTGATTAGATCTAATAGTATTTTGGTGAAGTAATTAGCATTTTCTATATATAATATGTCATCCAAAAATAGTGAAAGTTTTACTTTTTTTCCTATTTGGATTCCTTCATTTCTTTTACTTGCTTCATTGCTCTAGCTAGGATTTGCAATAATATGTTGTATAAAAGTAAAGAAAGTGCACCTCCTTGATTTCTTACTTATCTAAGAGGAAAAGCTTTTAGCTTTTCACCAATGAGTATGATGTCAACTGAGGGTTTTTCATATATGGCCTTTATTATTATTTTAAAGTACCTTCCCTCTATACCCACTTTGTTTTTTTACCATAATTAGATGTTGAATTTTTTCAAATGCTTTTTCTACTCTTATCAAAATGATTATATGATTTTTCTCCTTCATTTTGTTAATGTGGTGTATCACACTGAGTGACACTTGAATGCTGAACCATCCTCTTATCCCTGGAATAAATTCGGCTTGATCATAGTGTACAATCATTTTAATGCATTGTTGAATTCTCTTCACTAAGATTTTGTTGAGGATTTTTGCATCTTTAGTAATATTGGCCTATAATATCATTTTCTTGTGGTGTTATTGTCAGGCTTTGGTATCAGGGCAATGTTGGCTTTATTAAATGTTTGACATTTCCCTCCTCTTATATTTTTGGGAATAGTTTGAGAAATACTGGTATTCTTTAAACATTTGATAAAATTCACAACTGAAATGACTTGGTCTGGACATTTGTTTGTTGGGAGATTTTTTTATTACTGATTCAATATTTTCACTAGTAATTAATATGTTCAGATTTTCTATTTGTGCAAAATTCAATCTTTGTAGGTTGTATCATATGTTTCTAGGAATCTATTCATTTCTTCTAGGTTGTCCAGTTTCTCAATTTATACATGTTTAGAGTAGACTTTTATGCTCCTTTGTATTTTTGTGGTATCAGTTGAAGAGCTCTTCTTTTTATTATTTGAATCCTTTTTTTTCCCCTGTGAGTGTAACTATAATTTTGTCTATATTTTAAAAAAACAACTCTTAGTTTCAGTGATATTATCTATTGTTGTTTTAGTCTCTATTTTACTGGTTTCCTCCCTGATCTTTATTTTCTTCTTTCAAGTTATCTTAATTTGTTCTTTCTCTAATTCATGGAGTTACAAAGTTAGGTTGTTTATTTGAGGATTTTTGTTATGGTTTTTATATTCTATTTTTTCTAGACGGGTTGGGGGAGGGATAAAGAGAGAGAAATATCAATTGGCTTCCCTCTCTAAGAACCCAACTGGGGTCCATTATCGAATACATTCCTAGGTAAGTACATTGAATCATGTAATATTTTAGTGTTTCATAAATATTGTGATTTATAGAAATAAAGAAGATATATTTTCAAAATATTAGTCAGGGTAGCAAGAGAGATGAAGTGACAGATTTCAAGAAGTTCAATAAAATATTTATACATAAAAAAACTTAGCAGGAAAAAAGACAAGTGGAAAATTAAATCATTAGTATCATCAATGACATTGATATTCAATCATTGTTATTATAAAGTCCAATGATATATATTCCAAAATAAGCAATGCCTTTAGGACTTCCTGAGATTTCATTCCCAGTTTTATTGAAGTAAAATAGACATACAACAGTATATAAGCTTTAGGTGTATAGCAAAATAGTTCAACTTAAATATATTGTGAAAAGATTTACACAGAATTGTAGGTAGCATCTGTTGAGATTAGAAACATCCAAACCTGTAGAGAACTTTCATGAGTTTATTAGAGACAAACTGATGATATATTCTAGGGATAACATCTCAAATGCTCCCTAAATATCAGTTTTGTAGCTTCTTTTATGCATTTGGAATTAAGAATGAAAAGTAAAAAGAAAATCAGAAAAAATGGGTGTTGGATTACAGGATAGTTAACAAGATTATGTGGTCTCATGTGGGCTAACACCTCCTTTGAGGGGTATTACTTTCTGTATTTCAAAGGTGTGTATGCATAAGAACAATGGACAGGGCTGGCTTAAACCCTTTCACTAAGGAAGTTATAGGCCTGAGTCATGACTACCCTTCATGGTCTTCCCAATTAGAAATTTGTAATAAGATTATCCAGTGAGATTACTTTCCATAGGACCCCTGGTTTTTTTCCATCCCCAGTTCCCTTTTGTGAATATAAATCAACCTCGAGTGTCATTCCTAGGAAGTCTTAATATCCAAGTCATCTTGTTGACTATTGCAGAGGGGCAATGCTGAAACATGGGATCTGAGTTGAATAATTTTTCCCAAAAAAGGAAAGGAAGTTAAATGGAAGGCAGTCATGTCTTATGACTTTCATGAAAACAAACAAGCAAACAAACAAACACTCTGGATCATTTCTATCCTGTGAACTACCATGGAATTTATGATCAGATCACCCTGTGGGGTTACATTTCATAGAACCCTTTTTTTTTTTCCATGTACACATCTATCATCACACATAGAATAAAAAGAGAATGCAAAAGAATTTTTTTTTCTCAGAATTCTTAGGATTTACTGTCTTAACAACTTTCCTGCATTTCATACAGCAAAGTTAACTATAGTCATCATGCTGTACATTGCCTCTTTTGAGTTTACCTTGTAACTGGAAGTTTGCAACTTTTGACTGCTTTTCTTCAATTCCATGCATCTCCTAACACTCACCACTGGAAACAACAAATCTGATCTCTTTTTCTGCGTTTTTGATGGTTTCTTTTTGGTTCCACATAAAAATGAGATTATACAGTATTTGTCTTTCTCTATCTCACTTATTTAATTTAGCATAATACCTTCAAAGCCATCTTATTTTTTTATCTGTTCATGGACACTTAGGTTGTCTTCATATCTTGGCTATTGTTCATAATGTTGCAATGAACATAGAGATGCATATATCTTTTCAAGATAGTGTTTTCATTTCCTTTGGATATATTCCCAGAGTGGAATTACTGTATCATATCATATTTCTACATTTAATTTTTTGAAAATCCTTCATATTGTATTCCATAGTGGCTTTAGCAACTTACAATCTCACCGACGGTATACAAGGGTGTCCTTTTCTAAACATCCTAGCCAACATTTGGTGTCTCTTGGGCTATCCTAGTAGTTGTGAGGTGATAGCTCACTGTGGTTTTAATTTGCTTCTTGGTAATGAGTAGGATGTTGAACATCTTTTTATATACCTATTAGCCTTTTGTATAACTTCTTTGGAAAAAATGTCTTCTGCCCAAATTTTAATTGGATTACTTATATTTTTGCTATTGAATTGTATGAGTTCTTCATATATTTTAGATATTAACCCTTTATTAGATATAAGGTTTGCATGTATATATTTCCCATTCCATAGATTTTTTTTTTCACCTTGTTGATTGTTTCTTTAGCTGTGCAGGAGATTTTTAGTTTGATTTAGTTCCATTTGTTTTGTTGTTGTTGCTTGTAGGTTAAGTACTACTGTATATCCAAAAAAAAATTGCCAAAACCCATGTCAAGACTTTTTCCTATATTTTATTCCAGGAATTTTATAGTTCCATGTCTTTAATTCATTTTGAGTTAATTTTTTTAAAATTTTAATTTATTTATTGTTTTTCTATTACAGTTGTCCCACTTTTTCCCCCATTGCTACCCCACCCACCCAGCCCACCACTGCTCCCACAGTCAATCCCCACCTCGTTGTGCGTGTCCATGGGTTATTGATACTAGTTCCTTTACTAACCCTTCCCCTACTTACCCTCTTCTATCCCTCCCCCCTTCCCCCCGTCCCACCTGGTAACTGTTAGTCTGTTCCTTGTTTACATGCCTCTGAATCAATTTTGCTCATTTGTTTGTGTTGTTCATTAGTTTCCTGTATTAGGTGATATCATATGGTATTTGTCTTTTGTTGCCTGGCTTATTTCGCTAAGCATAATTCTCTCTAGTTCCATCCATGTTGTTGCAAATAGTAGAAGTTCCTTCTTTCTTTCTGCTACGTAATACTCCATTGTGTAAATGTACTACCGTTGTTTGATCCACTCATCTACAGATGGGCACTTAGACTGTTTCCAGCACTTGGCTATTGTAAACAGTGCTGCTATGAACATAGGGGTGCATAGGTTCTTTTGGATTGGTATTTCAGGAGTCTTTGGATATAGTCCTAGCAATGGAATTGTTGATTCAAAAGGCAGTTCCATTTTTATTTTTTTGAGGAAATTCCATACTGTTTTCCACAGTGGCTGCAGCAGTCTGCATTCCCACCAGCAGTGCACTAGGGTTCCCTTTTCTCACCAGTACTTGTTTGTCGATTTATTGATGATGGCCATTCTGACTGGTGTGAGGTGGTATCTCATTGTGGTTTTTATTTGCATCTTTCTGATGGAAGGTATGTTAAGCATTCTTTCATATGCCTATGGACCCTCTGTATGTCCTCTTTGGAGAAGTGTTTGTACAGTTCCTTTGACAATTTTTAAATTGGGTCGTCTGTCTTCTTGGTGTTGAGATGTATAAGTTCTTTATATATTTTGGAGATCAATACCTTGTCTGAGGTATCATTGGCAAATATGTTTTCCCATATCATTGGTTCCCTTTTCATCTTGCTGATGTTTTCTTTTGCTGAGCAGAAACTCTTTAGTTTGATGTAGTCCCATTTGTTTATTCTTTCCTTTATTTCTCTTGCCCTAGGAGATATATCGGTGAAAATATTGCTATGTGGGATATCTGAAATTTTCCTGCCTATGTTTTCCTCTAGGATTTTTGTGGTGTCACAGCTTACATTAAAGTCTTTTATCCATCTTGAGTTTATTCTTGTGTCTGGTATAAATTGGTGATCTAGTTTCTTTTTTTTTTTTTTTTGCATGTCCCTGTCCAGTTCTTCCAGCACCATTTGTTGAAGAGGCTATTTTCACTCTGTTTTATGTTTCTTCCCCCTTTGTAGAATATTAGTTGATCATATAGACCAGGGTTTATTTCAGGGCTCTCTATTCTGTTCCAAAGACGTATGTGTCTGTTCTTATGTCAGTAATAGACTGTTTTGATTACAATGGCTTTGTAGTATAGTTTTGATATCTGGTATTGTGATTTTTCCTACTACGTTCTTCTGTCTCAGACTTGCTGTGGCTATTCGAAGTCGTTTTTGGTTCCATATAAATTTTTGAAGTATTTGTTCTAGGTCTGTGAAAAATATCACTGGTATTTTAATAGGGATTGCATTGAATCTATAAATTGCTTTGGGTAGCATGGACATTTTAATGATGTTGATTCTTCCCATCCATAAACATTCTATATGCTTCCATTTATTTGTATCTTCCTTAATTTCTTTATTCAGTATTATGTAGTTTTCCAAGTACAGGTCTTTTATCTCTTTGGTTAATTTTATTTCTAGGTACTTTATTTATTTATTTATTTTTTTGCTGTAGTAAATAGGATTTTTTTTCTAGTTTCTATATCTGATATTTTATTGTTGGTGTACAGAAATGCCTTTGATTTCCAAACATTGACTTTGTACCCTGCTATTTTGCCAAATTTAGTTATTAGGTTGAGTAGTTTTTTAGTGGCATCTATAGGGTTTTCTATATACACTATCATGTCATCTACAAATAATTACAGTTGTACTTCCTCTTTTCCAATTTGGATACCTTTATTTCTTTGTCTTGTCTGATAGCTGTGGCAAGAATTTCCAATACTATGTTGAATAGGAGTGGAGAGAGTAGACATCCTTGTTTTGTTCCTGATCTCAGGGGGAATGCTTTAAATTTTGCCCATTGAGTATGATGTTGGCTTCTGGTTTCTCATATATGTCCTTTATTATGTTAAGGTATACTCCCTCTATTCCCATTTTGCTGAGAGTTTTCATCATAAATGGGTGTTATACTTTATCAAATGCTTTTTCTGCACCTATTGATATGATCATGTGGTTTTTGTCTTTCATTAGATTATATGGTGTATTACATTCACTGATTTGTGAATATTAAACCATCCTTGCATCCTTTGGAAGCATCCCACTTGATCATGGCATATAATCTTTTTAAGGTGTTGTTGGATCTGGTTTGTCAATAATTTGTTGAGGATTTTATCATCTATGTTCATCAGCTATATTGGCCTGTAGTTTTATTTCTTTCTTTTGTCTTGACCTGGTTTAGAATTAGAGTAATACTGGCTTCAAAGAAAGAGTTTGGGAGTCTTCCCTCTTCTTGGATTTTTTGAAATAGTTTGAGAAGAGTGGAGTTAGCTATTCCCTAAATGTCTTGCAAAATTCACCTGTGAGCCATCTGTTCTAGTGCTTTTGTGTGATGGAGTTGTTTGATTACTGATTCAATTTCACTCTTTGTTATCAGTCTATTCAGGCTTTCTGCTTGTTTTTTATTCAGTTTTTGAAGATTATGTTTCTAGAAAATTGTCTATTTCATCTAGATTGTCCAGTGTCTTGCCATACAGTTGTTTGTAGTAATTTCTTACAATCCTTTGTATTTCTGTGATATCAATTATAATTTCTCCTCTTTCATTTCTGATTTTGTCTATTTGGGTCTTCTCTTTTTTTCTTGATGAGCCTGACTAAAAACTTGTCAATTTTGTTTATTTTTTCAGAGAACTAACTCCTGGTTTTATTGATCTTTTGAATTTTTTTTAGTCTCTATGTCATTTAATTCTGCTCTGATATTGATGATTTTCTTCCTTCTACTTATTCTGGGCTTCATTTGTTGTTGTTGTCTAATTCTTGTAGCTGTAGAGTTAGAATTTTTATTTGAGATTCTTCTATCCCTTTTAGGTAGGTGTGTATTGCTATGAACTTTTCCCTCAGGACTGCTTTTGCTGTGTCCCATAGGTTTGGGGATGTTGTGTGTTCATTATCATTTGTTTCCAGAAACTTCTTGACTTCTTCCTCGATTACATTGTTAACCGTTTTATTGTTTAATAGCATGTTATTCATTCTCCATGAGTTTAACTATCTTTGAGTTTTTTTCTTGAGGTTGATTTCCAGTTTCAGGCCACTGTGGTCTGAGAAGATGCTTGGTGTAATTTCAATTTTCCTGAATTTGTTGAGATTGTATGTGTCCTACCATGTGGTCTAGCTTTGAAAATGTTCCATGTGTACTTGAGAAGAATGTATATTTTGCTTCTTTAGGGTGAGACGTTCTATATATATCAACTAAGTCCATTTGATCTAGAGTGTAGTTCAAGGCTTTTATATCCTTGGCATTTCTTTGGTTCAAAGATCTGTCCATTGTTGAAAATGGGGTGTTACAATCCCCTGCTATTAGTGTATTGCTGTTGATATCCTTTTTGTAGTCTTCTAAGATTTTCCTTATATATTTGGATGTTCCTATGTTGCTTGCATATATATTTATAAGGGTTACATCTTCTTGATGCATTGTTCCCTTAAGTATTATGAAATGTTCTTCTTTGTCCCTTCTTATGGCTTTTGTTTTGAAGTCTATATGTCTGATATAAGTATTGCTATCCAGCTTTTTTTGTGTGTCCATTTGCACATAATATTTTTTCTCATCCCTTCACTTTCAGTCTGTGTAGATCTTTTGTTCTGAGGTGGGTCTCTTGTAGACAGCATATATGTGGGTCATGTTTTTGTATCCACTCCACTACTCTCTGTCTTTTGATTGGAGTATTTAATCCATGTACATTTAAAGTTATTATTGACATGTATTTATTCATTTCCCTTTGTACCTGTGTTCCTCTCCCTCTCTCTTTTTCTTTTTTTCTTAAAGCATTTCCTTTAGCATCTCTTGCAATGCTGGTTTGGTGGAGATGTATTCTTTAGTCTTCCTTTGTCTGGGAAACTCCTTATATTACCTTCCACTTTGAAAGAGAGCTTTGCTCGATAGAGTAGTTTTGGTTGCAGGTCTTTGTTTTTCATTGTTTGGAATATTTTTTGCTATTCCCTTCTGGGTTGTAGTGTTTCTGTTGATGGCCTTATCAGAGCTCCCTTGTATGTTATTTGCTGTTTTTCTCTTCCTGCTTTTAGGATTCTCTCTTTGTCTTTGAGTGCTGCTATTTTAATTATGATGTGCCTCGGAGTGGGCCTTCTTGGGTTCATCTTCATTAGGACCTTCTGTGAATCCTGTACTTGTGAGACTTTTACCTCCTCATGTTCGGGAAGTTTTCTGTCATGACTTTTTCAAACAGGTTTTCTATCCCTTGCTCCTCTTCTTCTTCTTCTGGTATCCCCATGACATGGGTATTATTGCATTGTCCTGCAGTTCTCTTAAACCCTCTTCATTGTTTTTAGGCCTTTTTTCATTTTGTTGCATTGTCTCAGAATTTTTTTCTACATTGTCCTCTAACTCATTGATCTGATCCTCTGCTTTGTTTAGCCTGCTTTTGATTGATTCTACTGTGTTCTTCAGTTCAGAAGTTGTATTCTTCATTTCTTCCTGACTCTTATTGATAGTTTTTATGTTCTTTTTCATGCTGGTGTAGTTCCCAGTAAGTTCCTTGTAGCTTCCCTGGAGTTCTTTGTAGTTCCCCTGGAGTTCACCGTAGTTTCCTTTGAGTTGTTGAATTCATTGAGCTTCCTCATTATCATTGTTTTGAAATCCACGTCAATAGGTTGCCTCTCTCTATTTCATCTATCCCTCCTTCTGGGGATTCCCCCTTTCCTTTTGGTGAGGTATTGTTTCTTTGCCTCCCCATTATAGGTGTCTATTCTTTGTTTCTGCTCCTTAGATTGATCTGCTTTTGTTTTCTGCCTTTGTGGCGTGACCTTCTGCGGTAGGAATCCTGTGTGATTTAGTGGTGCATACTCCTTGGTCACCCTAACTTGATGCTCTTGAGATGTCCTTTATGGCTTTTATTTGAACTCTCTAGTAGTATTTTGGTTTTGGTTGTTGTTGTGTTGCTCATTGATGGGTCCTTCCCTTAAATTAGCTGACTGAGAGTCACCCTACCCACTTCAGACAGTTGTTGAGCTGCCTCCAGCTGATGCCTCTTGGAGGGGAGTAGTCTGCTTATGAGATTTCTCCCATAGCACTGGGGTTGAGTCTACCCTGGGGCCTGGTCTTCTGCTCCACCAGCTCTTTCTCCAGAACCAGTGCCCCAAATTTTCCAAAGCTCCTCTAGTTCACTTCACCCTCTTTTGGCTGCAGCCCAGGTCAAGCATGGCAAGTGTGCTTTTGCCCACCAGCCAGCTGTTGGGCCAGGGCAGTGGTTGAGACAGGGCCGGTGGACATTCCCTGTGCTGGCGGGTAAGCCGGGGCATTCCACTGTGCTGGTGGGTGGGCCGAAGGTGTCCCCTTGTGCCTGGCAGGCGGCTATGCTGACCGGGGGGCATTCCTCTGCCCCAGCTGGAAGGCAGGCCAGGGCATTTTCGTGTGCTGGGCAGGAGCTCAGACTGGGGCGGTGGGTTGGAGGCCTGAGCACATCCCTGCAGTGGGCTCCTACACCTGTACTCCTCAAGGATCTCACCTTGCCTCTAGCCTTTCCTCCCTGATATGAAAAAAAAAAAAAATCAATGAATTAAAAAAAAAAAAAACTCACAAAAGAATGATTCTCCCAGCCTACCAGGGCCAGACACCACCTGGCCATCTCCGACTGCTCTCGGGGGAGACCTAGGGGCTTTGAAAAAACTTTGTGCTCTGCCTGCTGCTGCCAGGGAGCCAAGCCAGCCAGAACTCACGTCTCTCCTATGACTCCTCTGTGAATCTCACCAGACAGGTCACTTAGAGGCGGCCTCCTCTATCACCAGCAGTGCCAGATTTCAACTCCTGCCAGTATCCCTTAAGTTAATTTTTATAAGTACTATAAGAGCGGGATCAAGTTTCAGTTGTTTACATATGAGTATCCAATTTTCCCCAACACCATATAGCGAAGAGACTGTCTTTTCTCCTTTGAGTATTCTGGGCTCCTTTGTCAAATATTAGTTGACCAGACATGCTTTAGTTTATTTCTGAACTCTCAATTCTGCTCCATTGGTCTATTGATATGCCAGTATCATAGCATTTCAATAACTATAGCTTTATAGTACAACTTGAAATCAGGAATAGTTAGTTCCTGCTTCGTTCATTTTTTCTCAAGATTTATTTGGCTACTTAGGAACTCTTATGGGTTCACATATATTTTAGAGTGGTTTTTAGTTTTAAGTACCATCAGAATCTTGATAGGAACTGTTTTGAATATATAGATGCCTTTTGGTAGTATGGATATCTTAACAATATTAACTTCTGGAATAAACTGTGTTTTTTGTACTCACAACTGTAAACCTACTTTTGCCCTGCTCTATATATATTGTTTCTTTTCATTGTGTCCCAAAATTCACATAGGTTTTCTTCACCCTTTTTCTTTCTTTTTCGTTTTGGTCCTCTGACTGGATAACTTCAAATGTCCTACTTTCTAGGTTTCTGACTCTTTCTTTTGCATGGTCATTGACTTTTTAAGTACTTTATTGAATCCTTCAGTTCAGTTATTTTATTTTTTAGCTCTAGGATTTCTCTTTGTTTTTTGATGGTTTCTATTTCTTTGTTCAACTTCTCATTTTATTCATGCATTATTGTCCTAATTTTTTTTTCCATTGTCTATGTTCTTGTAGTTCACTAAAATTCTTTGGAAGGATGATTCTCATTTTTTAAAAACCCTAATATTCCATAGATCTTCATTTCTTTAGGGTCATTTATTAGAACTTTATTATTTTCCTTTGATGGCATCACAGTCACATGATTTTCTTTTCTTTTCTTTTTTTTTTGTGATCCTTGATTCCTTATGTTTCTGTCTGTTCATTTGAGTAAGTGGTTTCCTCTTTCAGACTTTGCAGATTCATTTAGGGCAGAGATAGCAATTCACCACTCAGCTCAGTTTGAATTTCTGGATGTGTCTGCTGGTAATGTCTTTGGGAAGACAGAACCAGTTATTAGGGTCCATTTTGAGGTGAGGTAACTGTTTAAGCTCTGAAGTGGGGAGTATGAGGGTTGTTTCAATGTCATAGTTCCCTGTTCAAGTGAGACAGAAATATAGGTTTCAGGGTTACCTGTATTCACTAGTCAAGATTACTAGATGGGCAGCAATGGCTACTATACTCAGCAGTAGGTGGAGCTATAAGTTAGTGTCCCTGCCCTCTCAAGGCAGCTGGATGAGACCCAGGGTATGCATAACTTATTGAAGACCCAAATTGGGCAATAAGAGTATTCCCTGAATTTTTTGTTTATGTAAGCTTACCAGTTTTGCTCTATAGCTAGAAAAAGCCACAGGCTTTGTTCTCTGTTCAAGTGCCACTGTGAGCAGAGCCATTGGATGGGCTACACAACTTATCATGTGCTCTGGTGAGGTTCTCTGGTTGGGCAGGCTGATGGCTCTATTCAGCAACACAAGGATAGGATAAAGTAGATTTACAATTTTCGTTATGCAAAACAGTTTATTTTTGCATTATTATTTGCGAGAGTATCCAATCCCATAGATCCCTCGGTGCGGATGAAAGAACTGACTCAGAGACAAATGATCTGAAGAGAGAGAAGGGTGAGTGTCTCTCAGAGGAGATTGTTGATTACTCTTTTCTCAGTTAGGGTTTTTACTGAGTTTGCCATGTGGGAAAATGTACGGGGTAAGCATGCAGACCTCCACCAAATGGTTGGGAGTAATAACAAAGGGAAGCATAAACCAGCATAAGGAGATAGGTAGCAAGGCTGTGAGGTAACAAAGCACGTAGTAAAACTCTAGCTGTCTCTTTTGACTTACACATTTTGTTTTCACATTCTACTTATAAGAAATTGGGGCTACACAGAGCAAGCAGACTTCATTAACTTCAAAGAGTATATTGCATTCCTATTCCACTTCTAAAACCCTCTGGAGTGTGGGACCGGCAGTTAGCCAGTTAAGGCTAAGAGGCCTGTTCTCTTGTCCCAACTCCACACAGCAGCTACAGCCCTCTGTACCATACACATTGGTCTCCCACACTTATTTATTCATGAATTATTGTATTATTCATTTGTATTATTTGTCCTCTTATTTTTTAAAGTATATTTTATTGATTATGTTGTTACAGTACTTTCAATTTTTGTTTCCTTTGCTCCCCTCTGCCCAGTAACCCCCTTCCCTCCAGCAACCCCATGCCTCTTAGTTCATGCCCATGGGTCGTGCATATACATTCTTTGGCTTCACCCTTTTCTATATTATTCTTAACTTCCCCCTGTCTATTTTGTACCAACCAATCATGCTTCTTAATCCTTGCACCATTTTCCCATTTCTCCCTGTACACCCTTACAGCTGATAACCCTCCAAATGAACCTCATACCTATGATTCTGTTCCTGTTTTGGTTTGCTTAGTGAGATTTTATTTTTATTTTTTAGATTCAGTTGTTGATAGTTGTGAGTTTGTTGTCATTTTAATGTTCATAATTTTGATGTTTTTCTCAAGTAAGTCCCTTTGACATTTCATATAATAATAGCTTGGTGATGATGAGCTCCTTTAGCTTTACCCTGTCTGGGAAGCACTTTATCTGCCTTTCCATTCTAAATGATAGCTTTGCTGGATAGAGTTATCTCAGTTGTAAGTCCTTGCTTTTCATCACCTTGAATACTTCTTCCCAGTCCCTTTTTGCCTGCAAACTTCCTTTTGAGAAATCAGCTGATAGTCTTATAGGCACCCCTTTGTAGGAAACTCTCTGCTTTTCTCTTGCTGCTTTTAAGATTCTCTCTTTATCTTTAACCTTTGATGTTTTAATGATGGTATGTCTTGGTGTGGTCCTTTTTGGGTCTAGCTTGTTTGGGACCCTCTGTGCTTCCTGGACTTGTATGTCTATTTCTTTCAACAAATTTGGGGAGTTTTCCTTCATTATTTTCTCACATAAGTTTTCAAATTCTTGCTTTTCCTCTTCTCCTTCTGTCACCTATATGGTTTAGATGTTGGCATACTTAAAGTTGTCCCAGAGGTTCCTAAGTGTCTCTTCATTTTTTTCAATTCTTGTTTTCTCATTCTGTACTGGTTGACTGTCTTTTTCTTCCTTATGTTCCAAATCATTGATTTGAACCCCAGTTTCCTTCCCTTCACCATTGGTTTTGTATGGATTTTCCTTCGTTTCATTTAGCATAACCTTCACTTCTTCCCTTGTGCATTTTCCATACTTAAGTATATCTCTCAAGCCTGTGAGCATCTTTATCACCAGTGTTTTGAACTCTTCATATGTTAGGTTGTCTATGTCCTTGTTTGTTAGGTTGGCTATCTCCTTGTCACTTAATTCTCCCACTGGAACCTTGATCTGTTACCTCTTTGGGGCCATATTTCTCTGTCTTCTCATCTTGACAGGCTCCCGTGTTTGTTTGTCCCCATCTCTTAGGTAGAGGCATCTCTCCTGTTACATTGTAAGGGGAAGAGCCTTATGTATTCATTAGTATAGGGTGACCTGTTTTATCACGTTGTGGCACTGTTTGTGTGGGAGGGATCTAAGAGGGAACAATGTCACTTTCTCATCACTCACCCCTTTTTCAGGTACTTCTCCCACTTTGTATGGGACTCGCACTTCTCTAGTTGTTGCCCTGGCTGTCATTCCCAGAGTGGGTGGGTCTGTAGACATTCTTGGCTGGAAGTCTATTTGTCTTCTTATTTTGTTTCCTTACTTATGAATTATTTTTTAGGTAAGGATTGTGGGAATTTAACCTACTTTTGCTTACCCCTGTAAATGAGGCTACAAAATCACTGCTTGGGAACAGTAGGAGAAGCAGCTCCAAGACCACTAATGCTCTCTCTTTGGTGGTCTTGACTCAAGCTAATCCATGTCTTTAGTTCTCTCCCTAAATAGGGACATTGGCTTTGCTCTGGCAGCAATTAGCCTTGCCTGCCTCTCAGCTTTCGAATCACTGGGTTATCAGCTTTCAGGTGTTCTCACCAACCCATCCTGTCAGATGGAGCTGGGAGGGCTCATCTCAGGCAACTTTAACATTTTCTCAAACAATATTTCTGGTCAGGAGTCATAAGCTGCAGCAGGTGGGGCAGTGACTCGATCCTTATGCCTGAATGTGGGTAGCCCAGGCTGCATCACTTTTAAAACTCACTTGGGGACCTGAATTAGGCAAACCTGCACCTTGCTGCATTCCCTACTCAGACTGTGTCCCAACTTATTTTTTCAGCTGAGCCAAGGTTCTGGTTGTGAACAGTACTTGGGCTCTGCAGGTAGAAACTTGGTTCGCCAAGATCTGAGTACTGGTTATTAGGATACCGTCCTCTCTTTTCTGTGACCATTAGATTCCTATGTGATCATCATGGGGATAAAACCAACGTAGGGGCTCCCACAATGCAACCCACATGTTGGGCATGCTGCCTGTCACTCCTGGGCTCTCTTTTCTCACTGGAGGAACCATAGACTCAGGGAAGACCTCTCACTATGGAAAGTATGTAGCCATTTCTCTTACCTTTCTAATGCAGTCTGTCTTAATTGTTGTGGTGGGGTGAGGGTAGAGGTGGTTCTTCTGCTTCACTCCATGTTTTAGGATTTTCTCAGTAGTGAGTTATTGTTTTGTGATAGGTCAAATTAAGGAACATCAGCCTTTTCTCTTTGAAGCCAGTTCTCAAATAAATCACCTGGGGGTTATGCTTCAGTGTGTTTGCCTTCTATAAAGGCAATCAACACTAAAAATAATGCATTGCCTAATGAAGAAAACTCTATCTTGCTTTGACCTCATTCACCTGGTATTTTCAGATTGTGGAATAGTCTCTAACTTCCCAATTTGTCATTATAGTATGAAGAACATAAAACATTATTCCTTGCCACTACTGTAGGCATATCAAAGCCAAACTGATAGCATTATAAACATTAAAAAAGACTGTTCAAGAAGTATGCATAAATTTAGGACTTGAAGAGGAAGCTCATATTCTGATTCTATTGTGTTAGACAGTCAAACATAGCAAGCCTCAGATGCCTCTATGTAACATAGAGATCATAAAATTATTTTATAATGATATTGCAGGGAATACACACACACACACACACACACACACACACATATGTGGTAATAAATGGGAGGGCTACTGGCTGAAACAATCTCCAAATTACAGTAGTTAAAGCATTATATATATTATTTCTCATCTTAGTCTGATATTTTCAGAGCTCTCCTCCAAAAAGTTAACTCAGAAATCCAAGCTACTCTCATACCATGGCTACAAAGTCACAATGGTTTTATCTATTCAGCAGAAGTGAGGATAATTTTTAGTTAGAATAGGTCCACTGTGTGATTATATACCTCAGTTCAAAAGTGACATATGACACTTCAATTCACATTACTTTTATCAAAACTAGTCACATGGCTGAGTCCAGATGCAGACTGGAAAATGTCTCTGGTTTAGTGGCTAAGCATAAATTGTTGGGGGTCAGCTAGCCACCATTGCCACATCTGAGTACCTCCTTGTTTTTCTTTTTTGAGTCTTAGTTTTCTTAGTTATGGAATAATGTTGACTTGAACAATTATAAAAGTAGAATTCTGTTTTGTTTAAATAGAGAAATTTTATATTTACTTATTATTTTATTTCTTGTCATTTTCCTTTTTTCTTCCAGTCCCTAGAAGAAGATGTCACCCTGTTTTTTTCTGGATATTCCTTGAAACTAATGATGAATTAAATCAGTTCACAAATATCAGAAGGTAGGCAAAAGTGTTACTGCATTACAATTGAATCTAAAAGACATTACAGCAGAATCTAAAAGACAATTTTAAAATGAAAAACATTTATCTTTAAAAATGTTTTAATTAACAATAACAGGTGTCAAGAACACTTACTAGGAGATTATTTATGGAAAGCAGATTGAATCTAAAGACCTTTAATTCAAACCAGGTAAATGACCAGCAGCCCCAAAGATTAACCTTTATCAATATGCTCATCTTGGAGCAGAAAATGGAAATAAATGTAGCTAGAAAATGTATCATAATGATATTTATGAGTAACACACATTATGCAGTGTGGGTACACTTTAAATTATGTTTTCAAAAAACATAGTATTTAAATAATAAGTTATTTGGAAAATAATTAATGAGAATAAGTCATGGATAGTTGCAAATTTTAAATGAAAACTTTATAAATCTGTTTTCATATTATATGTTTGCAAAATGTCAAGGTAGCAGGAACTAGAAAGAAAATAATTCAACATAGTCAGAATACATTAAAACTATAGAAATTAGAGCCAATATCTAGATTTACTTCTTTTTGTTGTAATTAATTACAGTATTTTGTTAAATACAAACAAAAATCTCCAATAAAAGTAATATTCCAACACTGTTAAATATACTTCTGAAGTCTCGGTCCAAGTGTTTAACTTCTGGAAAATCACACATATTGCTGCACCTGCACATACACCGCACACTCGCGCCTAAGAAGTATGAAGACAGATTTAAGAAATAATGACAACAATAAATAAAAATTGCATGTAGTATTGAGATCTAAAAGGTCTTAAGAGTTCTTCATGCAGCATCTGTAGCATGAGGGAACACTATTATTTACATACAAACAGTCTGCTTTCATACAACAATCACATAGCTAAATCTCTACATTATGCTGCAAATGGCACAGAAGAAATACAATTGTCTGGTTGATGTGCAAAGTGTTTGCTGGTATAGTGACAGCCAAAGTTCAAAGTCACAGGAAATGTTGTCATCAGCCTAGTGTAAAAATGTATAATTACTTGATATTCTTTTTCTGTTTAAAGGTGACTACTACTGTCTTTTCCTTAGCCTACTTGTTCAATATAGCTTATTATCATTACAAAGTATTAAAATGGATTAGTTTTTCCATATTGTGTTCATATTGGGAAGGACATGTTTTAGACAGCTCACTGACAAGGTTTTTGAAAAAAAAATTTCTTCTTCCACTAAAAATTACAAGGCAGCTTATTTTTGAGAATAAAACTCTCTAAATTGCATGCTTACAGATTTCTCTTTCCTGATAATTTAATTTAATATAAAGAAACCAGAGAGAAGAAATGAGCAGTATCTAATTAATATCTTCTAATGCCCAACTAATGTCAAGCATGACTCCAATTTATAGCTGAACTGTATTTTTACATTGAAAAATTCAATTACATTTACTGACAGACTTTGAAATGCCACATTATTTATATTGGCAAACTTTGCAGGCTCACAGTATATTTATTAACATTCTTTTCACAGAATAAAGCATATATACAATACAGATCACTGCATTCTTCATTTTTTAATCTTTCAAAGTGATATGTATATCAACCAGAACAGCAATGGGCTGCTTCTGCTTAAGAGCCAAAGACCATGTAGAGGCAGATATTAATGTACCCTTCCTTTTAATTCTCAAGGCAAAACCTGGTAACCTTGACATTTCATATCTTCACTGGCTCCTGCTACATTTTTCTCTCTTCTCGGGTGCCTCACACTAAACACCTCCCACCTCAATCTCAGTTCCTACTAGCGTATTGTACAACCACAGGGCTCTCCCTGCACACACATCAACAATTTTGAGCTGTGAAGAGGTCCAATTGCCACATTGGTGAGTTGGTTGCAATGCACAAATCATTTACTAGGATAACTTGAGGACATGACAGTGACAGAGAGACATCTGTTGGGTGGATTGGAAGCAAAAAAGGGTTTATTCACAACTGGTGCATTAGTCCTGCTAGCCACTAGGCCACCAGTGTTCCTGTCCTCCAATTTCCTTCCCCTTCTTTCTGCCTGCTCCCTGCTGTCAGCTGCCAAAAGATATCTGTTCACACCCTTTGCTGAACGAAAAGGTGCTAATGCATGACTTCAGGATATGTCAGAACATACAGTACTTACAAGTGTTTGGAGATGCAGCCGGCCTGACCATGGAGAAAAGAAATAAGTACGAAAGAGAGATTATCTTTAAAAAGGAAGGGGAAAACAGTCAGGACTATTCCTTTTCTTTGACTGTAAACTGGAGGTGGGGTGATCAGGAGGGTTCCTTCCTTAGCTTTAAGTTACCATTTCATTTCTCCCTCTCTGCACAATATATCTATTTTTTAATTTTGTTTATTTTTGTTTTATTGATTATGCTGTTACAGTTGTCCCAATTTCTTTTCCCCCTGCTCCCCTCCACCCTGTGACCATCCTTCTTTCAGTTGTCCCTCTCCCCTTAGTCCATGCCCATTGGTTGTGAATATAGTTTTTCTCAACATCTTCCTGTCTACTCCACCCCCTCCTACTATGCTTCTTAATTCCTGCACCATCTCCCTTCCTTTTCCCCCTTCCCACTCCCTGCTGACCTCCCCCCAATATGTTCCCCATACCTATAGTTCTTTTCCCCCTCTTCTTGCCTACTTAGTTTGCCTTTGTTTCGATTCCCTAGCTTCTGCTTTTGGTTGTTGTGATACAGTTTTCATTTGAATGTTCATAGTTTTGACCCTCCTTCTTCTAAACAAGTCCCTTTAATATTTCATATAACAGTGGCTTGGATCTAACAAACTCCTTCAGTTTTACTTTGTCCTGGAAACACTTTCTCTGACCTTCTATCCTGAATGACAGCTTTGCTGGATAGGGTAATCATGGTTGTAAGTTTTTGCTTTTCATTCCTTTGAATATTTATTGCCAGTCCCTTCTTGCCTGCAGAGTCTTCTTTGAAAAATCCACTGATAGTCTAATTGGGACCCCATTTGTACATAATTCTTCTCTTCTCTCTTGTTGCTTTTAAGATTCTCTCTTTATCTTTAACTTTTGACATTTTGATGATAATGTGTCTTGGTGTGGTCCTCTCTGGGTCCAGCCTATCTGGAACTCTCTGTGCTTCCTGGACCTGTAAGTTCATTTCCTTCCCCAAGTTAGGGAAGTTCTGTTTCATTATTTTTTCACATAATTTTTCAATTTCTAATTCTTCTTCTTCACCCTCTGGCAATCCTATAATTCGAATGTTCATTTGCTTATAGCTGTCCCAGAGGTTTCTGAGCCTCTCTTCATATTCCTCATTTTTTTTGTTTCCTCTTTCTGCACTTGTTGACTGTTTGTTCCTTCCCTATGTTCCGATTTGTTGATTTGATCCATGGCTTTCCCTTCCTCACCACTTGTCTTGTAAGTATTTTTGTTCATTTCAGCAGGACTAGCCTTCATTCATTCCCTGTCTTGATTCAGCCCTGCTGTTAGCTCTGAATTAAGCCTCAGAAAGATTAGCTATTTGTTCATCGGCCAAGGCCTTTATTTGTTTTTTGTTAGCTGTGTGATTGGTATTTCAATCATTAATTCTTCCACTCTGATGGTTTTGTTTATCTTTCCTTCTTGGGTGGGGCACTGTCACACCTCCTATGCTATATTTTGCAGAGCCCTGTGTGCTCATCACAACCTGGCGACCTTTCTCACCATGTTGGGGTGCTTTGTGTGGGAGCAGGAGTCCAAGATGGATTCCTGCTGTTACTCACTGCTGAGGAACCGGGAGCCTATGCTGTCTGCCTTCCCTGGCATTGGAATCGCAAGTTGACAGGTCTGGTCTGCAGCCAGGGCAGGCTCCCAGGCGCTTCTCTCCTCCCCCCAAATACAGGTGTCTGCTTACCAGATCCTGCTGTTTGCTGCAGTGGCTACCGCTTCCAGCACAGTTCATTCAGCTGAGGTTTTGCCCTTCCTACCAGTCTAGATGAGCACCACTTGTTTATGACTTCATACATTGAACTTCCATGTAGCTTTATTTTCTGGAACTTATTATTATTTTTGGTTTTGCGGTAGTTGTAGTCCTTCTTAGTCATGGAGGGAGACAGAGCGTGTCGGTTTATGCCTCCATCATGGCCGGAGGTCCTCTATATCTAATATCTTTTGCAATCCTGAATATCCTAAGGCAATAAATATTCTGCAATCTGATCTTGGCAAAGATGCCAATTGATATAAAATAAATAATTTAAAATAATTGCAGGATTACTCTAAGAATATTAGAGTATTTTAAGAATGTATTTTTTCTTATTTTTATATGCTAGAGAGGAAGAACCAAAATTAGAAAATGAAAGAGATATTCTACTTTGCCCATCGTAGCTGTAATCAGGTAACTCATTGCTATAGATTACTTAAATGTTTATCTGTTCCTAGCTAACACCTAAGCATCTAAAATCCATTCCACTTACCACTAAGAAAAAAGAATTCTCCTTGGAACTGGAAAAATCTGGACCACTCTTTTAACATCCAGAATCTGTGAACAAATCTCCTCTCTTGAGTTTTTTGAATTCTGAGAGCCCAGATGAAACTAGAGTCTTATGAAAAGAATCTAAGTTACATAGCTGAGTCAATGCTACAAACGATGACATATATGCTACTAAAAGAGCAATATTTCATATAAAAAATTGTAGGCCTAAAATGCAAAACAGTTTCAAAAACATTGAGAAGATTTACATTGGGCAACAAAACCACCAGATACAGCACCACAGAAAGGATCAACTGGAAAGTCCATACTCTAAGACTGAAATACAATCTCAAATTAGTGATTAGCATTCTTTTTACCAATTCGCATAATATTTTGGTGGCTTATCTAATAGAAAAATAAAAGAAGTCTGAAGAATTTATGTGAGAAGTCAAAAAAATAGCATTCACTGAGGTGAAATTATCCCTGTTCAATTGGATTAGATAGTCATCTATTAACCTACTATAGTATTTCCCAGAGGGAAAAATAAAATTTGTTTCTTCAGAAATAATAACACATCCTTCTTGAAATCAAAGGACTCTTTTTATAGGAGTTTAATCCACTAGCTTAGAACCTTCAATAGAATTAATTTTTTTTTCATGTATAGAATGTCATATTTTAATCTTATTTTGAAAGTATGGCAAGGCTATCAAGTTGATTTCATTTATTTTCTTTTAATTTCTACTATGTATTTCCAAGTTTGAGGGTATATTTGTTTTCTATATATTATAATGAAAGTATTTGAAGTTATTATCAACATCATAAATTAGTGTACATTATCCAAATATACACAAACTATACAAAAAATGCTGATCTGCTAGATGGAGTATAAAAAGTACAGTAAAATAGCTGTTTTAACTATGTAAATGTAATAGGAAATTACTGAATAAGTTATTGTTCTTATTGAAATGGCTCAAAAGAGCACTTTACAAAAATCTTGCAACCTAAATAATTGAATTAATCAAGTACTTTTATTAATAAAATAATTTTAAATTATGATAGAAATAAGTTTTCTATAGAAAATTAGAGATTCTTTATGTCTGCAATATATTCTGAGGTGTACCTAGACAGAAAATAATTTAAATTCTTTTTTATAATAAATTATTGACTTAAAAACAAACTATTTATAAATGCAATGTGAAGTTTCCTATAGAGAAATAATTCTTTAAATGCTTTCCAATTAATAATAATAATAAAAACAAATGAAGACCTATCTTTAAAAAATCCTTCAGGAGACAAAACCAATTTAGTTATTCAAGCAAAGCTTAAGTTAAGACTAACTTGACATGGGTCATTTTTTTGGTTGTGCCTCTGGAAATCATAAGTAAGAATTGAAATGTTTCCAAAAGTTGATATGAGGTAACTGACCATTTCCCTATTATTTAAGAAAATTCTAATATTATGACTAATTGCTCTGAAGAGTAGTCACTGCTTTCTCAATATATAAGCTTCTTTATAAAAACATATTTTATATATATCCTTGAGCCTCATTCCATGTTTTGGTCCGAGTGCCCACAGTTTGAAAACTCTCTTCTGGTCTATTTCAGTTATTTATGAACTTTTGACACTATATCTTAAAATGTGGTAAATATTAAAATTAGTAACTCTATGTTGTACATATGAAGTTATATAGCCTTATTTAAAAACATGCAGAGATCCAAAATGGCAGAGGAGTAAGTGGAAGCTACTCTAACCTCCTTCCAGGACCAGTATGGACTTACAACTTAATTGTGGAGAAATGATCTGGAATAACCAACTGACCACTACCTGAAGAGAAGCCTTATAACCACAGAGAGATAGAAAAGGCCACTTCATCACCAAGTGACTAGTAGGAAGTGTGGAGACATAAAAGTGCTGGTTGGGCTCCTATGGGTGGCAGCTGAAGGGACTGAGAAACAGATCAGCAGCTGGGGATTCCCCATGAGAAGGGCGGGGTCTAAACCCTCAGCTGGGCTCCCCAGCCTACAGCAATAGAGTGGAAAGTAAAATAACATCCAGCTGTGAAAAACAAAAAGCAACAGGGTTTTTTGTTGACCTGAAAGAAACAGCTTGAGACAAAGAACTCTTAAAATGATCATGTACAAAAATATTTTCACACCCATTTACCCTGGGCTCAAGCAGAGGGAGGACAGAGAGAACTAGAGATGCTTGAGGAGAATTTGGGGTAGTGGCTTTGAGGAGAAGACTGAGGAAACAGCTGACCAGGTCCCAGTGCTGACTCATTCCCCATACTGCAGGCAGACCATTCCCCTCCAAGTTGTGTCAGCCTAAGGGGAAGCAAAAGCCCCACCTGCAGGAACTAATCTGCCTCACCCTTGCTGCTTAAGCCTGATGGCTGATCACAGATTGAATAGGTTAACAACTAAAGGAGACAGACAAAGGCAGTAGATTCCTGGAAGTCTCCAACAGGCTGTGTAGGCCCAGACTGGTACACGATCTGACGCCACCAGGGGCAGATCCAAGAAGTGAAGATCAATCTAAAAAGCAGCAACAAACAAGAAGAGTCACATAAAATGAGAAGACTGAGAAACAACCCCCATCGAAAGGAAAGGAGGAATCTCCAGAAAGAGTGCTAAATGAAATAGAGGAAAGCAAACTATTAGACATGGAATTCAAAACATAGATTATAGGGAAGCTCAGTTAGCTCAGTGAGTTCAAAGAAAACTAAAAAGAATTTCAGGGAAACTACAAAGAACTTACTGAGAATTACACCAGCATGAAAAAGGACATAGAAGCTATCAATAAGAGCCAGGAGGAAATGAAGAATACAATTTCTGAATTGAAGAACACAGTAGAAGGAATAAAAAGGAGGCTAGAGGAAGCAGAAAATAGGATCAGCGAGCTGGGGAACAACATAGAAAAAAATTCCAAGACAGTGCAACATAATGAAAAAAGATGGAAAAAGAATGAAGAGGTTTTAAGAGAACTGCATGACAACATCAAACATAATAATATTTGCATCATAGAATTACCAGAAGGAGAAGAAGAGGAGCAAGGGATAGAAAACCTATTTGAAAAATTAATGACAGGAAACTTCCCTAACTTGATGAGAGAAAAAAGCACACAAGTCCAGGAAGCACAGAGGGTCCCAATGAAGATGAACCCAAACAGTCCCACCCAAAGACAAATCATAATTAAATGGCAACATTCAAAGACAAAGGGAGAATTGTAAAAGCAGCAAGAGAGAAACAGCTAATATATAAGGGAGCTCTGACAAGGCTATTACCAGGTTTTTCAACAGAAACACTACAAGCCAGAAGGGAATGAAAAATTTTTTTTAAGCAATGAAAAACAAAAGCCTACAACCAAGACTACTCTACCCAGCAAGGCTCTCATTCAAAATGGTAGGTGAAATAAGGAGTTTCCCAGACAAAAGAAGGGTAAAAGAATACATCTCCATCAAACCAGCATTGCAAGAGATGCTAAAGAGTCTGCTTTAAGAACGTGAAGAAACAGAGAGACAAGAAGAACACAAGTACAAAGGGGAAAACTGACAGTGAATAAGTACCTAACAATAATAACCTTAAATGTAAATGGATTCAATGCACCAACAACAACAAAAAAAATAAGATTGCATAATAGATAAGAAAATATGACCCACATATATGCCCTCTACAAGAGACCCACCTCAGAACAAAAGCTCTATACAGACTGAAAGTAAAGGAATGGAAAAAATATTTCAAGCAAATGGACATAAAAAAAAAAAAGCTTACTTATATTAGACAAAACAGATTTCACAGCAAAGACCATAAAAAGAGTCAAAGAAGGACATTTCATAATACTTATGGGAAAAATCCGTCAAGATGATATAACCCTTGTAAACATATATGCACACAACATAGGAGCAACAAAATAAATAAGGAAAATCTTGAAAGATTTCAGGAAGGATATAGACAACAACACACTCATAGTAGGGGACTTTAACACCCCATTGTCAACAATAAACTGATCTTTGAAGCAAAGAAACACCGAGGATATTGAGGCATTGAACAACACTCTAGATCAAATGGACTTCGTTGATATATATAAAATTTTCACCCCAAAGAGGCAAAATATACATTCTTTAAAAGTGCATATGGAACATTTTCAAAGATAGACCACATGGTAGGACACAAAACAAGTCTAAACAAATTTAAGAAAATTTAAATTATATCAAACATCTTCTCAGATCACAATGCCATGAAAATGGAAATCAACGTCAAAGAAAAAACTTAAAATTATTCAAACTCATGGAGAATGAATAACATGCCATTAAACAATGAAACGGTTAACAATGACATCAGAAAGTTTCAGGAAACAAATGATTAAGAACACACAACTCAAAACCTATGGGATACAGTGAAAGCAGTCCTGAGAGGAACATTCATAGTAATGCAGGCCTACCTAAAAAGGATAGAAGAATCTCAAATAAAACATCTAACCCTATAGCTACAAGAAATAGAAGAACAACAACAAACAAAACCCAGAGGGAGTAGAAGGAAGAAAATCATCAGTAACAGAGCAGAATTAAATGACATAAAGACTAAACAAACAATTCAAAAGATCAACAAAAGTAGAAGCTAGTTCTTTGAAAGATAAACAAAATCAACAAGCCTTTAGCCAGGCTCATCAAGAACAAAAGAGAGAGGACCCAAATAATCAAAATCAGAAACAAAATAGGAGAAATCAGAACTGATACCACAGAAATACAAAGGATTATAAGAAATTACACAAACAACTGTATGGCAAGAAACATGACAACCTAGATGAAATGGATAAATTTCTGGAAACACACAATCTTCCAAAACTGAATCAAGAAAAAGCAGAAAGCCTGAACATACCAATAACCACTAGTAAAATTGAGGCAGTAATAAAAAAACTCTTGGCACAAAAAAAGCCCTGGACCAGATGGCTTCACAGGTGAATTCTACAAAACATTTAGGAAAGAGCTAACTCCTATTCTTCTCAAACTATTCCAAAAAATCCAAGAAGAGGAAAGACTCCAAAACTCTTTCTATGAAGCCGGTATTACTCTGATTCCAAAACTAGGTTAAGACACACACACAAAAAAAACTACAGGCCAATATCATTGATGAACATAGCTGCTAAAATCCTCAATAGAATATTGGCAAACCAGATCCAGCAACACATTAGAAAGATCATACACCATGATCAAGTGGGATTCATCCCAGGGATGAAATAATGGTTTAATATTTGCAAGTCAATAAATGTAATACACCACATAAACAAATAAAAGACAAAAACCACATGATCATATCAATAGGTGCCAAAAAAGCATTTGATAAAGTACAGCACCTATTCATGATGCAAACACTCAGAAAAATGGAAATAGAGAGAGCATACCTCAACATGATAAAGGCCATATACGAGAAAACTGAAGCCATCATCATATTCAATGGACAAAATTTCAAAGCATTCCCCCTAAGATCAGGAACAAAACAAGGATGTCCACTCTCTCTGCTCCTATTCAACATAGTCTTGGAAGATCTAGCCACAGCAAACAGACAAGAAAATAAAATAAAAGGCATCCAAATTGGAAAAGAGGAAGTAAAACTGTCATTAGTTGAAGAGTGACATGATGGTGTACATAGAAAACCCTATAGACTCCACTAAAAAACTACTCAACTTAATAAGTGAACTTGGGAAAATAGTAGGGTACAATGTCAATATTCAGAAATTGAAGGCATTTCTGTACACCAACAATAACATATCAGAGATATAAACTAGAAAAAAACATCCCATTTACTAGAGCAACAAGAAAAATAAAGTACCTAGAAATAAAATTAACCAAGGAAGGAAAAGACTTGTACTTGGAAAACTATGTAACACTGAAAAAAGAAATTAAGGACAATACAAATAAATGGAAGCATATTCCATATTCATGAATTGAAAAAGTCAACATAATTAAAATGTCCATTCTATCCATTGCAATTTATAGATTCAACACAATCCCTCTTAAAACACCAATGACATATTTCACAGACCTAGAATAGATACTTCAAAAATTTATATGGAACCAAAAAAGACCCCAAATAGCTACAGCAATCTTGAGACAGAAGAACACAGAAGAAGGAATCACAATACCTGATATCAAACTATACTACAAGGTCACGGTAATCAAAAGAAGCTGGTACTGGCATAAAGATATATAGATCAATGGAACAGAATAAAGAGTCTATAAATAAATCCAAGTCTATATATTCAACTAATATTTGACAAAGGGAGAAGGAACATAAAACAGAGTGAAAATAGCCTCTTCAACAAATGGTGTTTAGAGAACTGGACAGGGACACGCAAAAAAAATAAAACTAGACCACCAACTTACACCACACACCAGAATAAACTCAAGATGGATAAAAAACTTAAATGTAAGCTGTGACACCATAAAAATCCTAGAGGAAAACATAGGCAAGAAAATTTCAGATATTCCACATAGCAATATTTTCACCAATATATCTCCTAAGACAAGGGAAATAAAGGAAAGAATAAATAACTGCGACTAAATCAAACTAAAGAGTTTCTGCTCAGCAAAAAAAAACCAGCAAGATGAAAAGGGAAACAACCATATGGGAAAACATGTTTGCCAATGATACCTCAGACAAGGTATTGATCTCCAAAATATATAAGGAATTATACAACTCAACACCAAGAAGACAGACAACCCAATTTTAAAAAAGGGCAAAGGATTTGAACAAACGTTTCTCCAAATAGGACATACAGAGAGTCCACAGGCATATGAAAGAATGCTCAACATCACCTGCCATCAGACAGATGCAAATAAAAACCACAATAAGATACCACCTCACTCTGGTCAGAATGACCATCATCAACAAACACCATGTGCTGGCAAGGATGTGGATAAAAGGGAACCCTAGTGCACTGTTGCACTGATGAGGGGAATGCAAACTGGTGCAGCCACTATGGAAAACAGTATGAAATTTCCTCAAAAAAATAAAAATGGAACTGCCTTTCGAACCAACAATTCCATTGCTAGGATTATACCCGAAGAATCCTGAAACATCAATTCAAAATAACCTATGCACTCCAATGTTCATAGCAGCACTATTTACAATAGCCAAGTGCTGGAAACAGCCTAAGTGCCCATCTGTAGATGATAAGATCAAGCAACTGTGGTGCATTTACACAATGGAGAACTATATAGCAGAAAGAAAGAAGGAGCTCCTACTATTTGCAACAACATAGATAGTACTGGAGGGTATTATGCTTAGCAAAATAAGCCAGGCAATGAAAGACAAATACCATATGATATCACCTAATACAGGAAACTAATGAACAACACAAACAAATGAGCAAAATTGAACCAGAGGCATGTAAACAAGGAGCAGGCTAACAGTGACAAGGGAGTGAGGGGGAGGGAGAGAAGGGGAGAAATAAGGGGAAGGGTCTAGTAAAAGAACATCTATAAATGGCCCATGGAAATGGACAACAAGGTGGGGATTGACTGTAGAAGAGGTGGGCAGTGTGGGGGGAAGCAATGGAGGAAAAAGTGGGACAACTGTAATAGAAAAACAAACAAACATATTTAGTTGGGGGGGGGTGAAAGCAAAATTAATAAACAAATAAGCCAGAAAATCCACCCCCCCAAAAAAAAAAACCTTCACATACAGGATAGTGAACAAAAGAAAGTGTAAAGTATGGAAATGCAGTTTTCGTGAATATTAGAAGGACAAGGATTTTCCTGCACACTGTGTATTTTTCTCTCTACATGATCCTTCCAGAATTTGGCACTCTGAAGAAATAAGTAATGACATAAGGGTCTTTGCATAAAACGAATAAGACCAGTTGTTAATAGAGGTTTTGTTAACCAAGACTTTGACTGGAATGTCATGCCTAAAGGAGGCATGCTCGGGCTCTTGTTGTTACCAAAAAGCCCTGAAGAACTAGGATTGACTTTTGAAGGTAATAAAAGCCCACAAGAAAAAAGGCCTAGTACCTTGGTTGGTTGTGCAGTCCATGGCAGTCTTTCCAGGGAAGGAACGAAGGTTACTTTCCTGAAAAATGGTTAGAAGGAACCTTAAGGCACAATGGAAAACCTGAAGGACTTGGAATGGGCAAGTGTTTACAGGCAAGGCTGAATGGTATGTATGTGGCTCAGCTTCTGTGCCCTGAAGGGCAGACTGAAAGTCACCCTAAAGATTCCTGTGTAAGTCCCAGCAAAGCAGACTTAAAGATAATATGTGATCATTTGCTGCACTTGTGTTTAAGCAAAGAAACAGGATAACTTAAAAATGGACATAATGCAGTCCCTTTAATGACAAGGAGGGTAATCTTAAGGAGAAAAATTGTGATTTGAGGAAAATCACAATGCTCAGTGGTAGACTATAAAGTAGTGCAGCTAACTGCCTTTAAAGTTTCTTTTCATTTAAAGTTTGTTTTCATTTGAAAGTTAAACTAGGTCTGTGACATCATCAAAGATGCTTAATTTACAGGCAAGAAGAATGTCAAATGCCTTGCAACTGGTTGTCTTCCCAATAAGACAGTCTCACAGATTTAGAGACTGGTTTGTGGGTTATGTTGCATGAATTAACATGTTTGTTCTGTTTTCATAGGGCATAAGCCTGTGATCTCATTACCTGAGTGATTGTCTGTACATATAAGCCTCACTTAATCCTTTCTGCATCGCTGCCTCCTGAGACTCAAAGGTTTGACTGAACTAAGTGATTGGTTTGGTGAATTATGGGGTGGTCTGTGGGTTTCACTTGAAAACTGGTTTCTATTTTCTATCCTAATGGCTTGGACAGAAAGGTCCCAGAGGTCTGAAATGGGGGAAACTGAAAATATTTCCCTCAGCCCAAACTAAGTATAGTGGGCAAAAGGGCTATGGACAGGTGTGACATACCTTGCACACCTTCCTCCAAGAAGCCTTTTTTTTCCTTCTAATGTGGGACATTGAAAAATTAATCCCTGCATTTTGTCATCTAGTGGTTATGGTTTTAATGTTGCCTTTTAACCCTGTTGCCAAATCTGTTGCCCCAGAATACAATGAGGATGCCAGCTCGTTAAATCAAGCATGCCGTTGTCCAGGGACAGCCAACTGACCTGGAGTCTGCGAGATCCTTCCCCATGTGGGAAGGCCACCCTCCCCTCCATAGCCCCACTCTTATTAGGGATTTCTGGGCCCAAGAGTAGGTAGGATGACGACCTTGTCCAGCTTGAAGCAACTAGAGGAGCACAAGACCTTTGTCCATGGTCCTTTATAAGATTATACAGGGTCTTCAGTTTGAGAAGAGGGAATTGTTACAGAGTGGGGGTGCCCCCATTAAATAAATAAATAAATAAATAAATAAAACGATTGTTAAAAAACATGCAAAATCTGCATATGTAAATATACTATATTATATTAACATTCAATAATACTTTTTATTTTGCTTACTAAAATGAAAATTGGCACTTTTTTACATAGAAAGTGTGTTTCAATATATTATTATCCATTTTATTTACTTCACCTCAATCGACTTTAACTTTTGGCTTCTTTTGATGTAATTATTTTATTCCTGGTTAGTGATAAATAATTTTCACTTTTCCCCCACTTTAGTTTGGTACATAAAAATAAAATTATAGTCTCGTGATATCTTAGTTTTCAAATAATTCAATGTTAGGATGATTTTTTAATATAAATAGTATATAAACTTTGTAGTAATAATTTTTTCTTTTTCCTTCAAAAAATAAAATCTTATATTTCTTTATACCTTACATACAGCATAAATCCAACAAATAAAATATAAATTACTTTTAGAAGAAAAACAGGTTTAGTTTAAAATTACTCACTGATCATTACTCATGTTTTCCAAAAAGATTAGTAAGCAATAAATAAAATATTCTGGCTCAATGATGATGATTACTTCATATCAGCATAAACCAAAAATAAAAACCAGAAAGTAGTTAAGGCAATTAATTGAAATAATTTTATCATGTTCCTAAAACAAGAATAAAAGAAAAATATATTTATTATATTAATACATTTTTCTAGTTTATAGACATGCCATTTTTGCTTTGCCTATAATGCATATTTTGCTTTCATAATACATGTCTTAAGAATAAACTAGAAGAAAATATTTAAAAAGTTTTATGTATTATATTTAGATTTTTTGGACATTAAAACACTCACACATTTGAATATATAAAAGGATATTAATGAGTCTTCCAGTTGAGATGGCTGAGTAGGTAAATATGGGCTCACCTCCTCCTAGGACCACATTAAAATTATAACTAAATCATAAAACAACCATGACTGAGAATCACCTGAAGAATAGCTGAACAGAAGTTCTACAACTAAGGATATAAAGAAGCAGTCAGAACGAACTTAGTAGAAGGAGCAGAGATACAAAACAGGCAGGTCCCACACACATGGTATAGTGTTTAAGAATTGGGAGGGAAAAGGTGCAGGGGTCAAGAACATAACTGGTAGGTACAAAATAAAGAGTGGGACATTAAGAATAATATAGGAAATGGAGAAGCCAAAGAATTTGCATGCATTACTTATGGACATGAATTAAGCGGGGGGCAGGGGATTGCTGGAAGGAAGTGAGGTACCAGGCAGAGGAGGGCAAGGCAAAAGAAATTGGGACAACTAATCGTCGTCGGCAGCCGTCCGTCTCGAGAGACGATGGTGTAGCTTCTTAAGAGTCTATCTGCACCGCCGAGAATGGTTGTGCAGTCCGACTCGGGAGTGACACGGTATCTGTCTCCTCCCGTGTTGAATCCACATCTTGCGATGACGCTGGAGTGTCCTCTCCAGTGAAGCTGAAGCTACAGAGCCTGGGCAGGGTGATATGGAGGGTCTGCTGTTGCCCATGCAGCAGACCCCCCCTCTCTTCACAGCTGAAGGGTCCAAGGGAAAGACGGAGTCAATACAGCTTGGCTTCAGGTGCGCCGCAGGAGTTGCCGGTGTTGACTAGTTTGGTACATAACTTAGGGACTCCGGCTCCGGATTTTCTGTCGGGGTTTACTCCCTTAGCCTTTCCCCTGAAGAGGTATGCCGCAAGGCAGCGGAAGTTTTTTGGAGTCAGAGTTTTCCTTCTCTGATGTGCCCTGACTGGAAGATCGAACCAGCGACACTTAGCTCGCAGGCTGACGCTCAATCCACTGAGCCCGGGACAACTAATAGCATAGTCAATATAATACACTTAATAGTTCCAGCCAAGATGGAGACCTAGACAGACATGCTGCATCTCTCTCCACAACTACCTCAAAACTAGAGACAACCAGAAGTTCTAGAAAATCAAGCTGCATGGAAGTCCAACAAACAAAGATATAAAGAAGAAATACTCATCCAGAGTAGGAGGGGTGGAGGCAGAGCAGAGAGGACACCGTGCTATGGCGGCAGCAGTGGCAGCAGCAGGCTGGTGGAAAGCGCAGTGACACATTTTAAAAGTCAGGAGGGACAACTGGGGAGTGCTCCCAGCACCAGACCAGACCATGCAGCTCATGGTCCCAGACCCGGGGAAAATAGAACCTCGTTGCTTTTGACTGAGCAAACCAGTGGGGGTTGGGGCGGAGGAAGAGACTGACAGTCTTTCAGCAGAGTCCACTTGTTTAAATGGTCCCTTTGGTCCTAAAATATCCACAGACCCACCCACTCTGGGAATGACAGCCAGAGCAACAGCTAGAGAGGAGCCAGTCCCATACAAGGTGGGAAAAGTATCTGTAAAAGGGGCGAGTGCTGAGCATGCAAAATTGTTCCCTCTAGATCCCTCCCCTACAAACAGCGCCACAATGTGGTGAAACAGGTCGTCCTCTAGTGACGAGAAACCTAAGGCACTGCTCTTACAACATAACAGAAGCAACAGCTTACCTAAGACACAGAGGCAAACAAACACAGGAGCCTGTCAAGATGAGGAGAAAGAGAAATATGGCCCAAAAAAGGTAACAGATCAAGGTTCCAGTGGGAGAACTAAGCAACGAGGAAATAGCCAACCTAACAAATGAGGTGATAGCCAACCTAACAGATGCAGAATTCAAAACACTGGTGATAAAGATGCTAACAGGCTTGAAAGATATACTTAAATATAGCAAATGCATAAGGGAAAAAGTGAAGGCTATGCTAAATGAAATGAAGAAAAATCCACACAAAATCAATGGTGAAGGGAAGGAAACTGGGGTTCAAATCAACAATTTGTAACATAAGGAAGAAAAAGACAGTCAACCAGTACAGAATGAGGAAACAAGAATTGAAAAAATGAGGACACTCTTTGGAACCTCTGGGACAACTTTAAATGTGCCAACATCCAAACCATATGGGTGCCAGAAGAAGAGAAAGAGCAAGAAATTGAAAACTTATATGAAAAAATAAAAAAGAAAAATTACTAAATTTGGTGAAGGAAATAGACATACAAACCCAGGAAACACAGAGAGTCCTGAACAAGCTAGACCCAAAAAGGACCACACCAAGACACATCATAATTAAAACATCAAAGTTTAAAGATAAAGAGAGAATCTTAAAAGCAGCAAGAGTAAAGCAGAGAGTTCCCTACAAAGGGGTGCCTATAAGACTATCAGCTGATTTCTCAAAAGGAAGTTTGCCATCAAGAAGGGACTGGCAAGAAGTATTCAAGGTGATGAGAAGCAAGGACTTACAACCAAGATAACTCTATCCAGCAAAGGTATCATTTAGAATGGAAGGGCAGATAAAGTGCTTCCCAGACAAGGTAAAGCTAAAGAAGTTTAGCTATTATTATATGAAGTGTCAAAGGGACTTACTTGAGAAAAAGATCAAAATTATGAACACTAAAATGACAACAAACTCACAACTATCAACAACTTAATCTAAAAAAGAAAAACAAAATCCAACTAGCAAACCAGAATAGGAACAGAATCATAGGTATGGGGATCATTTGGAGGGTTATCAGCTGGTAGGTACAAAATAGACAGGGCGAAAGTAAGAATACTATAGGAAAGGGTAAAGCCAGAGAAGTTATATTCATGACCCATGGACATGAACTAAGGGGGGTGGGATTGCTGGAGGGAAGGGGGGTACTGGGCAGAGGGGAACAAAGGGGGAAAAATTGGTACTGTAACAATATCATCAATAAAATATACTTTAAAAATTAAAAAAATAAAAGATTTGGGAGGAATGTCTCAGCTGCAAAGTTCTCCCCTGAAAATTGAGGGGTCCTAGCCCCACAGCAAGCTCCCCAGCCCAGAGCACCAGTGTCAGGAAGATGAGTTCCCACAAAATGTGTTTGTGAAAATCAGCAGGGTTTCATTTGAATGAGAGGAAGTTCTGCTGGAGTGCCAGACATTCCACTTGAGGAGCCCAGGCACAAACTTGTTCACTCACAAACTCACTTGCTCTGGGCACCAGCACAGGGACAGTGGCTTTAAAAAGCACCCAAAATATATGGAGAACAGAATTGACTAGCTTCAGGATGAGGGCTGGAGGAATAGGGGCCATGGCTATCTTCAGGAAAGAAGCACTAGAAGGCATCACTGTTCCACTATTGAACACTCTTCTCATCCAGACTACAGGTGCAGGTAAGAACCAAACCTGTGCTCTCCATTAACCTGGCTAACACTGTTCACGCTGCCTTGTTGATAACCCAAGCCCTGCCCCATGCAATTCACATGCCCATTCAAACCACTTCTAGTAGTTTTCTACACTAGTGGCCTGCCTTGAGTCACACTGCAGACTTTCCTAAAATCTCTCAAGTCTACAAACCCCAAAAAACCAGTGGCTGGACATAGCATTTTCTGTACCTCTTGCTAGTGGCCCCAAATTTGGTACGATGGTGTCCTATCTCAGCTTGCATCGTAACACCCATCAGGTAGCTGCAAGCTTGTCAAAAGAGTGTAAAGGACTGATTGAATATTTCAGTTAAGGGAGATATATTCCTACACCTTAGTTTTATCTTTTGGAAAACAGGCCTCATTCCATAGGATCTCAAGTGACAAATGTTTATTCAAACCCACTCTATATATGAGGCTTAGGAGGGTGTTAAATAGAAGATAGTGTGTTCGGCAGCCGTCCGTCTCGAGAGACGATGGTGTAGCTTCTTAAGAGTCTATCTGCACCACCGAGAATGGCTGTGCAGTCCGACTCGGGAGTGACACGGTATCTGTCTCCTCCCGTGTTGAATCCACATCTTGCGATGACGCTGGAGTGTCCTCTCCAGTGAAGCTGAAGCTACAGAGCCTGGGCAGGGTGATATGGAGGGTCTGCTGTTGCCCATGCAGCAGACCCGCCCCTCTCCTCGCAGCTGAAGGGTCCAAGGGAAAGACGGAGTCAATACAGCTTGGCTTCAGGTGCGCCGCAGGAGTTGCCGGTGTTGACTACAATGTCGAACCGCCTTAGGGACTCCGGCTCCGGATTTTCTGTCGGGGTTTAGTCCCTTAGCCTTTCCCCTGAAGAGGTATGCCGCAAGGCAGCGGAGGTTTTTTGGAGTCAGAGTTTTCCTTCTCTGATGTGCCCTGACTGGAAGATCGAACCAGCAACACTTAGCTCGCAGGCCGACGCTCAATCCACTGAGCCAAACCAGCCAGGGGAAATAGAAGATAGTAAGTATAAAACAATGTAGCTAAAATCTAAACACAGAAATAATTTAATGAACAGCAAATAAACCTTTATAAATTATCAGTTATAAAATTAAATGAGCAGGAAGGCATGCTGAATGGTTAGCCTCTTGTTACATAGCCATGTAGCACACAAAGGAATAAACTGCTCAATGTAGTTGCACTATTCATGTAGCTATAACATAAAGGAAAGCAATTTGAAATTACTTCACTTATAGAAACTCATTTTGCCAAAATATATGTATTTTGAGGTAAGTAAATTAGTATCATTTTCTATCTATCATCTATCCTTTCATCTATCTCTGTTTATATACATTTAAATCAAGCTACTTGGGGGTACTCTTCATCATTGTATAAGCTGATGATTTAGTGTTTGTTTGGAGCAGTAGTCCAGGAAATGCCTGGTAAAGCTCTTACTATTATTTATTCATTAAATTAGCTTATTGGCTGAATCCATGGTTTGTAATCTCCTGGAATAAAACATAGGGTACACCAGTTTTTAAATGACAGATAATATGCTTATTTCACAAAGAATCCCTGGCTTCATACTCTGTAGCAGAGAACAAATTAGTTTGAATTTATTTTCAGCTCCTCCTTTGACTCATCACAAGAAATAGAAAGATACATGGTAACAAACTTTGGAAGAATAAAAAGCATACTAACACTCCTTTCAACTTCCAAGATCTTTAAAGTGAGCTATAAAAGTGTGTGTTTCATATGGCATAAAACATAAATAGAAAATTTTTAATGGTTAAGCCATAACATTCTTTAGTTTTAGTATGGCTTATTCATTATAACTATAACTCAAGTTTATTTAATTCATGTTACTAAGAGTTTCATGTTATGCGATTTATAGTAGTTTCAAAATGCTACTATTTTCAAAAAAGCATAGCCTTTGAATATGTTCCTCAATTATACTACCAGTCAATAATAATTTGGTTAATAAATTTAATTGATAAGTAAAATTTAGAATGATTTTATCACGACAGAATTTTAACTATAAGACAGAACTTAGAATATCTTACAAAGAAAAAGATAAGCTGCTAGACGCAAAGATTTGCTTCCAGTAGCACCTTTAAATACAAAAGTCTATTTCCCTTGAAATATTTGTATTTATAAATATCACAACATGTAAATTTTATCATCTCAGAAATGTTTTCACTCTACATTATTACAAAATTTCAACATATATTCCAAAAAGTAAACTAGGTTAATTAATACCTTATTTCTTATATGGAAGGCATGCAAGAGATCATGAGCAACTTTGTGGTTTAGCATGACACAATTAAATAGGAATTAGGTCAACTGCCAAAAAAAAAAAAGGCAAACAATTTACCTAGTAATATGGTACTGAGGGTGAGTATAAACTATATGCTACATCACTCATACTATAACTCATTAAGAAAAAAAATTCAATTACACAGTTTATTTAAGAAATACATATGCATAGGTAAAGATAGCAGAGTAGGTATATACAGTATTGCATCTTCTCACAACCACATCAAAATTACAGCTAAACTCTCAAGCAACTATCATTCAGAACCACCTGAAATCTAGCTGAACAGAAGTCCTATAACTAAGGATAAAAAGAAGCCAAGGTGAAACTGGTAGGAAGGGCAGAGACATGAAAAGAGCTGGTCCCACACCCAGGTGTGGTGATTAAAAATTGGGAAGGATATCATGGCTTCAGAGGTCCTCCCTGAGGAGCAAAGGGTCCTCACAGAGTGAGGGGTCCCAGCTCCACACCAGGCCCCCCCAGCCCAGGTTTCCAGTCCCATGAAAAGAAGTCCCCATAACGTCTGGCTGTGGAAACCGGTGAGAATTGTGGTTGAGTGAGAGAGAGGTCCACTAGAGACCCAGGCATTCATCTAAATGGCCCATGCACAGACTGACTTGGATTTACTCATCCTGAGCTCTAATGCCAGGGCAGCAGCTCAAAAGTCACCAGGAACATACAGAAAGGAACTGAATTATCTGGCTTCAGGAAAAGGGATGGAGGGAAAGCTTTGTTTCAGACAGAAGTGCTAACAGAGCCCATTGTTCCTTTGCTGAGCCCTTATGCACAGAGCCAGCGGTGGGGTACCATATCTGGATCTCCAACAACCTGGCCTGATGAATCCCTGAGACTCTGCCCCACCTAACTTTCACACCCACCCAAGCTATTTCCAGTGTTTCTCCATTCAAATAGCCTATGTTGGTTCATACTGGGGGCTTTCCTAAATTCTTTCAAAGGTTTGCAAATCCCAAGCAAGCAATGTCTAGCCTCAGTATGACTCATAACTCTTATTAAGTAGCCTTAGGCCCAGCAACAGTGAGCTTAGGAGTAAATTCCTCCCATTGAGGTGACAATAGCAATTGAGGGTCAATTACAATAGGAGGGTGCACACAGGCCACATTGTAAGGGATAAGAAGCCAGTGACTCTCAAACCAGTAGGAGATAATTAACAGATGAATCATAGAAAAAGGGGGAGTAAATGACATTCTGCAGCTCCTCACACATACCTCAGAGATCAAAAGGAGGAAGACTGTCATCACCAAACACAGAGAAATGGGAAGATGTAGCTAGATAACTTTGCAAATAACCTGAGGATAGACATATAACTAGATTACCCTTAGTTAATCACACCTTTAGTTAAGTAGTTAATCGCATTAGATTGTGAATCCGGATTAAGCAGTAATGGCTAAATGGGGGAGAAAGAGACAGGAGGGGGAGCTAATTGCTTTAGGGAGGGGGAGCTATTTGCATTAACATAAACCAGTTTTCTTTGTCTACTTCTTGTGCGCATGCCCTGGCTGGCTGTGCACCCGACTCCGCAGACTTGTGAATAAACGCTCACCTTGCTACTGAAGTCCTGTGTCACAGTGTTTTATTGTGAGCATTTCTCACAACATGGGGAACTGCAACTGGAGCACCCAGCTCAGGTGACTGGGGAGGCTATGCCACTGGGTCCTACAGTACATCTATTCCATAAGGGCACTCTACCAAGACTGGAAATGTAACACCTTTCCTAATATAAACAAACATAGGAGGAAAACAAAAGGAGGAGACAAAGAAACATGTTGCAAATGAAAAAACAACAAAATTTCAGAAAAAGGACTAAACAGAATGGAAACAAGTAATCTATCAGTTACAGAGTTCAAAATACTGGTTATAAGGATGCTCAATGATCTTAGGGGAAGAATATATTAACTTAGCTAGAACTTCAACAGAGAGATAGGGAACATAAAAATGGACATAGAAAATATAAAAAGGCAGTCAGAAATAAAGAGTACTATAACTATAATGAAAAATACATTAAAGGGAATCAAAATTAAAGTAGGTGGAGTAAAGGATTAAGTCAGTGATTTGGAAAATAAGGTAGCAGAAAGCAATCAATCAGAACAGCAATAAGAACATAGAGCCCCCAAAATGAGGATTGTTTAAGGAGCCTCTGAGATAACTTCAAGCATACTAATATTCATATCATGGGGTGTCAAGGGAGAAAAGAGAGAGCAAAAAATAAAAACCCTACTTGAAAAAATAATGACAGAAATCTTTCCTAAATGAAAAAATAATGACAGAAATCTTTCCTAAATAGACATACATACCAAGAAGTGCAGAGAGTCACAAACAAAATGATGACAGCAAAGAGCACCACACTAAGACATATCAGAATTAAAATAGCAAAAAGTTAAAGACAAAAAGAGGGTCTAAAAAGCAGCAATAGAAAAGAGGTCCTGCAAAGGAATGCCCATAAGACTGTTGGTATATTTCTCAACAGAAACTGGATATCAGAAAGGGTCAGCACAAAATGTTCAAAGGAAAAGCAAGGACCTAAAGCCAAGATTACTCTACATAGCAAAGCTACCATTCAGAATCGAAGAACAGATAAAGAACTTACCAGATAAGAAAAAGCTATCACCAACAAATCAGTACTATAACAAAAAAAAAAAGAAGAAAAAAAAGCTAGTCCTCTTTAAGAAGAAAATAATAAATAAGATAAAAATATAAGAATATGATGGCAATAAATACATATCAACAATTACTTTAAATGTAAGTATATTAAATGCTCCAATTAAAAGACATAGAGTGGATGAATAGATAATAAAATAAAACACTTACATATATTATGCTGTTTACAAGACACTCACTTAAGGCTGAAACACACACAGACTGAAAGTAAAGGGATGGAAAATGTATTTCATAAAAAAAAAAAAAAGAAAAAAAAAAAAGCTGGGGTAGCAATTTTTATGCCAGACCGGAATTGAATTTAAAACAAAGGCTATAATAAAAGACAAAGAAGGACCCAGCGATTCTGTTTCTGGGTATTTATCTGAAGAAACACAAAACACAAAATCAAAAACACTTACATATCTGTATGTTTATTGCTGCATTATTTACAATAGTCAAAATATAGAAGCAACCTATGTGTCCATCAATAGATAAATCAATAAAGAAAAGTGGTGCATATATACAATGGAATATGACTCCATCATAAAAAAAAGAGTGAAATTTTGCCATCTGCAACAACATGGATGGACCTGGAGGGTATTGTGCTAAGTGAAATAAGTCATCAGAGAAAGAAAAATGCATATGATTTCACTTATATATGGCATTTGAAAGATGAAATAAACAGAGAAGGGATTCAAGTAGGCTGAGGAGTAAGGGGAAGGTACACTAACATCCTCCCAGGACCAATCTGGAATTACAACTTAATTGCGGAGAAATCATCCAGAATAAACAACTGAACACTAGCTGGAGAGAAACCTTATAACCATGGACAGATAGAAGAGGCTGCTTCATCATAACGTGACTGGTAGGAAGTTCAGAGATGTGAGAGGGTTGGCTGGGCTCCCACGGGTGGAAGCCGAAGAGATGGAGAAACATCTCAGCAGCTGAGGGGTTTCCTCTGAGAAGGGTGCGGTCTAACCCCCCAGCTGGGCTTCCACCCTGCAGCAATGATGCCAAGAGTAAAATAGCACCCAGATGTGAAAAGTGAAAAACTACTGGGTCTTCTGCTAGCCTGAGACAGTGGGAAACACAGAGATATTCTTAAAGGGACCACACATAAAAATGCATTGGCACCCATTTACCCCGGGCTCCAGTACAGGGAAGGCAGAGTGGACTAGAGAACCTTAAGGACAGTTTGGGGCAGTGGCTTTGAGGAGAGAACTAAGGGAGCAGCCAACAGGGGCCCAGGGTGATTCATCCCCCATACTGCAGGCAGACTACTCTCCTCCAAGTGGCATCATCCTGAGGGGAAGCAATAGTCCTGCCCACAGGAATCAGTCTGACCTGCCTGGCAGTCCTTAGGCCAGACAGCTGATCACAGATTGAATATATTAACAACTGAAGGAGACAGACAAAGACAGTGGATCTCTGGTAGTCTTGAACAGGCTGCCTAAGCACAGACATGGACATAATTTGACATCGCCAGGGGCAGATTGAGGAAGTAAAGAAAGTGCACCTCTACAACAGTATACAAAACATGGTGGGATGAGTGACTCTCAGTCAGGAAGCTGGAGAGAAGGATCCACCAAAGATCAACACCACAACAACCAAAACCAAAGTACAACCAAACAGTCCAAATAAGTGGCATAAAAGGCATCGCAAAAGCATCAATTTCAGGTGATCAAGGAGTTTTCACCAGTGAATCCCACAGGTCTCCTACCACAGAAGGTCACAACACAAAGACAGGAAGTCAAAGAAGATCAATTCAAGAAGCAGAAACAGAGACTTCCTGCCAAGATGGAGGCCTAGACTGATATGTTTGCCTCCCTCCACAACCAAGAAGGAAGAAGGAATAAATCTACTGCAAAATCAGAAATAACCAGAAGTTCTGGAAAATAAAGCTACATGGAAGTTCAACATATAAAGTTATAAAGAAGTGGTGCTTGTCCAGATGGGTAGGAGGGGCAAAGTCGGAGCAGAGAGATCAAGCTGTGCTGGTGGTGGCAGATGTGGCAACGGTGGTGGGACAGCAATAAGCACAGACAACCATATTTAAAAAGAGGCGAGAAATACCTGGGGAGCACCCCTAGCTGCAGATCAGACCCTTCAGCTCATGATTCCAACACCAGGGAAGGCAGACCCCCATTGCTTCAGACTGTGAAGGCCGAAGGGGGTGGGGTTGAAAGAAGGAGCTCTTGGTCTCTCAGCGGAGAGTAAATGACAAGAATCCATCTTGAACCCCTGCCCCCACATGAAATGGCACAGCATGGTGAGAAGTGTCGCCCAGTAATGACGAGTGCACTGGCCTCCACCCCCTATAGCATAGGAGGTGTGACAGCCCCACCCAGGAAACAAAGGTAAACTGAAAACTGTCAGGATGGCAGAGATCATGACAGAGACCCCAGTGACACAGCTGACCAGCCAGCAAATATCTGATCTAATGGATCAGCAGATAGGAAACCTTTCTGAGGCCCAGTTCAGAGCTTTGGATATAAGAATGCTTACAGACCTAACAGCAGATTTTAAACAAGATGGGGAAGGAATGAAGGCTAGTCCTGCTGAAATGAACAAAAACACATATGAAACAAGTGGTGAGGGAAAGAAGACCAGGGATCAAATCAACAAATCAGAACATAGGGATGGAACAAACAGTCAATCAGTGCAGAAAGAGGAAACAAAAAATGAGAAAAATGAGGAGAGGCTCAGAAACCTATGGGACAGCTATAAGCGGGCCAACATCTGAATCATAGGGTTGACAGAAGATGAAGAAGAACTAGAAATTAAAAAATTATGTGAAAAAATAATGAAACAGAACTTCCTTAACTTGGGGAAGGAAATAAACTTACAGGTCCAGGAATCACAGAGAGTTCCGAAAACCTGGACCCAGGGAGAACCACACCAAGACACATAATAATCAAAATGTCAAAAATTAAAGATAAAGATAGAATCTTAAAAGCAGCAGGAGAGAAGAAAATCATGTACAAAGTGGTCCCAGTAAGACTCTCAGCTGATTTCTCAAAAGAAACTCTGCAGGCAAAAAGGGACTGACAAGAAATATTCAAAGTAATGAAAAGCAAAAACCTACAACCAAAATTACTCTATCTAGAGAAACTGTCATTCAAAATAAAAGAGCAGAGAAAGTGTTTCCAGGACAAAGTAAAACTGAAGGAGTTCATCAGATCCAAACCACTGTTATATGAAATGTTAAAGGGTTTCGTTTAGGAGAAAGAGCATCAAAACTATGAACATTAGGATGAAGACTGTATCACAACAACCAACAACAGAAGTTAGGGAATCAAAACAAAGGCAGACTAAGTAGGCAATGACAGTGGGAAAATAATTATAGATATGGGGAACATACTGGGGGCAGGTCAGCTGGAAGGGGGAAGGGGGAAAGGGTGGGAGATGGTATAGAAATTAAGAAGCATAGTAGGAGGGAGTGGAGTAGATAGTAAGATGTTGAGGAGAACTATATGCACAACCAATGGGCATGGACTAAAGGGGGGGTCAACTAGAGGGAGGGAGGTCACTAGGTGGAGGGGAACAAAGGGAAAAGAAATTGGGACAACTGTAACAGCATAATCAATAAAGCATATAAAAAAAAAAAGAAGCAGAAACAAACAAGAGTCACCGAAAATGGGGAGACAAAGACACAATACCCCATCGAAAGGAGAGGAGGAATCCCCAGAAGGAATGCTAAGTGAAAAAGAGGCAAGCAAACTATCAGACATGAAATACAAAATAATAGTTATAAGGATGCTCAATGAGCTCAGCAAGCTCAAAGAAAACTATAAGATACTAAAAGGTCTGATTTAAGAAGATGAAGAAACAGAGAGAGACAGGAGGGACACAAGTATAAAGGGGAAAAATGACAATGAATAAGTACCTATCAATAGTAACTTTAAATGTAAATAGATTAAATGGTTCGATCAAAAGACATAGGGTAGTGGACTGGATAAGAAAACATGACCCACATATATGCTGTCTACAAGAGACTCATCTCAAAACGAAAGATCTACACAGACTGAAAATGAAGGGATGAAAAAAATATATTTCAAGCAAATGGACAGATAAAAAAAGCTGGTAGCAATAGTTATCTCAGACAAAATAGATATCAGAATGAAGGCCGTAGAGAGTGACAAAAAAGGACATACTACTTAAGGGAGTAATCCATCAAAAATATATAACCCTTATAAACATATATGCAACCAACATAGGAGCACCAAAATATATAAGAAAAATCTTGGAGGAATTCCAGAAGGCTAATTACATCAACACACTCATAGTAGGGGATTTTAACACATCATTGTCAAAAATGGACAAATCTTCCAAACAAACACAAAGGAAACTGTGTCATTGAACAATACTCTAGATCAAATGGACTTAATTGATATAGACAGAATCTTTCACCCCAAAGAAGAAATAGATACATTATTTTTCAAATTCATAGGATAATTTTCAAAGATAGACCACATGGTAGGATGCAAAATAAACCTCAACAAATTCAAGAAAATTAAAATTATATCAAGCATTTTCTCAGATCACAACAACTTGAAACTAGAAACCAACCTCAAGGAAAAAAGTCCAAATCATTCAAATTCAGGGAGACTGAATAACATCCTGTTAAATAATGAATTGCTAAACAATGACATCAAGGAAGAAATCAAAAAGTTTCTGGAAAGAAATAAAAATGAACACACAAGAGCCCAAAACCAATGGGACACAGCAATGGGCAGTGTTAAGAGGGAAGTTCATAGCAACACAGGCCTACCTAAAAAAGATAGAAGAATTTCAAACAAACAACCTAACTCTACATCTAGAAGAACAAGAGAAGCAACAACAAACAAAGCCCAGAGAGAGTAGAAGAAAGAAAATCATCAAGATCTGAGCATAATTAAATGATATAGAGACTAAAAGAACAATTCAAAAGATCAACAAAAGTAGAAGCTGGTTCTTTGCAAAGATAAACAAAACCGATAAGCCTTTGACCAGACTCATCAAGAAAAAAGAAATAGAGGACCTAAATAAACAAAATCAAAAATGAAAGAGGAGAAATCACAATCGATACCCCAGAAAGACAAAAGATTGTGATAAATTACTGCAAACAACAATATGACAAGAAACTTGACAACCTGGGTGAAACAGACAAATTTCTGGAAACATAAAACCTTCCAAAACTGAATCAAGAAGAAGCAGAAAGCCTGAATAAACCAATAAAAACTAGTGAAATTGAAGCAGTAATCAGCAAAACTACAGCAGACAAAAGCCCCTGACCAGATGGTTCATAGCCGAATTTTACCAAACACTTAAGGAAGAACTAACTCCTATCCTACTCAAACTATTCCAAAGAATCCAAGAAGAGGGGAGACTCCCAAATTATTTCTACGAGGCCAGTATTATTCGAATTCCAAAACCAGGTCAAGACACAACAAAGAAAGAAAATTACAGACCAATATCACTGAGGAATGTTGATGCTAAAATCCTCAAAAAAAATATTGGCAAACTGGGTCCAACAATACATTAAAAAGATCATACACCACAATCAAGTGGGATTCATCAAGGATGCAAGGAAGGTGTAATATTTGCAAATTGATAAACATATCACATAAACCAAATGAAAGAAAAAAATCACATGATTATATCAATAGATGCTGAAAAAGCATTTGATAAAGTACAGCACCCATTTATGATAAAAATGCTCTGCAAAGTGTGAATAGAGGGAGTGTACCTCAACATAATAAAGGACAACATATGCAAGAAACCTGCAGCCAACATCATGCTCAATGGGCAAAAACTAAAAGCTATCCCCCTAAGATCAGGAACAAGACAAGGATGTCCACTCTCTCCACTTATATTCAACATAGTTTTGGAAGTTCTAGTCACAGCAATCAAACAAGAAATAGAAATCAAAGGCATCCAAATTGGAAAAGAGGAAGCACACTGTCATTATTTACAGATTACATGATAGTGTACACAGAAAACCCTATGGGCTCTGACAAAAAATTACTTGATCTAATAAGTAAATTTGGCAAAAGAGCAGTGTGAAAAGTCAATATTCAGAAACTGAAGGCAATTTTGTACACCAACAAAGAAATATCAGAGATAGAAACTAGAAAAAACATTCAATTTACTATAGCAACAAGAAAAATAAAGTACTTAACCAAGGAGATAAAAGATCTGTACTCGGAAAACAGCAGAACACTAAAGAATGAAATTAAGGAAGAAATAAATAAATGGGAAAATATACCATGTTCATGGATTGGAAGAATTAACATCATTGAAATGACCATTCTACCCAAAGCAATTTATAGATTCAATGCAATCTCTATTAATATACCAATGACATATTTCACAGAGATAGAACAAATACTTCAAAAATTTATATGGAACCAAAAATGACCCTGAATAGCCTCAGCAATTTGAGAAAGAAGAACACAGTAAGAGGAATCATATTACCTGACATCAAACTATACTACAAGGCCACTTGTAATCAAAACAATCTGGTACTGGCATAAGAATGGACAAACATCTTGTATCTTCTTCAGTAAATGTCTTTTCTAAATAGTGAAGAAAAAAAAAAAAAAAAGAATGCACAAACAGATCAATGGAACAGAATAGATAGTCCAGAAATAAACCCCAATCTCTATGGTCAATTGATATTTGACAAAGGGGACAGGAGCATAAAATGGAGCGAAAATAGTTTCTTCAACAAATGGTGTTGGGAGAACTGGACAGGGACATGCAAAAAAATGAAGCTAGACCACCAACTTACACAATACACCAGAATAAACTCAAGATGGATAAAAGACTTAAATGTAAGCTGTGACACCATAGAAGTCCTAGAGGAAAACTTAGGCAGGAAAATTCATATATACCATGCAGCAGTATTTTTGCTGATATATGTCCTAGGGCAAGGGAAATAAAGGAAAGAATAAACAAATGGGACTACATCAAACTACAGAGTTTCTGCTCAGCAAAAGAAAACATCAGCAAGATGAAAACGGAACCAACCATATGGTAAAACATATTTGTCAATGATACTTCAGACAAGGCTTTGATCTCCAAAACATATAAGGAACTTCTACAATGCAACACCAGGAATACAGACAATTCAACTTAAAAAAAAATGGGCACAGGACCTAAACAGACACCTCTCCCTGGAGGACACTCTGAGGGTCCAAAGGAATATAAAGAATGCTCAACATCACTAACCATCAGAGAGATGCAAATAAAAACCACAATGAGATACCACCTCGCACCAGTCAGAATGGCCATCATCAAGAAATCAACAGACAACAAGTGCTGGTGAGGATGTGGAGAAAAGGCAATGCAGACAGGTGCAGCCACTGTGGAAAACAGTATGAATTTCCTCAGAAAACTAAAAATGGAACTGCCTTTTGACCCAGCAATTCCACTATTGGGATTATACCCAAAGAATCCTGAAACACCAATTCAAAAGAACCTATGCATCCCTATTTTCATAGCAGCACTATTTACAATAGCCAAGTAATGGAAACAGCCTAAGTGCCCATCAATGGATGAGTGGTTCAAAAAACTGTGGTACATTTACACAATGGAATACTATGCAGCAGAAAGAAAGAAGGAGCTCCTACCTTTTGTGACAACATGGATGGAACTAGAGAGTTTTATGCTTAGTGAAATAAGCCAGGAAGTGAAAGACAAATACCATATGATATCACCTAATACTGGAACCTAATGGAACAAACAAATGAGTGAAATAGAACCAGAGGCACAGAAACAAGGAACAGACTGACAGTGACTAGAAGGGAGTGGAAAGGGGGAAGAGGGGGGAAAAAGGGGGAAGGTGCTAGTCAAGGAACTAGTATAAATGACCCATGGACATAAACAACAGGGTGGGGATTGACTGTGCAAGAAGGGGGGTGGGAGGGACAGGGGAGAACAATGGGGGAAAAATGGACAACTGTAATAGAACAACAATAAAAAATATTACTGTGAAAAAAAAACATAAGCAGAAAAGACACAGATTCATAGACACACAGAACATTTTGACAACTTCTAGAAGGGAGAGTGGTTTAATTGATTGATAAAAAAAAAGTGAAGGGATTAAGAAGTACAAACTGGTAGGTACAGAACAGTCATGGGGATCTAAAGTACAGCATACAGAATATAGTCAATAGATTGTGTTAGATGGATACTATATTCATCAGGGTAATCTCTTAGTAAGTTTTATAATATCTAATCACTGGGTTGTATACTTGAAACTAATATTATATTGTACATCAACTGTTATTGAAAAATTAAAAAATACTTAAAAAAGAGAAAGTAGAAATATATACATGCATCACTAATATGCAGTAAAATAATTTTTTACCAAATTTTAAATAAGTTCTCCTTGGGTAGCTAAGGTCCTCAACTCTACCTGTCTATAAGAATTGTATACAATACAGGCTGCATTAATATATTTAACTGTGATTTTAAAATCGGTATCATTTGACAGTATTCAAATTGCCCAACTAATCACTCAAAACGAAGAATTGGAACACAGGCAACCTAATTAGAAACAAAATTTTGCTAACTAGCATAAGTTATATGGGAGAAATGGCAACAGAATACCCAAGAAAAGGAATATACAATATATAATTCAGAGTGCTGTGGTAGCAGCAACATAAAGTCAGAGATTTGAAGTTTGTTGTATGCTAAGCATTACTGTCAATCAACCTATGGTACAAGAGTGTGGGAAACATGATTCATATGAGTATTTATTCATCCATATGAGTATTTTCTCATATTTCCAAGGTCTGGATGCAAACTGAACTATTCATTGAAATATAAAGAGTATTATGTGGTAATATAAAGCTTAGAATAATACCATAGGAGATACTAAGAAAAATTCAGATATCACAGGAAAACAAGGAAGCCAACAGTATCTGTCTGTGCTGCCAGATTTGTTCATCCTGATACATGCCGTATCAATGGCTCTTTCTGTGGAAAGCTGGAAAGGCAGGTCAAGCTAATCATGTGACCTCACTCTTTTTGGAGTCACAGCAGCTTAGGCCAACAGGTTGTATGAGTTGATCTAGCAGGCTAATTGGGTAATGCACAAAAAACAGCTGAAGAATGGCTTCCCATAAATACACAAAGTATGGGCCATGATGGTCTATGAATAAGCTAACACTAAGAGGAAACTGAAGCCATGAGTCAGAGAATACATTTAGGATAAAGGGAAAAGAAACCAATTGGTGTGGAGAAGAGAAAACACATAGAAGCAAACAGTGGGAGCATAGCTAGATATCAGATGAAGCATTAGTGTGATGAGTCACAAACCCCTGTGCGGAGGTCCATCATCAAGGGGCCCTGGACCCAGTATCAGTTACAGTGATTCTTGGTACTTCTTTCATACTTGTCCCTCCCATGGGTTCTCTAGCCCTTTTGTAATAATATCTGCAACCTCCTCCCTTGAGGAAACCAGTAAGTTCTATTTTCATGCATCCAAAAGAATTTCACTAAAATTCCTTTCAAATAGATAGCAATGCCACCAAGAACATTCATTAGCTTTAAACGCTCTACTAATATTCTCTTTCCTCTCTACCATACCAGACTTTTACTTTTTCTTCTATGAAAGTTTATATTCAGATCGTACAGCCTCCTTCATATAAACCAATTCTGTACTCAAACTTTCACTGTGTTCAGTGACAGGTTAGGAGAAATTGTTCCACTTTAACTCATTAAAGAAAACCTTTTTTGTTGCTAAGCAAACTGACATGTTTTCTCTTTCCTTCCTGCATGCTTTTGCCTCTTGATCTTTTTTAACTGAACTATTCATTCTCCTTGCTCTAAGTCAACCTGATTTCCTTTTTATATGCAACCTTCAACTTAACTGAGAATAAAACTAATTAATTAACATGTTTGATTTTTCTATCTTTACTGTCTTCCAAGGAAATGTAACTGGCGTTGGTATATGAAGAGGTAGATATATTAAGTACCTTTATGTGCTGTTGAATTCTTTTATATTAATTACTACTCTGTCTTATGTTTTATTCATATATAAAAATTTTTGCATTAGTACATATTTTCCCAATAAAATAAGAAGTAATAAAGGATAGAAATGCCTTATTGTACTGAATCAAAGCTATTGCTACATTAAGTTTATTTTTTCCAAAAGTTAATAATAAATAGTAATTCTTTTAATACTCTTGCTCTTTTCAAAGTGAAGATAATACAAATACTCACTAAAATTTTTGAAAAATGTTTTTTCAATAGTATAAAAGTTGCAAATTTTATTTAATGTTCTGAAAGCCAACCAATATTCTTCTGAAAACATTCTTAGCCTTTGTGGTTCTGAGATGAGGAAATCTTTTGCAGAAAACAAGTTATAAAGCAGGTAATATACATATAAGTGCCCCATAAATTGTAAAGTGATATAGAAATGTAAGAAATCAAGCTATATTTCTTTTTCTAGAGATATGATTATAAAAGCACAAAAATGAAGAAACTATGGAAACCTGAAATACTGAAGACTTCAGAAAAGATAATTTCTTGAATGTTCTTCCTTTCTAGAGGAAAAGAATGACTAGCATTCTCCAAATTTTATAATTTTTATGCCTTTTAAATTTTAAACTTGTAACATACAATCTGTGCTTCTTCATAAGTTCTGACTGACAGCTTAATGGAACAGTCTGGTCCTCAGCCATTCCAGATGATAAGTATAAACAGTGTGTTTATCAGAAGGTAATACCTTACCATTAGTAAGCTTGATCTATTTACTTGCAAGAATGCTTGCCAGGAAACTCAATCTAAGTGTCAGGAAATGCTTGTCTTTAGCTTGGAGACTCTCCTGAAGAAATACCTGGTTACTATAGTGTTCCATATTAAATATTACAGGTGCGTACAGGGGATTCCCCACGTTGGAAAGGAAGAGAAGTAGTTGCTGTTCTGTTCTATTTTTATAAACTGACCTCACTTCACATTTCTCAAGGTTAGTTTTCCCTGGGTTTGGACAAAAATTCAACGTCTTACTGTTGCCAGAGAGAGAAAGAAATGGACCAAAAGACCCAGTTTCTGACAGGAGCCTAGTGGTCCTTTCTAGGCTTTTATCAAATATCTCCTTTGGGGAAACTTTATAAATGTTTAAAGTATTATAAAAATGCTGCAGAATAAACAGAATCTAAGACATAATCTTATGGGGTCAGATCTTGATCTATGTTCATAATCTGGATTCAGATGTGTAAAACAAAGCAGCGAAGGAAATCTGAAAACAGGAAGGGATTCAATCACCACTGATGAGAAGGGTGGGCCTGGCTGAGCAAAGGAATCAGTTAAAAGCACTGTGAGAGCTGCATTGAGTCAGTCCCACCCACACTTCATCCCCCTTTCTCTGATAAGGACAGCCTGAATTAAGAATTTAATATTTGTCATGAAAGCCAGACATGTGAAGTAGAAGGCAATACCTTACTAGAGAAAGGGAGAGAGGAAGCTCAGAGAGCTGTTCTTTACATTTCTGTGTCTGCTTTAAGCCTTACTAATAAAAATTCAAGAATAAAAATTCAGTCATAGACTACATACCTAGTCTAAGCAAATATGAAAAGTTCAAAAACTGTCCAGCAAATCATCACAGCCTATTGAAAATCTAATCTTTCTCTGGTGCCCACACATTTTCTAAGTAATGACTACTAAACACATCCCTGCCTCTGGTTTATTCACATTTTGAAGACTCCCATCGTTCAGATAAATGCTTTGATCTGCTATGGTTTCTCTATATCCCTTTACTTCACTCTAAGATGATACCTGAGAATATAGATGCCATGGTAGTTGTAAGCAAGAAGACAACAGACACAAGAGTTTTATATATATATATATATATATATATAATCTTCTGTTGTCCCTGGCTGGTTTGGCTCAGTGGATTGAGCGTCGGCCTGCGAGCTAAGTGTCGCTGGTTCGATCTTCCAGTCAGGGCACATCAGAGAAGGAAAACTCTGACTCCAAAAAACCTCCGCTGCCTTGCGGCATACCTCTTCAGGGGAAAGGCTAAGGGAGTAAACCCCGACAGAAAATCCGGAGCCGGAGTCCCTAAGGCGGTTTGACGTTGTAGTCAACACCGGCAACTCCTGTGGCGCACCTGAAGCCAAGCTGTATTGACTCCGTCTTTCCCTTGGATCCTTCAGCTGCGAAGAGAGGGGTGGTCTGCTGCATGGGCAACAGCAGACCCTCCATATCACCCTGCCCAGGCTCTGTAGCTTCAGCTTCACTGGAGAGGACACTCCAGCGTCATCGCAAGATGTGGATTCAACACGGGAGGAGACAGATACCGTGTCACTCCCGAGTCGGACTGCACAGCCATTCTCGGCGGTGCAGATAGACTCTTAAGAAGCTACACCATCGTCTCTCGAGACGGACGGCTGCCGACGATGATATAATCTTCTGTTGATAGTCTAGATTTTAGAGTGAATAATTTAATCGGTACCTGGATTTGTGGCATCTAAGGTGATAGCAGGATGGCTGTGTTCCTGGGAGGCCTGAAGTCCTTAGCTACTCCTGCAGCCACTGGGAGAGTGCTCTCTAATGTGTCACCAGGGATTCTCCAGAAGAGGTTGGCCATTTCCTTCTGAGGACCATGGTCCATCCCAACGCTCCCTATCCCTGAATCCATTGTTCTCAGGTCTGGGTGGTTCACTTTGTGGCAATCTCAGCTGCAACCTTGATGCACAAGAGTTCCTATGATATTTCCATAACCTAAAGGAACAGAGGAATGTTTGGAATGGAGAGGGATGCTTGGAATGCTAATATGGGTTTTTGTTCACCCATTCCAGCAGTCACACCCTTTCTACTGTTGCAGTTTCTACTATAACTGCCTTAGGTTGGGACTGGTCATCAGTGAGTTGATCCTTGCCAGAGTCTTACTTGGAGAAAAACAACAAAAACCCCAGGGATTATTGTTTTCTTCTCCATCTTGCTACTATACTGAACTCAGAATTTCAGTCTGCTTAGGTTGCTCTTATTTATAAGCATGCTTTCCCTGACACTCTTCCTATAGTTTGCCAAGATTGTAGGCGTGGGCTCTCAGATTTTTCATTTTTCTTGGCTTGGATTTACCATGTGTCAAACTATTCATATTCTCAAGTATGTTAGGCTTTAGGTATCATGAGAGAATGGGATGATTTTTATCCATGATTTTAAGAATTTATATAGTACTCCAGGATAGAGTTTTTGGTGAGTTAATAGAAGTTAAAAGGAATATAGAAAAAACTTTTATCTTAATAAATTCACTTTTTCAAAACTATTATTTTCTATCAACTCACAAATTTTCTTTAGACACAAAAATGTATATATAAAAATTGAAATAATTACTCCATTTTTATTTTCCATTCCTGCTGCCAAAATGCTAATTCTACCTGAGATAAATAGGTGCCTCTTGCAGGTAGGATGGTCACTAAGCACTAAGCAGGAAAGGAAAAATGCATATTAATTTATTTACCCAACAGTTCTATCATGTGGTTCAAAAAATGAAAAGATACACCAGAGACAAGGAAAATATATTTACGAAATACATGTGACAACTTATATTCAGAATATATAAACTTTTCTAACTAAAAAGTATATTATCAACAATCCTATTTTAAAAATGGGCAAATATTTGAAAATAAACTTCCAAAGCAGATAGGCAGATGGTCAATAACCATATTTACAGTGTGTAGCATTACACTTCATCAAGAATATACAGCTAAAACTGTAATAACACATCACTATATGTGAATTACTAAAATTTAAAACATGCACAATACTACTAGATGTTGACAAAGACACAGAGCAATGAGATTCTCATACCTTATTGGGAGAATGAAAAGTGGGACAAGCATCTTGAAAAACAGATTGAAGTTTCTTATAAAATTAACTACACACTTACTGCATGATCTTCCAATTCTAATCTTACAAATTTCCTAAGAGAAATGAAAACATGTGTCTACATAAAGACCTGTAAAGAATTATCAGGCCAGCTTTACTAAAAAAATAAAAACAACCAAAATGTTCATGAACTGATAAATAATGGCATATCTGTGCAATGAAATATTACTCAGAATTAAAAAGGAGCCTGCTGATGTATATAACAACATGTATAAATCTCAAAAGCATTATGATACATAAAAGAAGCTCTCCATAGTCAATTCCAGTATGTCCTACCCTGCCACAAGATTCTAAGGTATTCTGCTTACTCTGTTTTCCCAAGCCTTCTCTCCCAGGCTAATATCTAACATCTTTTTTTATCATCCTTAAAAACCAAATTCAAATACAACATTCAGCCTGTCCCAAGTTCCTCACAAGATTCTTTACTCTACTCATTAACCTTCACAGCACCAGGCATTATACAATTGCATTGAAGAAGTCAAACTAAGCTCTTGGTGACACATAGCTTATTTCACTGTGATAATTTGCATGGTTGTCTCCCCAGAAATAGGCTCCTTAAGATCAAAATCTCTGTTTGCTTCATCTATATATCTCCTGGTATTCTTAGAGCCTCCTACACAAAATCAGCATCCAAGAAATGTCTGGTCAATCTATATGGTTATCTTTGTTTTTTGATTAATCAGAAACACAGTGATATGAGCCACACAATATATTAAAAAACTATAAGACTTTATAGTGATAATTACTTTTGTTTGGAAACTAATGAACAAAGTAATCTAGCAGACAAAATAGAAATGGACTCCAGATTCAGAGAACAGACTGATAGCTGTGAGGGGAGTGGGGCTGGGAGCTTGGTCAAACTGGTGAAAGGATTAAGAACAGGAACAAACAAACAAACAAACAAAAAAACAAACAAAAAAAAAAACCCTGATAGATAATAACAGAGATTACCAGAGAGAAAGGAAGGTAGGAGAAGGTAGAAGACAGTAAAGGGGGGATAAATGGTAATGAAAGAAGATTTGACTTGGGGTAAACACACCATACAATACACAGATGATGTGTTATAGAATTGTAAACCTGAAACCTATATAATTGTATTAGCCAATGTCATCCCAATGAAGTCAATAAAGCTTTTTAATTATAAAGGAAAATTACAAAGAAGACATAAAAATATTTGGATCTTTGATTTTTGAATAGTTGCTTAGAATATATTTCAATAATATCAATAAGACTCACTGACATATGAACAGTAAACAGTCTGACCTAAGAACAGTAAAAGTGTATGAATAGTTTTGATACCAAAATAGGTTGTAACTTTTATCTTCAAACTTAAAATATAGGTGGAAAAACAATTAGCAAAAGAACATTCACTGGGTTCTGATTCAAAACAATACCCTAAGCAAATACAAATTCTAGAACAGCAAAATAGATAATGCCTGGAAATGTGACAGAAATGTGATAGACATCAACTCAGTACTAAAATTTTGAGTATAGAATTTGTGTCAATACATCAAATGTGCCTGCAACTGATTAATGTCCCTTATATCAAAATTCATCACCAATTAATTAAAAATTCTTAAGACCAAGGTCTTATGTATCGCCATTATAGAATCTCACAGAGCATTTTGCTGATAATAGTTACCCTATATATTTTTTGAATAAATTATTCAGTTGTACTGAAATTTGGTTGTTTTAATCTTGCTAGAAATAAATGGGTCAGCTCATAGACTGAAAATCTTTTATTAAGGAGAATTATCTATTATAATATAGCCTGTGGCATTTTGTGACAGTAAATTCTTGTGAAAACATTATTTTAAAGATCCTCATTTATTTAGGCCACAACTAGAGTAATTCTCTCCATTAATATGTTGATGTGAGAAGTTTGAAAATTAATTATATATATTAAGAGATTGGTGAAGGGTAAGAGGAAACTGGGGTAATTTAAATGAAAGTTTAAACCCTGGAATCATCCTTAATAATAATTTAAAATATATAAGAAAGCAAATAATAAGTGACTTTTAAATTCTGTGAAAACAAACAAAAAATAATGACTTACTTAAACAGAATATTCTGGATATAAGAAATATATTTCAAATTGTAAGAGACAAGTCATCAGCACAGTGAATTCTGAAAGTAATCTTTGAATTATTCATAATAAAGATTTTGGTGTTTTTGTCATCATAGCACTATAAAGTCTGAATTTTCCTGTTATAATTCATGAACATCTACCACTCCTTTTTAAGGTCAATGAGGCTAACCTATCCACTATACCCCATATTGACTCAGCAAGGCAGCAGCATCAGAAAGACACTTCTCTTTCAGGCCTGGACCTCCATTACTATGATTCAGCTTGAGAATCCTGCTGTCTATACAGCTATACAGAGGAGCTCCAGCTAGACCCTGGGCTACCCTCTCCACACCTTCAGCTGTTTCCAGCTTTGCCCTCCCAATGGGCAACAGTGCACTGATTCTACAGACCAGAGGAGGCCCACATCCTATGAAAAGGTGTTTTGCAACTGGCAAGCTACATCTTCCTATGAGAGTCATGCTCTCTTTGGAGAAGTATCAAGTTCAGGAGTCAGATAAAAGGGAGTCTTAGTCCTTAGCTCTTGTCATGTCCTCTTCTCCTCAGCCTGGAGGTAGTAACTGCCTTTCTGAATCTACTACTTCTGGACTCCCTAGAATTGTTTCCCCCCTCTCAATAGTTAACTACTTTGTACTAGTAAACAATTCTTTATATTTAATTTTACTTATCCAAATAACCAGTGAGGTTTCAGTCACCTGATGGATCCTAATGATATAAATATTTAATAATTTGCTCAGGTTCTTTATGAACTTCCTGTAATGTAACTCAATTTATTGATGGAGTATCATCTTATATTGATGTGTATCTTTCTTCTAGAGATATATCTGAAATTATGAGTTACATGATAATGCTTAAAATGCAATACTTTATAAAAACCATGGAAACAGGGAATATCAGAGTTTAAAAAAAAAGACTCATTTCTATCTGAGTATATAGGAACTGCAAAAATACAGTTTGTTTTTGAAAATGTGGCTATCATTTCTGCAGCACTCTTTCTTACACTCCCACTTACCAACTATTGGTCAAATGCTTTCTTTGGAACCAACATTTGGAGTCTCTTGCTCACAGTATACATAGAAAATGATTACTTTCTGCTTGCTACCTTAGCAGAATAATTGGCACAAATACATTTTAAGACTCATTCCAAGTGGTTCATTTGCAAGTATAAGTAAGTTGTTCGATGGATTTGGAAGTGTATCTTTTGTATGGCCAACTGTTCTTTTCTTAAAGTTAGTAAAGTTTCACAACTTTGGGGTTTGTGAAAAGGGAAAACTGTAATTTTAGCAGACAGTGTTGTTCTTAGGCATGGACAAACTTGGGTTCCTGCCCAGCTTCTCAACTGTAAGATTGTGTTGCTCTGCCTCTTGTCAGGACCTCTGATTTCTGCTAATAGACCACAAGTTTTCTTGTGGGTTTTCTATTGTTAGAGATGATAAAAACAAATTTTTATAGAAAACTCCATAGAAATGTTCAGTGCTTATACCAGAAACACTGGAAAAAAAAAACAACAACTTATTTTAGTGTTCATGGTAATTCTCTCTTTTTCTCTCTCTTGCTTTTCTTTTGGCAAAAAACAGAGGCACAGGCTGGCTCGGCTGACACCTCATCTCAAAAAAAAAAAAAAAAAAAAGGGGGGGGAAAGAAAAATAAAAAAGAAGAATCATAAGAAAAGAAAATCAAGGGACATATGGGACGAACATTCTTAAACCCCCATGATGAAAAGTTCTGAGATAGAATACTCAGGGACTGGGCAGCCATCCCTTTGATGAAAGGTTTTCAAAGATCTATTTCTTAGTGTAGGTTATAGAAATGGTTTGGAAAAGTCTATTTTTAAAAAAAGACAAAACAAAGTAAAGGTTTAGTCACCCTAAAGAGAAAAGATTTTGTGGAAAATAAATTGTAGTCAATCTTAATTACTCTGGATAATTACTCTAAGTGCAGGGCAGAAGGGTAGGGAAGGGGAAAACAGTTTTGACCTGGGTCATCTGTACTTCTTTTAGGTAAACCTTCATCAAAGCATAAAAATGGAAGCTATATTAGGCAACTCTATTAGATAATCATTCCATAAAGTCTTAAAAAATATAAAGAAAAGAATATTATCTTAATCATTATAATACATAATCATGGAAACAAAATTATAATTTCCCATGATTTTCAAATAGATATATGAAAGGCTCTCTTGCCCCACTCAACATTCTTTAATAATATGAGATGAAAAGGTTTAGTCATGACTCTGAAAAAACTTACTTTCAAATTCCAAGTAATAGCAAGAACCCAAGGAAACAAAGTAAATCTTTCTATAAGCTTTTACTAAATTATTATACAATGGTGAAATTGAAACATACTTCCTAATGATTTAGTAACTATATCACCTACAAAAAATCAATAAATAATAGCAAATAATATTTAAGTGATGTAGAGTAAGTATGCATTCTCAATTTTAGGATCCCTTTGAAATCCATTATTTCTGAGAGTCAGAATGAATTTGTGCTTTCCCACAATAAATACTCCAAAGATATAGCTTTCTTTTTAAGAAAACAATTTTTAAAAGGTTGATAAGAGAACATCAAAAGGCCAGTGATAAAAATGATGTTCACTGTAAGTAAAGGATAGACTCAGTGAATACATCCAACTTCTTAAAATATCCTCCTAAAATCCCTATCTTCTTGGCCTCGACTCTTCAGGGTGTTGTTAAAATTCTGTGGCACCCATGACATGAGCCTCCTTGACTATATATAATTTAACCTGCTTATTGGACATTGCTCATGGTGCTCATCTCAAAGGCACATGGGAGATACTTTACCTACAAACATGTTTCTTACCAAGGTAATCGCAAGCACTGCAGAGGATGATAGGGGAGATTTGGGGAAAAGAAGAACCTCATAGTAATCTCAAATTCCTCCACACAAACTGGATGATTAAGAAGGCCACAGCTTTGGGCATCTAGTGATTGGCAACGTCGTCACTACATGCTCCTCCTCACGCATCATGTCTCCTATAGTTTTTTCGTGAAACATCAAATCACCCAGGTGACTCAGCCTCCCTACAATCCAGACTTGGTGCCCTGTTACTTCTGGATTATCCCAAAACTAATATTACATTTGAAAGGGAAGAGATTTCAGACTGCTGATTGGATTCAGGAAAATATGACAGGGCAGCTGATGGTGATTGCGAAAACTGTATGAGGTCCCAAGGTGCCTACTTTGAAGGGGACTGAGGCGTCATTGTCCTATGTACAATGTTTCTTGTATCTTGTATTTTTTTCAATAAATGTCTCTATTTTTCATATTACATAGTTTCATACCTTCTGGACAGACTACACACATACACACACACACAAACATATATGTATGATATGTATAAATATATGTGATGACAATGCAGATCCCATAAATGTTAGTGAGCATAGGTACAAGAGCATGTGGTGAACAAGAAAACAAAAGCTATATTTAAATAGTGCAGTTTCTATTCCATTTCACTTGATCACTAAAAAACAGAAATATGGAGGACATATTAACAGAGATTTCTATTTATCAAAAGAAGCCATAAATCTAGATCTTTAAGTGAATCTTCTAGTTGTTAATGGTGACGTATTTACATGTGAAGTTCAATCAGAACATTTTTTAACACTGAGTACAACCTATGGCTATTTTTTCTGAGGAGGAGTGTGTCGACAGAAGAGCCATTCTCTGAGGAAACTTTGAAGTTCTGAAAGTTACTTGACAGGAAGAGAGAGTGAATACCCAATAGACATAAGGAAAGAGCTCCTAAACTGCAAAGTCATGGTGATAGGTTAAGTCTAGGCCAACACATTGCCACTTAGTGACAAAACAGTTGATAATATTTAGTGAATTTAACTGGTTTCCAATAATTTAAAAGCAAATGTTTAACTGAGATTTAAAACTTTATAATAATAAATAATAATTCAGTAGATTAAGTTTTCTTCTTCTTTTTTAAAGCCAAAGATCTTTTATACAAGTGGTTTCTCACTTATTCCTGCATGATGGTCTCTGCCTAAAGCTTTTACTGTTGTTTTCAGCATCTAAACAGAGAACTTAACAGACCAAATTTTCAAGCACTTGTATGGCTCATCCAGGCATATTATAAAGATATCTTGAGCACACTGTTGTTTTTTATCTTAATGTTTTCTTTTTTTTTAATCAAATTAAAGCTTATATTTGCTAATATGGTTTCCATAGTAGTATCAAATGAAAAGGTAATAGGTGGAAAGACTAAGGTGAAACAAAAAGGGTAAAATATAGAGATCACCAGAAAACAGTGTGAACACATTAACCAACATTAGGCCAGAAAGTGAATTATTTAATGTCATTCTCTATTAACCTAACAATTAGAATAGGACCAAAATATACATAAAATGAAATAAAACAATTAGGCAACACTTTAAATGGTTCATTATTATTAATTCATTTAGTATTCATTATAATTGTGCTGGTCATAATGAATTCATTTGATATTAATGGGAATGCTCAGCAGCAATTTCATTATAATGCAGTTTTAATTCATGTGTCATTAAAGTGAAGCAATACTAAAATTTATATTTATTTTTAAATACTGTCCTGATCTCTGATTTTTAGAAACATTATAACAATGCTTGTATTTTTAAAAAAAATCAAAACAAATAGCCAAGATTCAAGACAAGCTAGAATATTTGACTTGATCTATACTAGTAATAATAAAGTTGATTGAGGTTTCCATAATTAGAATGTTCTATGACATTTGGAAAATACAAGGGTTAATGGCTACTGCAAGATTTGTCACATGTAAATATTTGCTAATATTTAACTCTTTCATGCTATTAGATCATTTTTTTTGTTGTTGTTCTGTTACAGTTGTCCCAATTTTTCCCCTGTTGCTCTCCACTGCCCACCCCCCTACTCCCACATTCAGTCCTCACCCTGTTGTCCATGTCCATGGGTCATTTATACCTGTTCCTTGACTAGAGCCTTCCTCTTCTTTGCCCCCTTCTCCCCCATCCACTCCCCTCTGGTCACTGTCAGTCTGTTCCCTGTTTCCATGCCTCTGGTTCTATTTAGCTTGTTTGTTTGTTTTATTTGTTATATTCCTCTTATAGGTGAGATCATATGGTATTTGTCTTTTTAACTTATTGCTATTAGCATGATATTAGGAAAGATATTTTGAATTTCCCATCCTCTGTATTTGTGAAACATCATAGGTAAATTCTGTTTGGCATTTCATTGGACCAAATAGTCATTTTAATTACTTCCAAATAATATTTCATTCATAACCCCCCAAAAACAGAATTTACTTCGTGATAAAAATTATATCCTTTTTACTGAATGGTATCAGATTTTTAAAAGATATTGAGGGAAGTCTATAGAGAATTCCTCTGTAGAGCTGCCATCATAAGGTTTTAATAAAAACCCTCAAAATAGCAGCAGAAATATACTCAGTAACATGTTTACTTTTACTTTCTCTGGAGGCAGTCTGGAAACCACTTTGCTAAACTGTCTAAGAGCTAATGACAACAAACAACTCAAACCCATATTCCAATCAACAGGCCCACTAAAAGAGCTCTTAACTCTTTAGGCAATTATTCAGCAATGCATAAGAAAGCAGGCTCCCCTGAAACTTCTTGCTTGATATGTTATGCTCTAATACATTGTTCACATGTTCACAAGCTAGGTAGCTTAGAGGCATATATGTATATAATTTGTTATTTTATTCATTACTCTGGAAATAATTAATTGGAATAAAGTTATCTTAAACAGCAATTAAGACTGCTTTCTGTCTCTGCAACCTTGAAAATTAAAAACTGTCTAAAGGCAGCCTTTATAAATTTATTTCACATTGCTATTTTCTTGCTGTTTGAAATCACAAAACATTAACAAAATGTGTGAAATATAAACTAATTCATTAAAATATTATGAATTAATATTTTAAAGAGGATTTTCTCTCCTTGAAATAATTAAAATATTGAGCAAGATATATAAAATAGAACTTTTAAGACATCGGATATCAGGTAGCTGGGATCAATATCTCTGAAAGAAGAAAAAAATGGGTGCCTCATCATGGCTCAGTTTACTGGCTGGAGGAAAAGTATCTATGCCACAGTTTAGGGTGGGGTAGTCTATGTGGTGTTATAGAGTGAATTTGGAGTTCAAAGAGATCAAAGTAGCTAGAGTCCACAGAACAAAGTACTGGAAAGGAGAGGAGAGGAGAAGAGGGGAGGGGAGAGGAGGGGGGAGGGGAGCGGAGAGTTGGGGAGAGGGAGAACAAGAAATCCAGAAATGTATAGAGGGCTCATGAGTCTTCACCTGAGGAACTTTATATGTGAGGAAACTTCCTGAGACCAGGGAAAGAACATCATGATTAGTAGAGGAAACAATCTGCAGGACAAACAGAGGGCTAAGAGAAGAATTTGGTTGTACCAGCCATGGTAGAAAAACATTGACAGGCAACCAGGAGAATCTCTGAGAGAAAGGAAATAAACTATTGACAGGCATCAGGGGAGTACTCAGAAGGTTAATGCCTCAAGAATGGAGTAAAATTAATCCCAAAATCAGCTCCAATATGCATTTTTAAAAGCTTAAAATAAAAATTCAAAAGGATCAAACTATTTCCAAAAATGTAAATACGACCAAGAAAAAAATTTAGTGGTATTTATGGAAATAAAAAGTATCCAGCAGCCAAAAGGTAGAATTTACAATATCTGGTAACTAAGAAAAATTACCAGATGTAAAAATAGCATGAGAATATTTATCCATAAGGAGGAAAATCAATCAATGGAAACTGATCCAGAAAGAACACAGATAATAAAATTAGTGGACAAAGACATTAAAACAGTTATTACAACTATGTTTCATATTTTATAAAGATATAAAAAATTAAGCATGTAAAGTTGAAGCATCAAATATCAAAACATTACAAAACAAACTTATAGGAAATGAATATTACATTTTCTGAGTTGAAAAATACACCGAATAAATTACTAGCAAATTAGACACTATAGAATAAAAGCTTAGTGAACATGAAAAAGACAGCAATACAAACTATTCAATATAAAACACCAAAAGAAACTAAGACTCAAAAAAAAAAAAAGAAAAGAAAAATCAGAGCATCATTAAGCTGTGGAACAATTCAAATATGCATGAAATTAGTGTGTCCAAAGAAAAGGAGAGGAGGAATAGAAAAAATAATTCAAAGAATTTATCAAATTGGAGGAATAGTATAAACCCATAGATATAAAAAGTTTAATAAACTTCACAAAAATACAATAATGATAAGAAAGAGAGAAAAGGTAATAAAAACAGATTGGAAAACTAAAAATCATGTCAAGTAGAGAGATTTAATTTCTACTATATCAATACTTACATTCAATGTAAATTACCTGAAGATCCCAATTAAAAGACAAATATTGTCATATTTAGTAAAACTGATGATTTAACATGTTGCATACAGAAAAACATATTTTAAATATAAAGATCATTTAAAAAAGAAAAAGACATAGAATGATATTCCATGCTATCGCTAACCCAAAAGAAGCTGAAATGGCAATATAAATATTAGATAAAGCAGATCTCAGAGCTAAGAATATTATCATAATGATGAAGATGTTTATCTGAATAATGCAAAATCGATTTAACACTCTAAATCAATGTAATATGCTCTATTACAGGCTAAAAGAGTAAAACCATACAATCTTATAAATATACACAAAAAAATCAGTGAAGTCCAAAATCCATTCCTGTGAGAAATGCTCCTCTGAAAAAAATGGGAATTAAAAATAACATCCTTAGCCTGATCCTCAAAACCTGCAGCTAATATCATACTGAATGATAAAAGTTGAATGTTCCCCTCTAATCATGAACAAGACAAAGATGCATGCTTGAATCACTTTTATTAAATATTCAGTTCTTTAGAACTGTATCTCTCCACTTACTATTAAAGAAAATAATAAAATTTAAGTACCAGTACTAGAAAACAACTCTATTAGCTAGTGTAGAAGTCATTTTGCAGGAGTGAAACTAATATAAATGATTATTGTTGTTCCTCTGTATAATAAACAATTGAGGGAAGAGTCCTCTAAAACACCAAAAATCAGATATGCTGAGGTATTTCATCACAAAACAGCACAAAGAGGATTCTGGGGCAGAAACAGGAGGAAGCAAAGATGGCTGCTGTAGTATGATTATCAGTGTTTTCCCATCATCAATTGGAAGCAAATAGCAGAAAGTATCCTGTTTCTCTATTTTCACCACATCAGGTCCTATTGTCCCCAACTGTTTTCCAAAAACTACTCTTGACATAACAGCCAAAACAGGACAGTTTGTTCCATCTCCTCTCTTGCATCCAAGTCTTCCCATGTCAGAAAATGGTACCATTATTCATCCCATTAGTTTCTACTATCCACACAGTTAATCGCTCAAAACAAAAAATTGATAGTTATATTTTTAAGTCTTTATTTCCTTCATCTAATATTTTGTACAACAATAAGTACTGACTAATGTAGCAGTAACATTCATCTTGGATTTCATCATTTCTTATCATTTCCTTATAATCTTAGTCCAAGGTAATATCTCTTGCCTGGACTACTGAAGGTACTTTTTCTCTGGTTTCCCACTAATGTATACTTGGTTTACAGTAACCCATTCAACAGCTAGTGCTCATGACTTTGTAAGTTATGAATAAAATCATAACATTGACCTGCTTAAAACCAATCAATGCTTCCCACTTCCTCCAGAATAAAGTTTAAATATTTTACTATGAGCTGCAAGACTGTACATGACTCAACCTCAATTCTGCCTTTTAGATTTCATCTTTATCTTCTCTTCTCCTCATTCTTCATCCTCCACCCTCACAGGTTTTCTACCTTTTTAACATATATGCCTTTTTGCACATAATAACCATTGCATTTCTTATTTCTTGTGCTTGAAAAGTTCTTCCCACATTTGCACATAACTACCTCCTGGTCTTACCCTAGGTCCTCTTCCATGAAACCTTTCTTGAACACCTCAACTAAACAGAATCTTTAACTGTCATTATCTACCTCATTATTATTTAGAGTTTGTCTCCCTTTTTAAAATACCACCCTAAGGTCAAGATTTAAGTCTCTTTTGTCCAACAGTGTATCTTCAACACCTATAATAGCAATGGGAGATTGCTTAAATCCTCAATAAAAATATACTCACTGAATGATAAACAACTTAATAACTCAAAAAGCACAAGCACTCTGTGAGGGGGTAAAGGGAAGTTGTGTCTCAATAAACAATAGAAGGGGGGAAGAAAAGGGAATTTTAAGTCTCCAGTCTCCTTATTCTTAAATAAAAAGCACTTAATATACAAAGTTATTGACATACAAGGGGCTTGCTCTCTAATGTCTATTCTCTTCCTTTTTGACAGATTGCAAATCTGTGCTTGTGAAGTTACAATTATACAAATGACTGTTTGACTATTGGACATTATGAAATCCCCTATCACCTTGTAGGTAATATATTAGAGACAAAATAAACTGTTTTTAACCTCTTATTGGTGCTCTCACGTATTTGATTATGTGGACAGGATTCTGTGATGGATCAACCTGTATAAGGTCACTATCGGCTCCTGATTATTTATGTTCATGAAGAACCTTCACCTTAATAACGCCTCAAGAGTAAGGGTCAGTGGAAAAATTCTGTACACCAATTAAATAAAATTGATTTGTGTCTTTTATCCTCCTTTCTAAAACATATTTTAGTGACTTCATATCTTACACACTGAAGCAGGTCATTCACTAAGTGAAGCTGTTACTTTATAACTTGAAAATTAAAGAAGCCAAAAACATCATTTATGTAACATGCTTTTGTGCTCAGTTTGCATAAACAGCAAAGTAACACTGGCAGTAAAGTGATTTAATCACCTTGCCCTGCCCCCTCCACACTTTGGCAACTAGTTAAATGAGGTCATAAATGAGTTAGAAAACAGCCAGAACTTCACATAAGGACATCTAATTGTGATCTCGCATATAGGCCTGTAATATGAAGGTAATATAGCAAGAGAAAATTGAAATAATTGCATTGTGCTTCCTCTAAGAATAATATTTCAAAGGGATGTATGACTAGCCTAACAGCATTTCTGAATATCCAAATATTAGTGGGTATGACTAGCACATGGAGTTCAAAGCCCAAAGTAAGCTTTTTAAAATTTACTATAGCACGTGCTTTAACTGCATCACTATTGAATAAAGTATGACCTCCAAAGTGAGGTGTTCTCTGACCATGCCATGTGCAATCTAGCTCTCATTTCCATTCTATCCTTTCTAAATAACCTTTGCATCTGTTTACAGAAGAGAGGAATATATGCTTCATCCCGATTTTACTGTGAAGCACTTCACATGCTAACCATTAGGACAACTTCAAAGGGGAAAGAGTTTTAAAAAATGGGATTACTTCAAAAATTGAGTGTCATGTCTTTTGCTGCTCTTTTGGTTTCCAAATATTCACTTTCAACAAAAGTGAGGGAGGACCTAGTGGAGGTCTTCACTTAGATTATTTAAATTATTTTTTGGTAAATAACCACTATGGGGATTTTGCTACATGATTTTGTAGGACTTTTAGAAATCTAGTTACAGTGCTGTAAACGATTCTTAACAATGACATGTACTTATTATATAAACAAATTTCCTCCATGTTTAAATTTAGAAAAACAATATAATTCTTGATGAATCCTGCTCATTTAACCATTAAACAAGCATGAACAAAATATAAAATAAATGAGAATATAGCCCATTCCATTTCTTATGAATTACATTTATATTAAAACTTTATTTTCATTTATGTTTATAAAATACGATTAATATAAATGTTTTCATCACTTATATAGTAGTAATAATTGTCATTATAACCTAGTCTAGAAGAAGAAAATAACCCTTGCAACCCTGTATTTAGAGAAAATTGTAAAATAATAATATGGGTGTTTACACTTTTTTTTTTTAGGGAAGTATGTTAAAATGATGATAAAGCTTTCAAGTTTGATATATACATATATTTTACAATAAAATGTTGTGAGAAGACTGAAATTAAAAATGAGTTCTAGAGAAATAAGAAATTATATTTTCAACTGTTAATGAAGAGTTTGTCTTTATATTTTTAAATATATAATAAGAACATCAAATTCTTGTAAGATTTCAAAGGGTACATTACAAGCAAAGATGTAGCAGCTTTTTATGCCAATATTTGAAACTTCTAGAAATTATACCTTTTGTAATTTTTTATACTTATCATGAATATTTTTATATATCAACTTAAAAATGTAGAAGTTAATATGTTATTTTTAAATCCTTTGGGGATATGAGCAAAGCAGTTTGAAGAATATGATGTAAAGTTGTTTTGAACCTATGACTCTGATTGCTAATGGCAAGTATTTTTTTAAAAGCTCCTATGAAACTCAATATTAATTTTACCCTACAAATATTATCGACATCATTTATTCAGTCCATATAGGACATAGTTCTGTGGGGGGTTTATTGAGTATCACAAATATCTGGACATTTTGTAGAGTACCTTTCTCTTGTTAACTAGAAAGTTAATTTGCTTGTAATTGGCAGATTGTTTTTAAAACAGATGCAACACTTAGAAAAATATATTGTGGTAGTATGTGCATTTTTGAAGCCATTTCTTCCTTTTTGGAGGGGAAAGTAAGCACCCCTGTGTTCATTGCAGTGTTATTACCAATTGTCAGAATATAGAAACAGCCCAAGTGGCATCGATAGATAAGTAAATAAAAGAACTATGGGACATTTACACAATGGAATAGTACTTGGCTATAAAAAAGAAGAAAAATTTATCCTTTGCGACAACATGTATGTACCTATAGAACATTATGCTAAATGAAATAAACCAGTCAGAGAAAAACAAATACCATATGGTTTCACCTATATGTGAACTCTAATAAAGACAGACTTCTGGATAGAGAGCAAGATGACAGCTAGTGGGGAGTGGTTAGGGGATAGAGTAATTGAGCAAAAAAGGAAAAAGATCTCATAAACATGGACAACAGTTTGGTGATTGCATGGGGAAGGGAAGTAAGTATTAGGGGGTTAAGTGGAAATGGAAAAAAACAATAAAAATAATATTTAGGTAGTTATATGTATATGCAAGGCAAGATGAGAATACAAGTATTTTACAATGTTAGTGCAAACTTTCTATTCCAGGGTGACGGCAGCAAGATGACAGAATGGGAAGCCTCAAACCCATCTTCCTCCCATGAACCGCACTAATTCACCAACAATAAATGAAACAATTCCTTTTGTGATAAATCTAGAAACTAGTTAAGAGACTCCTGCTCCCCAGGTAAGCATGAAACAAGCTGCACTGAAGCCAGTAGAAAAATGAATTGTTTCCTCTTAGCAGTCCTCCCCTCAGCACAGGGCTACACAGTGGGGAGGGAACCCCCAGCTCCTAACTTCTCCCTGGGAAAAGAGAAAGAGGACTGGACCTTTCATTCGAAGTTGTGACTTTTCCAAGGTGAGGCTGCTCATGAGATTGATTTCAGCCTCAGAGCATTGACCGGACCTGGAATAATCTAGATGCCTAGGGGCTACTGAAAAGAAAATAAGGTGGGGGAAATTCTGCTGCTCCAGAATACCCATGGCACAGCAAACAAAGGCTACCGCAACTTGGTGGTATCTGCCTCAGGGGAAATAAAGAAAAGTAGAACATGTATCCAATGTTCTAGCTTTTGGGGTGACTGCTTAAGGAATTGGTTTCTGCCTTGGAGCACCAACAGGATCCAGCATATTCTAGATGTCTGGGGTCACTGAAAATATAACCAAGTTGGGCATCTTGCTGCTGTTTCAGAGGACCTTCAGTATAGCGAACAGCAGCTGGTATAGCTTGCTACTTCTCTTTCAGGGAAAAGAGAAGAATGGAGCATGTGTCCAACAATTTACCTTCTCAGGAAGCTATCTAAGGGACTGTTTTTATTATTGTTCTAAGCATGGATGAGAACTAGCATACAGTAGATACCTAGGGGCTTCTGAGAAAAGTAAATAATGGTGATGTTTCAAATAATTCCCATACACCAGACAGCCACCAGAAAAACCAAGAAATGATGAGCTCCTCAAAAAATAACATTAAAAGCTGGAAAATTTCTCCAACTAGGATTCTACACATACAAGTTCAGAGAAGACACATCCACATAAGAAGTTTGAGAGACACCCAGAATTTCTAAATCGGATGATTGGTGAATGTCTTTCACTTTATGAATTAGTCAGTAAACTAGAAGAGGTAAAGTTTTTGTTTTTCTTTCACATGTACAAAGCAACGCAATAATAGGATGTTTCAATATACCATTTTTGAAGTAACAAAATTATTCTTTATTGTTGACACTATTACAGATGACCCCCATTTTCACCCCTTTGCCCCCTTCAACCGAGCCCCTACCCCCTGGCCTTCACCACATAAACATATATGGGTTAATCTCTTCTAGTCCCTCTCCAGCTCCCTCCTCTCTGAGATCTGTCAGTCTGTTCCATGCATTCATGCTTCTGGTCCTGTTTTGTTCATCAGTTTATTTTGTTCATTAGATTCCACATATAAGTAAGATAATATGGTATTTGTTTTTCTCTGACTGGCTTATTTCACTCAGCATATTAATCTCCATGTTCACCCAAGCTGTCACAAAGGGTAAGAGTTCCTCCTTTTTTATACATCGAGTGTGCCAACATTTGCATCATAGTGGTACAGGAAGGAGAAGAGAGAGTAAGTAATTGAAAGCCTATCTGAAGAAACAATGACATAAAATATCTCTAACCCAGTAAAAGATATGGACATACATATCCAGGAAGAGCAGAGAGTCCCAAACAAGATGAACCCAAAGAGATCTCCACAAAGACACACTATAATTAAAATGGCAAAGTTTAAAGACAAAGAGAATCTTAAAAGCATCAAGAGAAAAATAGTTATATACAAGGGAGCTCCCATAATACTGTCGGCTGATTTCTCAAGAGAAACTTTGGAGGACAGAAGGGATTAGCACTAAATATTTAAATCAATAAAAAGACCATAAAGGCTATTATTTAGAATCAGAGGACAGATAAAGTGCTTCCTAGTCAAGAAAGGGCTAAAGCAGTTCATCACCAGTATAGCAAAGAATGTTAAAGGGATTTCTTTAAGAAGAAGAAAAAAAGATCAACAATATGAATAAAATGGCAATAGCTACATACATATCAACAATCATTTAAAATATAAATTAAGTGCTCTAATCATGAGGGAAATGCAAATCATTACAACAATGAGATATTACCTCAAACTTACTAGGATGGCCATTATTAAAATAAAGAAAAACATATAACAATAAATTATGGCAAGTATGTGGAGAAACTGGAGCCCTTTGAGCGCTGTTGGTGGGGCTGTAAAATAGTGCAGTTACCATGAAAAATAATACAAAGGCTCTTCAAAAAATTTAAATAGAAGTACATATGGCCCGGTAAGCCTCCTTCTGAGTATTAATTCAAAATAACTGAAATCAGAATCTCAAATAAATATTTCCACTCCCATGTTCATTGATGCATTGTTCAAAATAGCCAAAAAGTATAAACAACCTAAATATCAATCATTTGATCAATGGATAAATGAAATGTGGTATATACATACACTTTAATATAATCAGCCATATATAAAGGGGAATCCTATAATATACTGCAACATGGTTGAACTTTAACACTGCATTATGCTAAATGAGATAAGCAAATCACTGAAGGACAGACACTGCATGATCCACTTATATGAGGTATTTAAATTAGTCAAACTCATTGAAGCAGAAAGTTGAATGGTGATTGTTTGGTGGTGGAGAGTTGTTGAATGCATATAAAGTTTCAGTTATGCAAGATGAAAATGTTTGAGATCTATACTACATATGTTGCTTACAGTTAATAATACTATACTGTACTGTACACTTAACAAATGTAAGGGTAGGTTTCTTTTTATGTGTTTTTTACCACAATTATAAAGAAAAATACAAACATGTAAAACACCTCTCCATTTTTTCCCAGTAGACTAAGGAACATTAGATGTAATTTAAAGGTGAGGGGTCCCTTGCAAAAAGTGCTTTATATACTCATTTCAACTATTTCACAGTAAAAGCTAAAGTCACAAGGATCATGAGGTAGAATAAATCTCTAGGAGTTGGTGGACTATTTCCTAACTCTTAAAGTTTATTGCACATAATGAAAGCTTATAATAAAAAATCTGTAGCCCTGGCTGGTGTGTACCTCCATTGGTTGGGTGTCCATCCCTCAAACAAAGGTCACTGGTTCAATTCTCCATCAGGGCATATGCCTAATTGCAGGTTCACTCTCAAGTCAGGATATGTACAGAAGGCAGCCAATCAATGTTTCTCTTTCACATTGATGTTTCTCTCCCTTTCTTTCTCCCCCTCCTTCCCCTCTCTCTAAAATCAAAAATTAAAAAATTAAAATTTTTGTATAATTATTCATAGTTTCTACTCTCTTTTTCACTTATGCTTTGGAAAAATTGGCTCTGTTTTAGTTCATCGGAGTGCCATTTTATGGCCTTGAAATGTTTGCATGGATCCCTCTGACTGAAAAGCTCTAATCCCTATTCCTGGATTTGGTTCTTTCATCTGGTCTGGTCTTAGGTTTCATTTAGAAGAGAAGAAAAGAGTATCTAGACTATCCACTCTGCACTGGCTTCTCAATTACTATTTTTTACTTCACTTTGCTGTTTTTCATATCATCATTTGTAGTTATATATGTGTTTCTTAATGTGTTTATGCCTATTACCTCAATGAGGCTATAAGATTTATCAAGGTCAGAATCAGGTTCTTTTTTGTTTATTTTTTATTTCATCTCTTAATTCCCAGCATGTGAAATATAGCAGAGCTTCCCAAACTTCAATATGCTTAAGAATTTCCTAGGATTCTTTTTGTTCAGATTTATTAAGATATAATTGACAAATAAAATTGTGAGATATTTAAAGTGTACAGCATGGTGATTTAATATAAATATACATTTTGAGAAGATTCTACCTGCCTGTCTAGTTAATTGATACATCTATGACCTCATATATTTACTTTTTTTTTTTTTTTTTGGTTGAGAATATCTTACTTCTACTCCCCTAGCAAACTGCAATTATACTATGCAGTATTATCAACTATAGTAACCATTAGAACTTCAAACCTTATTCATCCTATAGCTGAAAGAACCTGAAGTTCTTATAATGAACATTCTGATTCAGTAGGTCTAGTGTGAGGCCCCAAGTTCTACATTACTTACAGGCTCCAAGAGGATGCTTGCTGTCTAAGGACCAGAAATCAAGTAGCTAGAATCTAGTGCATTGAAATGATTAAACAAATAAATGCATGATAACTGAATTAATGAGAGCAAATACATGAAAAAATAAAGTCTCTACAACCAACTGTAACTTCAAAAATTTGATCAAGAAAATTGATGGTTTTAATTACCATGACATTTACTAATTGTTCATTAGTAACAAAGTTATGACTAAGATTTTTCTTTTATTAACAGCTTGGATGTTGTGTGGCTTCAAAGCAGCAATAATACTTAGGTCAACAAATGATTCAATAGAAGTTATTTTCATAGTACCTTGAACAGAAGGATAATTTGGGGAACAATATATTATCTGTGTTGCTCTCTTAAATCAGGCCACACCATTACTTGACCTAACTTTTGGCAAAAACTAAAATTTAATTTAAAAAATTAAATTTGACAAAAAGAATTTGTCAGAATGAAGAGTGCCTGTATTAACTTAAATGTTTTCTAGACAAATAAATTAATAGCATCTATTATATGCCAAGAAATGTTAGTGGTTAAACATATATGAATTAATGGAGCACAATTTGTAACTTTCACAAGGTTGCACAGTTAAAAGTGAAGAGGCATGTAATAAGGCAAGCACAACCTTTGGTAGCAGGTTCCCTGGGATACACAGGAAGAGAATAATTTACCTAAGACTGGAGAGGTCAAGAACTTTTTGGAAGAAATTACATTTAATTTAAGTTTTTAAGAATGACTCAGAGTCATTTTTAAGAATGATTGCACAAGGTTATAAAAATGCCATGTAAGAGAGGAAAAAAACAGAAAACAAGGCCAAAATGCATTGTTTAAGTGCAAATCGTAGGGACTACAGAAGCATTGTTGAAAACATTGATAAAGCTCAAGTTATGAAAATTCTTTTGGTTCAATGAGAAGTTTGGGGCCTAATCTAATAAATCAACAGTTCTCAACATGTATTCCTCTGAAATACATATGACAAATGATATTAACATACATGACACAACACCATGGCAAAGCCAAGGTTAATGTAATTCCTTGCATTCCATTTATGTTGGTCCTTTCCCATGTAAGTAAGAAACCATATTAAAAAGAATAAGCAAGTGAAGTGGGGTTATCACAGTGTTTATATTCCCCCAATTGATTTAGTGAAGTAAATAATTTACAAAAAATTTCATGATTCACCTCAGAGACTAACACCTCACATCACTGTGCTGTTAACACCACAGTGTTTTGGAATTTTTGCTGTGTTAAAAACAAGGGGCTGGGTGGAGGGAGGTGAAAGAGGATAAGGGGACATAAATAGAGATATATGGAGATGTGACTTGGGGCAGTGAACATATAATACGGTGTACAGGTGATGTGTTGTGGAATTGTGCACCTGAAACCTATATAATTTTGTTGACTAGAGTCATCCAAACAAATTCAATAAAAAGGAAAATAAAGTTAAGTAGAATTTAATATTTCAATTAAATGTTTCTTTGGTTCTCTATACCAACCCAGATTCATGCAACATTATTTTGCTAGAAATAAGCACAAGTGGTTACAAGATTTTTTTAAAGCATGATACAATGAAATGAAAATTCACACAGGTTCCTAATGGAAATGTAAGCTGATTTAATGATTCTAGATTAATTTGTTTCTGAGGCAAAAGCTTTTAAACAGTTCCATATGTCTCAATCCTGAATTTAAAAAATAAAATAAAATAAAAAATAAAGACAAAATTCCACTAAATATTTGAGGTAAGATTGTGCATGATTGGCTGCCCCCCCCTTTTTTTAAATAAGAAAGGGCACTTTGGTGGCAGTGAAGAAAGTAAATTGGTGAGCAGAAGTGGAGTAAGGAACATCATAGAGCAATTCTTAACATTGATGGGACACACTCTCCTGGAGTGACATGACAAACACCACATATTTATCATCTCAGTCCCTATTTCCAGTTGTTTTTTTTTCTTTCTCCATTATAGTAGACCATAAAAATAATATCCACTTAACTTGTCTCTCTTGAAAAGAGGGGTGGACATGTGACATTTCAAGCCCATAACATGAATAAGCTGATTTAGGAACATGGTGCTATAAAATGAAATCCTATTATAAATAATTTTGCTTCTAAAGAAGATAATATAGTACTTCCTTAGGAACTTCAAAAATTGGCTGAGATCTGAAAGATGAGGAAGGGTTCAAAGCTAGGGTGGGCTGTAAAGAGTTCTAAACATAGAAAACATACTAGCAAATACCTTGTATTTGGAGGCAAAAGGAAAATAAGAGAAATACAAAGAGCCACTAGAATTGCCAAGAAGTTAAGGCGGGAGAACTTAACAATGAACAGATAGTTGAGGATTTTGTGGGCATATTAGGGAATTTGTTCTTATCCTGTACTACTGGAGAAAGCATTAATGGTTTATAGAAATGATGCAGTAGATAAGCAAATCAATACTGAATTCACTTCATTCTCCTATCCTTAATCATTCTTACGATGACCAAGTTGAAACAAAAATAAAGACTATAACACAATACAACTAAATATACAGTCTGGGGATGTATAAATAAAGAATGAATTAATTGGGGATGCAGAGATATCTACTTCTATACCTGGAGCCTACACAACAAGAAGAGCACTACTTTGCTCCTATATTTTGGTGAGCTAAAATTGAAAAAAGGTAATACATGCATTAAATTTTAACAAATTGGCTTAAAATATTGTATCACAATATTGCAATGAGCTCTATTCTAGGAAGAAAGTACAGAAAATGTCCTACTTATAAACAAGTTCAAGTTCAATGGAAGAAGAGAGTTTTTTAAATGATAGAGAAGATAGGAAGAAATTAAGTCAGTTATAGCAGATGTCTCACAAGTATAAATTATTATTTGTCAGTGTCTTTATTTATCGAACATCACTTCAGAATGAATGTAATGTGAATTACCTATCATCTCTTTAATCAGTAGGTCATAAATTTCAAGCAGAACTGATAGATCATGTTCTTTCTACCAAAATTACACATGGAATTTGGGTGAGAAATGATATGAAATACCTTGTTGGTTGTCAAAGTGCTGTCAATATTTGACCATAAAATTGTTCATGAAATTGCTAAAAAGTGATCCTGAAACCAATGAAAACCTATAGGTAGAGTCTTATTTTGAGATGTGCCTGAATTGAGATACATCTCACAATTATTTATAGTTCAGCTTATCTATTAAAATGAACAAACAAGATAAACAAACAAACAAAAGTTTAAGGCACAGACAATAGTATGGTGGTTACCAGGGGGAAGGAGGGCAAGGGATAGTATGAGGAGATAGGGGTCAAATATATGGTAACAGAAAAATTGACTTTGGGTGCTGGGCATACAATGCAATAAGCAGATGATGTATTATCAAACTGTAAACTTGGAACCTATGTAATTGTATTAACTAATGTCATCCCAATAAACTTAATAAAAATATTCTTATGAATTATATCAAAATTGCTTATTGAATACCTGAAGGTTCTCTGTACCTCTCCTTATGTAAATAGAAAAAATTCAATAGTTTAATTTATTCACCATTTTCTATATAATATTATCTCCTATAATTCTCATAGCCATGCCCTAAAGTATTCTTATTTACATTTTACAGAAGGAAGTGAGATTCAGAAAGATAAGTAACTCGTCCAAGTTCACAAAACCTGGTAAAAAGTAGACACAGCTGAATTTGCTTAAAGCTTATTTTTAAATTATGTTGGAATTATTACTTTTAAAAAGCTACAATTTGAAATGGTCTGAATGATAAGCAGCATAAGACTCTCTAAGTATTAGCTACTATTTTAAATCAGAAAACAATATTCAGAATGTGGTCTTTGAAAAGGAAGTCTTATTTATAATAATTTTTCCAAACATCTCCCTTTAAATCAAGGTAATACTTTCAATTTATAATATTATCAATATTAGAAGATTGGTTACCCACAGAAGGAATCTTTCAACTGTGATTTTTAAAGAATACCCTGTAATCCTGTATTGAAATTAAGATTTTCAGATGAGTGTATCACAATGGAAGTTGTGTTAGTTAAAGATACAGAACCCAGGTTTTCCAAGATAGCTCTAAAGCTGAAATAACTAGACAACCTCAAGCTATCTTCACAGAATCAAATACACAATCTAATCAGCTATTTATACTTTGGTTGGCATCCAGTACAGACAGAGGACAGAGTGGATAATTGAAGGAGGAAAAAACCTCATATTCCTCTGTTTATGAAACAGTGGATATAAGAAGATAGCTGTATATGTTATTAAGATATTTCTCTTTCTCAGATAGGTTTTTAGAGAAAAGGTTATTTTCTATGGATGTTAATGTTTTTACTTAAGCTAATTTCAAAAATGTTTTGATAATTAGATTGTCTTTCAATAAAATTTCTTTAAAATATTTGATTTATATGAGGAAAAGGAAAAAGTTAAATACATACATATTTGTTATGGGTGGAAAACTCCAGGTACAGAATTAAATCCAGATATGATTAAGTTTTCAAACTATGAACCGCTCCAGCGTTACCAACCCTAATCCCACTGAATGCACATGTACGCAAACAAATCTGTTCTCCCGTTTTTGTTCTCTTCACCCTATTCTTGACTCCCACAGCTCTAAAAGTCCAAGTAGTTTCTGGCCATCACAGAAGAGCAAGTTAATCTCATATTGAATCCTCACAAGAAAGGAGTTACTACTAGAGACAAGCATTAGTTCCTTTTTATTTATTATTAATAATTTTATTTTCTTTTAATTTTATTTTTTAGTTTTTCAATTACAGTTGTCCCATTTTTTTCCCCATTGCTCCCCCCGACCCAGCCCACACCTTCTCCCGCAATCATATCCCTCCCCGTTGTCCATGTCCATGAGTCATTTATACATGTTGCTTGACTAAATCCTTCCCTTACTTATCCCCCTTCTCTCTCTCCCCCCACCCTCCTATTGACTGCTATTCTGCTCTTTGTCCTATTTAGTTCTTTTGTTTGTGTTGTTCTTTAGTTTCTTGTATTAGGTGATATCATATGGTATTTTACTTTCTTTGCCTGGCTCATTTCACTAAGCATAATTCTCTCTAGTTCGATCCATGTTGTCGCAAATGGTAGGAGATCCTTCTTTCTCTCTGCTGCATAGTACTCCATTGTGTAAATGTGCCACAGTTTTTGATCCACCCATCTACAGATGGGCACTTAGGTTGTTTCCAGCACTTAGGTATTGTAAACAGTGCTGCTATGAACATAGGGGTGCATAAGTTCTTTTGAATTAGGGTTTTAGGAATTTTTTTTTTGGTATAATCCAAATCACTGGTTCAAAAGGCAGTTCCATTTTTAGTTTTGTGATGTAATTCCATACTCTTTTCCATAGTGGCTGCACCAGTCTGCATTCCCACCAACAGTGCACTAGAGTTCCCGTTTCTCCACATCCTCGCCAGTACTTGCTGTTTGTTGATTTATTAATGATGGCCATTCTGACTGGTGTAAAGTGGTATCTCATTGTGGTTTTTATTTGCATCTCTCTGATGGCTAATGATGTTAGCATTTTTTCATGTGTCTATGGACCTTCTGTATGTCCTCTTCGGAGAAGTGTTTGTTTAGGTCCTTTGCCTATTTTTTAATTGGGTTGTCTGTTTTCTTGATGTTGAGTCATATAAGCTCTTTATATATTTTGGAGATCAGTCCCCTGTCTGTGATGTCATTGGCAAATATGTTTTCCCATATGGTTGGTTTCCTTTTCATCTTGCTGATGTTTTCTTTTGCTGAGCAGAAACACTCTAGTTTGATGTAGACCCATTTGTTTATTTTTTCCTTTATTTCTCTTGCCTTAGGAGATGTATCCATGAAAGTACTGTTACGTGGGATATCTGAAATTTTCCTGCCTATGTTTTCCTCTAGGACTTTTATGGTGTCATGGCTTACATTTAAGTCTTTGATCCATTTTGAGTTTATTCTGGTGTGTGGTATAAATTGGGGGTCTAGTTTCATTTTTTTGCACGTCCCTGTCCAGTTCTCCCAGCACCATTTGTTAAAGAGGCTCTTCTCACTCCATTTTATGTTCCTTCCTCCTTTATCAAATATTAGTTGATGGTATAGTCCTGGATTTATTTCTAGACTCTCTATTCTGTTCCATTGATCTATATATCTGTTCTTATGCCAGCACCAGACTGTTTTGATCACAGTGGCTTTGTAATATTGTTTGATGTCTGGTATTGTGATTCTTCCTGCTGTGTTCTTCTGTCTCAAGATTGCTTTTGCTATTTGGGGTCTTTTTTGGTTCCATATGAATTTTTGAAGTACTTTTTCTAGGTCTGTGAAATATGTTATTGGTATTTTAATAGGGATTGCATTGAATCTGTAAATGACTTTGGATAGTATGGCCATTTTGATGATGTTGATTCTTTCCATCCAAGAACATAGTATTTGCTTCCATTTATTTGTATCTTCCTTAATTTCTTTTTTCAATGTTACATAATTTTCAGAGTACAGGTCTTTTATCTCTTTGGTTAAGTTTATTCCTAGGTATTTTATTTTTCTTGTTGCTATAGTAAATGGTATTTTCTTTTTTTGTCTCTGTCTCTGATATTTTATTGTTGGTGTACAGAAATGCCTTAGATTTCTGTATATTTATTTTGTACCTTGCTATTTTGCCAAATTAATTTATTATATTGAGTAGTCTTTTAGTGGAGTTTATGGGGTTTTCTATGTATACTATCACAACAAAAAAAGCCTAGGGCAAGAAGAAGGAACAAAATCATCAAGATCAGAACAGAATTAAATGACATAGAGACTAAACAAACAATTCAAAAGATCAACAAAACTAGGAGCTGATTCTTTGGAAAATAAACAAAATCGATAAGCCTTTAGCCAGGCTCATCAAGAAAAAAAGAGAGAAGACCCAAATAAACAAAATCAGAAATGAAAGAGGAGAAATCACGACTGATACCACAGAAATATTAACAATTGTAAGAAATTACTGCAAACAACTGTATGGCAAGAAACTTGACAACCTAGAAGAAATGGACAAATTTCTAGAAACATATAACCTTCCAAAACTGAATCAAGAAGACGTATAAAGTCTCAACAGATCAATAATAAAGAAGGAAATTGAAACAGTAATCAAAAATCTCCTGGCACTCAAAAGCCCTGGACCGGATGGCTTCACAGGCGAATTTTACAAAACATTTAGGGAAGAAGTAACTCCTATTCTCCTCAAACTATTGCAAAAAATCCAAGAAGAGGAAAAAATCTCAAACTCTTTCTATTAAGTCAGTATTACCCTAATTCCAAAACCATGTCAAGACACAACAAAGAAAGAAAATTACAGGCCAATATCATTAATGAACATAGATGCTAAAATCCTCAACAAAATATTGGCAAACAGGATCCAGCAATACATCGAAAAGATCATACACCACGATCAAGTGGGATTCATCCCAGAGATGCAAGGATGTTTTAATATTCACAAATCAATAAATATAATACATCACCTAAACAAAATGAAAGACAAAAATCACATGATCATATCAATAGTTGCAGAAAAAGCATTTGATAAAGTACAACACCCATTTATGATGAAAACACTCAGCAAAATGGGAATAGAGAGAGCATACCTTTACATAATCAAGGCTATGTATGAGAAACCCGAAGCCAACATCATACTCAATGGACAAAAACTGAAAGCATTCTTCCTGAAATCAGGAAAAAGACAAAGCTGTCCACTCTCTCCACTCCTATTCAACATCGTGTTGGAAGTCCTAGCCATTAGTTGCTTTTTAAATTTTAGTGAGACAGTAGTGAGAGACCTACTTGCTTCAATTTCATACAACAATAATAAGAAGTCAATAGTACAACTGTGGTAATCCTTTATATAGTTGTCTTCTTTATTGTTCATTAAAGTGCATGAGATTTGGCTGAGATGTTCAGGTAACTGAGGAACTAGTTAATTTTAATAAGTCATTATATTAAGCACCCTTAAAGTTGAATATAGTCATTGGTTTAACTCATGGGAGGACGACTTATAGGTCAATTTGTTCAGTTGTTCGTTTTGCATTTTCTTACCTGTCTTCAGCATTTTCCAAAGAGCCCAATCTTTTAGTGGCACATGACGTTTTTTAGAGTACTAGAGTTTGTATAGTAGGTTTTAGAACATTTAGTTGAAATATTGCCCCATGGATCAGAACACGGATTTATTTATGTTTTACTAATAAAACATGAACTAGCTTAATCAGATTAATCATACAACAATACTATGAATAGAATTTAGAAGCCTTATAAAATAATGTATTATCATATGTTGATAATCCAGCATACTATAATTCACAAGGCTCCTTCAGACTTAAAAGCATAAAACTGCATGAAATTCACTATCTGAAATATTTATTATAAACCATATACTCTAATGAGTAAGATAACATAGTCACAGTGATATTTCTTATTAAAATTATCAACAGATATGAGAGGCACTGAATTTGTTAACATAGATATTCCCTTCTTTCCTCACAAAACTGTATTATTAAAATGTTTTAATAGAGCAGAGAAGGAGCTTTCAGTAAAGAATGGCCATAAAAAACACCTCTAAAGTTAAAAAACAGTGCGTGGTGGTTAAACTTATGAGCATTTAACTCTGGCACAAATATTTAAGTAAAAATAAATTTATAATCCTTGAATTCCACCAATCAAAACTAGAGGGTTTTATTCTTTGTTGATAATAACTACAGTATATAGGTAAAAATTTTATTCAGGTGAGAAAAGTCTTTAATTCTGTAGTTTCCACATAACTTTCATTGAATTTACTAATATGTATAGCATATTTTTCCAAACTTAGCAAATTATTTCTGAATATATAATAAAGAGGGAATTATTCAACTCTTTTCATTAAGTTAGAAAACACTGATACCAAAATCTGAAAAGGATAGCACAAAACAAATATATTTTTGTATTTTTCATTTACTTTTATTTAAGTATATTTGTCATGAAACTAAATAGAAAACTTCTAAACAAAAGGTCAGTCAACTAAATTCATAATCTCCACTGATGTAGTAAAAGCATATGCTAAATTTCAAGTGCAATCACACTAAGAGTAATTACTGAACTACTAATAGATAATATCCATAATCTGCTAAATTATGTCTGTGAAAATATCTGCAAACATATATCTTAAACGAAAGCATTCTATTTAAAATCAGCTAAAATATTATGCCCTAGAGGCTGTTGAATATTTGAATGATGCTTAAATTTTACTTTATGGGTAGCTAAGTATATATGGTATCATATTTTTAACAATAGTTAATATATATAAGTATATATGAGTATATAATATAATTTTTAAAGCACATATATATGATATACCATGCTATAAATGCAGGTTCATTGAAGGACTTTTCAACAATAAATTTGGAAGTGTCAATTACTATGTGAAAATGATATTCTTTGATAAGTATTTGTTGTATACTACAACCTATTAATTGCCTTTAACACAGCAAATTCAAATCTCCACATCTAAAATTTTGAACTGTTCAAAGCTAAACATTGATAATTAGCAGTTGTGCTACAGTGGGTATTTGATACAACTTGGAAGTAGGAAGTTGTTGAATATCCATGGAACAAATGTTGATAAATAGGAAACAAGAACAGGAGCCCTGGCCAGTGGCTCAGTTGGTTGGTGTGTGGTCCCATACATCAAAGGGCTGGAGGTTCGATTCTGGTCAGGATGCATACCTAGGTTGCAGGTTCAATCCCCGATTGGGGCACATAGGTGAGGCAATCAATCAATGTTTCTCTCTCTCTCCCTTCCTCTGTCTCCAAAGTCAATAAACATATCCTCTGGAGAGGGTTAAAAAAATATGAGCGGAAATATGAAAAATCAATTAATTACTTTATCTCTCTTGTGATTTGTTCCAATATAGGGTATATACCACTTGTCCAAGATTTCCTGCAAGGCTAGCAACCTGCCTTCTCTCTTTATAGCCTGTGAACTAGTGCCTGCAATAAAAACTCGTCACCTTTTTTTCCTTCTCATCCCACTTCCGGAGCCTTTTACCTCTGTTATACAGCCTTGAGTCATACTGCCCAGTGAAGCATTAGCCCTTAAATATTACTTCATGTTCAAGTGTTCTAGGAAACCCAAACGACCTCAGTTAGTACCATAAGTCGCTTGACTCTTTCTGATGATGTTGGAGGCTTTGGAAAAACAAAAAGAAGGCTATAAATTGTTACTTTAAGTCATGACCTGAAAAGCAAAGTGTTTTAACAGCAGGTTTAGAGAGACTCTCACAGCCATAGGGAGGAACATGTTGAAAATCAAGCTCTAAATCTGGTTTGGAGTGTAACTGAAATGCATAGGGGACTAAATGGACACCCTAATATATTCCTATGGCAAAATCAGGGGCTTCGTAGAAAAATAGGGGACCTGAGACTAGATAGGACATCTGGGTAGGTGAATAATATTGAGTTCTCAGATCCTAGTAAATTTTCTAGGCAAACAAGCAATTTTCTTTTCTTGATAGAGCAGAGATGTTTTTCCTCACATGGACTCTTTAAATCCCTCGCCTCATACAGTTTCCTGGGTAGATGGTGCTTGTCCTCAGGATCTGTCTGTGTCCTCCATGATTATCATAATTAGACTTACAATAATTAAGTATATATACCCAAATAATTGAAATACCTTACTATGGCCAGAAGTTCTGAGTTGAATGTATACAAGAGCACCTTGATTGTTTTGTACCTGGGAAAGTGGAATGTGAGACAGGGTAAGGAAGAGTTTATTGCCATGGAAAAACTCTCCTGTGATTTGTGGCAAAAACACATGGATCTGCTTTTATTATACTGTTAGGACAGTTTCTCAAACCATGGGCATAATAACACCTTCAATTCTTCAGACCGAAGTGAATTCAACTGAAATGAATTCCAGTTACGAGACAGTAAAGGCCTGACATCTCAAATTCAGTGAAAAATAAAGAACAGTGATAAAGGTTACTACTTAACTAAATCTAAAAGACAGTATAAATGTTATATTTGCTTGTAACATTTTTTTTCTTTCATTTGATTTCTAAAAACAACTACATGAAGCAATAATTACAAATCTGTGTTAATGAGCTTACTATTTATGAAGATATAATGTCATTCATATATAATGCCCTCAAATGCAGGAAAGAGGAGATGTAAATGTATAGGCACAATTTTGTATGCTATTGTGATTAAACTGTTTTTAATAGAATGTAATATATTTAAATTAATAAACTTTATTTTTAGGACAGTTTAATTTACCAAAAAACTGAGCAGGAAGTAAAGAGTTTCTCTTGCTCCCTTCCACATTCAGTTTCCTTATTACTAACATTTTACATTAATGTACTTTATTTGCTACCAATGATAAACCAATGTATTAATATTAACTCTAGTCTATAATTTATTTTAGGTCTCAATCTTTGTGCCATACAGTCCTGTGGGTTTTGACAAGTACATAATATCAAGTATCCACTATGACAGTGTCACCACAATTGTTTCGCTGATCCAACATTACCTGTGTTCCATCTATTTTTCCTTCCCTCCCTCACACTGAGTCTCTGGCAAACATTGATCTTTTCATTTTCTCTTTTTTTTCTTTTCCTAAGTGTCATATACTTAGAATCAAACAATATATAGCCTCCTTCAGTCTGGCTTCTTAATTTCTTCCACGTCTTTTTATGGCTTGATACCTCATTTCTTTTTATAGGTTAATAATATCCTATTATATGAGTGTACCACAGCATGTTTATCCATTCACTTACTGAAAGACATCTTGGTGACTTCTGATTTGGGGCCATTATGAATAAGGCTTTTATACACATTTGTGTGGAGAAAGTAGAAGACAAGGTAATATTTCCCAACTCATTCTGTGAGACTGATATAGCTCAGATACCAAAGCTAAGCCAAGACAGCACAAGAAAATTAAGATCAATTCCCTTCCCTTCCAGTAAATATAGTTATAAATATCCTCAACAAAATTTTTACAAAATGTATGTCAGCAACATACAAAAAATTATATACCACATATAAATGGGGTATATCCCAGGAATGCAAACTTGGTTCAACATATAATACAACATATTAATGAAATAGAAGACATATTTCACTTGTTCATCTGAACAGATACAGAAAAGAATTTGTCAAATCCAACACTCTTCATGATAAAAATACCAAACTAAGAAAAGAAGAAAACTACTTCAACCTAATAAGGGATATCTACAAAGAAATTACAAATAATATCAAACTAAATGGTAAAATAAGTTTTCACTTTAAGATTAGACACTAGACAAGGATCACTGTTTTTACCACTTCTATTCAACATTGTATTAAAGATGTCTCAGGTTTCAGCCTGAGAAATGTGATAAGGGTTAAAAAAAGGCATCCAAATTGGAAAAGAAGAAGTAATTTCATCTCTATTTATAAGTACCATAATGTTGTATGTAGAAAATCCTTAAGAAATTAGACAAAAACTATTAAAGCTAACACAAAGTTCAGCAAGTTTGTAGAACACAAGATCATTATGCAAAAACTAACTGTATTTCTATACACTAGTAATAAGAAAGCAATTTTATTTATACTAGTATCGAACAGAATAAAATAGGTATAAACTTAACAAAGAAAAGTTCAATATTTGCACACTATAAAATACCATTGAACAAAATTACAAACTAACATTGAAAAAAATGAAGAAGACCTAAGCGGGGGGGGAGACATCCTAGGTACATGGATTGGAAAACTTAAAATTGGCAATATTCCCCAAATTCACCTACAGATTCAGTCTAGCACTGTCAAAATCCCAAATATACTTTTTTTCTTTCATCAGAAATTGACAGACTGATCCTAAAATTTACATGGAATTGTAAAGAAGTCAGAATAAAAAAAAACAATCATTTAAAAAGAGGAACAGAATTTGAAAATTCACGCTTTTCAAATTCAAAACTTTCTATAAGTTTACAGTAACCAAAATTGTATGGTACAGGCATAAAGATAGTTATATAGATCAGTGGAACACAATTTTGAGTAGAGTAATCCTTTAGCAGAGCATATATAAAAAATAACTAAAAATGGATCAACGATCTAAATATAAGAAGGATATGTCAGTATTAATGTTTGCAACCTTGGATCAGGTAATGAAGTCTCTGATATGACACCAAAAGTAAAGCAATAAAAATAAAATATGTAAATTTGGCTGCAGCAAATTTTTAAAATTTTGTGCTTCAGAGTACAATATCAAGAAATTAAAAACACAACTTATAGAATGGGAGAAAAATATTTGCAAATTACATGTCTGATAAGGGTCTATATTCAAAATATATAAACAAATACTAAAACTCAACAATAAAAAAGTCCAATAACTCTATTAAAAATGGGTAAATTATTTGAATACAATTTTTCAAAGAAGATATCAAGTGAATGATAAATATATTCAACATCATTGTCATTAGATAAATGCAAATCAAAACTATAGTGAGACACACTTCATGGATACCAGGCTGTATGAAAAGGACACACAATAACAACTGTTAGCCAATGAGGAGCAAAATGAACTCTCATACATTGATGATCAGAAAGTAAAATAATGCAGGCACTTTGGAAAACAGTTGGACAGTTCCTCAAAAAGTTAAACATAAACTTAACATAAGACCCAGAAATTCTACTCCTACATATATAGCCAAGAGAATTGAAAACGTATGTCCACACATACTAACTTAACATTCACAGAAGAACTATTTATAAAAGCCAAAAGTGAAAACCCAAATGTCCATCAACTGATGAAAGCATAAATAAAATGCAATGTATTCACATAATAGAATATTACTCAGCCAAAAAAAAGAAGAAAGTATGATTTATGCTAAAATGTTGATAAAACTTTAAAACATGATGTTGTGGGTTGTTTTTTTTTAAATTTTTATTTGTTTATTTGAAAGAGAGAGAGAGAAAGAGAGGGAGGGAGGGAGAGGGAGAGAGAGAGAGAAATAGCAATTTGTTGTACCACTGATTTATGCACTCATTGGCTGTTTCTTATATGTGCCCTGACTGGGGATCAAATCCACAAGCTTGGCATAACAGAACAATGCTCTAACAAATTGAGCTACCCACCCATGACCATATTATATTAGGTTTTAAAAAAGAAGCTGGATACAAAGGACCACATATTACATGACTTTTTAAAAATTTGAAATGTTTAGAATAGGCAAACCTTTACATACAGAAAGTAGTTTATTGGTTCAAAGACCTGGAGATGAGAAGTGCCTGCTAATGGGTATAAGATTTCTTTTGGGGGTAATAAATATATTCTGGAATTCAATAGCTGTGACAACAGCACTTCTCTATGAACATACTAAAAACCACTGAACTGCACACTTTATAAGAGTTAATATTTAATATGTAAATTATATTTCAAATTTAAAAATACTAAATAAGTCAACAAAAATGCTGTTACAAGGATTTTTGGGAGAATATACCTAGCCAATTGATGAAGCACTGGACTATTTTGAAGTTAATCCAATAGGAAGCAGAGAACAATGCCCAGGTGGGGGGAAATTATAGCTTAAAATCACTCTCTTCCCTTGGTTAGGCAAGCTGAATCATTCTTTATTACAAAAGGAGTTGGTATTTTTTATCAATTCTATGTAACTCTGTGTTTGTATTAAATATTTTAATACAACCACCATATATATTGCCTTGGCAGGTGTGACTGAGTGGATTGAGCATAGGCCTGTGAATCAAAGGGTCGCAATTTCAATTCCCAGTCAGGATACATGCCAGGGTTGCAGGTTGCCCCCAGAAGAGGCAACCACACATTGATGTTTGTCTCCATCCCTTCACCTCTCTCTAAACATAAATCAATAAAATGTTTTTTTAAAAAACATGTATTAAATGCTGAGTGACAAAATTTGAATACCACTTTGTCCTATTTTTCAAAGACCTCATAACATAGAATATAACGCAGAATTTGTTTAAAACATGGGCATTCTATGACCTTGCAAAGCTGTTTGTGTATCTGTATCACTACTCCCCAATTCATAGCAAAGGTCTTAAGACTGCTATGATATAATTAGAGTTAAAGCAGGTATGCACTTTGAATTGAAGAGCTTCAATAACAAAATCTACATTATAAAGTCCAAGAATGGAAGAGATACAGACTACCAGAGGAATCTGGCAATAACTAATTTTTAGATGGCTTGTGCTGGCTAGGCTAAAGCAAAGAATAGAAGAGTGGGGGAAAACCTTGCCATGAATTCTAAGGACCAGGGACAGAATTCATGTATATAATGATCCCTCAAATAAAGAAAGTATCAAACCAAGAAGCAAACAATAACTTAGACATAGGAATGCAAAAGGGTGACAAAGCTACTTGAATCTGCATACAAGGTCAAAATAAGCCCAGTATTAAATCTGATTCTCCTGAGCTACTAGTGCCAAGCTACGTGAGGAATCATGTCTTATTCACTATTTGTCATTTCTTCATCAACTGAGAGGTTTGTCACATAGCACTCGTTCTATAACTATTCACTGAATAAATGAAAGTATAAATGAGATGACCCATTTGTGGTCATTAGAGGGATACAGGGGCAAAAAGCTAAGTCAACAAGAATACTTTACTATATGCAGCCAGACCTTCTAATGACATTAATAGCTTTCATGAGGTCAATAAACATAGTGTGGAAAATCATTCCTTAATTTCTGTAATTTACTACCAAGAATCAAGTCATTCAATTACCCTTCAATGTGGCCTCAGGCTTCACTGTGATTCTAGAATAATAGTTAACAAAAAGCTTTGAAACTAATGCAAGCAATCCAACCAAGACTCCTCCTTCAACAGAATATTTTAAATGCTGCTTACCTATACAAACAGGCTATTAAAGAATGGCATCAAATATTAAATCCATATTAGGGTGTTATGTAAAATTCATTACATTTTCAAAATTCTAGCAATTGTTATTAGCCAAATATTTACTTGGGTGTTTATTGAAGTATTTCTATTCTATTGATGCTGTCATCGATATTCAAAGACCATACATTCCGCATGTTGAGATTTTTGTTAAATTGAACCCCAAGGTATTGAATGGTAAACCACAGTTCAACAGAAACTGCAATGGAAAGTGAGATAGAGAAATTTATTATTTACAATTTCTGGAGAAATACAGAGCATGCCTTGAGGACTCCATGGGACATGAAGGCACTGTACAGGCAGGGAGTGAGTTGCTGGACCTTGGGCCTATACCTTTATTAGGGTCTGCAGATAGAACACTTTCAGGTTATTCCAAGCTAAAGTGGCATTGGTCAATTCAAACCTAAAAGAGTTGGGATTTCATAAGCTTGGGTTGTGGGGAGTTTCTTAGAGTTTTATTTAAAGGGTGTACATGGAATGGAGGTAGGAGTCAGAAGAGACTACTTATCACCAGGGACTTTGCACAACTCATATCAAGAACTTACACTTACTTGTGACTGAGTTGGTTGTTATTTAGGACACTCGAGGGGGGAGCTAATGCCAGTTTAAGGCCCCATGCAGACTATTTAGCCGCACAAAAGGGATGCTGAGGTTGTTGCATGAGTGGGATAGAAGTACTTCAATAAACTCCAATATTATGGAGTCGTTAACCAAATTCTAAATACTATAGATGCTTCCTTAGTTTTTGGCAGCTACCTAAAGTGGGTGAGAAGATAATCTGTGTAGTCTTGGACTTCAGTTTACAGTTTGTCTCATTTTTAGTATCACAGCATAAGCTTCTTAGTATGTGTTTTTTATTTGTTCACAGGGGTCAATGACATAATTATAATGCATTACTTACTTGATTACTGGTAAGACATTCTTTGACATTTTGATTTAGCTTCTTTGACTGACTATACTGATATGAGAAAACCCATAAAAGTTATGGCTACTGAGCAAATGATATCTTGGTTTCTACTTGCTGTTTAATATCCATAATAAACAGGAGGTAATAAAATTGTGATTACTATCATTCTCAGCAAGAATTTATATCTAATAAAATGTTTAAAGACCAGGAAATTGAATAATTCTCTTTGATACATTAAAATTATTTCTACATTGAAAATTCCTATGTATTCATTCAAAAAATTGTATCCTGTGTCTACTAAGTAGCAGACAATTAGTGGCATATACAGGAGAGGAGAAGCAGTGTGCATATCATCCAGAATGGTGTATTTTCTTGTATGAGATCTGTTGAACATCATGTTGTTAAGAAAATGATGAAACAATTTTGGAAGAAGAACTATATTAAAAAATCTCAGATTTTGTCTATGTTTTTCAAACAGCAGTATTTTATAAAGCATATAGATAGATAATCAAATTTTAATATTTTATTTTCTATGTCTTATTCCCTGACCAACCAATGGTGTCAGACACATACATTTCTGCCCAGTTATCCCTTAGGTTTGCTCTTCCTTATGTTAGAATATGGATGATAACTTTCAAGAGGTTTTTCTATATCTCTCCTCAAAAGTAAGAGCTATAAATAATAGAACAATTTTTATGATATGACATCTTGGTTAAGGTATAGTTATAGAACTGTCTGTTACCAGGACACTAATCAAGTTTTCTTTTTGCATTATCTGTCCATTAACACATTCAGAATCCTTCATAACACAAATAACTCCAAGGCATTTATAAGGGACCATGTATTTTATGTCATGAATACACTACAAACCAATAAAAATTTTGAATAAACTATGGTTTATTACTTAAAGAAATTTTTCCATGAGTAATTTTGCAATGATAAAAATTGCTGACATTTAATCACGCACATAAATGGATTTTCTTTTACTAGGTCTGCTTAATATAGTATGTTCTCACAAATAACAAGTTTCCCAAAATATTGAATCTGTATTTACTGTTATTATATATATATATACATATATATATAGTTATATATATAATAATATATTGTTATATTGTTATATATATTATATAACAAAGCATTAGGGTATATGTAAAAGAGCTTTGACCAAGTCAGTCATTCAGGTTTGTATAAATTTGAGCTTAATTTTTATTCCTCAAGACCTGGACTGTAATGGTTAATTTTATATCTCAAATTGACTGCACTAAGAGATGTCCAGATAGTTGTTAAAACACTATTTCTGGGTGTGTCTGTGAGGGTCTTTCTAAAGACACTAAAATTTTAATTGGTAGAATGAGCAAAGCAGATAGCCCTCTCAATATGGGTGAGCATCATCTAATTCCTTGAGGACTTAAATAGAACAAAAAGGTGGAGGAAGGTTTAATTCTATCCTATATCATCACCAAATGTGATATCCTTCTTCTCATTGTGACATTGAAGTTCATCTGGCCTTACTCTGACCAAGATTTATACCATCTGTCTGCCCACATCTCAGTCCTTTAGATACAGACTGAATTACACCACTGACTTTCCTGCTTCCCAGCTTGCAGAGGGCAGACTGTAGGGCTACTTAGCCTCCATAAACACATAAACCAATTCCTATAATAAATCCCTCTCTTTCAACAGGATATATACAAGGTCTGTTTGGAAAAAGTCCAGCCATTGTTAACATAACAAGAATGTTTTGCACAACATCCATGTAATATGGAAGCGAAGAAGAGTGGAGTGGAATGTTCATGCATGAACAATGACGACATCACTGTACTAGTCAGTGAGGGTGGTAGGCAACATTGAGTGAGCACATGTACTGTATGGCTATCACATTCAAAATGATTGAGTGAGTACAGCAATGAATCTGCATCAAATTTTGTGTTAACCTTGAACATTCCTCTGTGGTAACTATTTGGGTGATTCAGAAGGCTGCAGCTATGGGCAACTGGTGACTGGCAGCTTCATCATGACAATACGCCCACTCATTCATCACGTCTTCTGCAGTTTTTTTGTGAAACATCAAATCACCCAGGTGATTCAGGCCCTCCTACGATCCAAATTTGGTGCCCTGAGACTTATGGCTTTTCCCAAAACTAAAATCACCTTTGAAAAGGAAGATATTTCAAACCATTGATGAGATTCAGTAAAATACAATGGGACAGCTGATGGTGATTGGAAGAGCTGTGTGAGGTCCTAAGGTGCCTATTTGAAGGGGACTGAGGCATCATTGTCCTATGTACAATGTTTCTTGTATCTTGTATCTTCTTCAGTAAATGCCTCTATTTTTCATATTACATGGCTGGATACCTTTGGTCTGTCCAGAAGATGTCCCCAGATAAGCTTCTGGTTCTCACACTGTCAGTTGCCTATCTCTAGTGATTGTAGGTTGTCTACATTCAATATCCTTAGGTGTTCCTCTTGTTGCAGGCTTTCCAGAACTTGGATCACTTTCAACAGGTTCTTAATCATTTTTGAAGCATTTTTGCCACACTTTTATTTGTAGCACACTCATTGCATCAACCTGAAAGCCTTCTGAATCAGCTGAATAGTTCCTGTTGAGAAATGTTCAAGCTTAATCCAAAATTTGATGCAGATTCCTTGCTCTACTCTCTCAGTCATTTTGAATGAAATGGCCACACAGTACACATGCTCATGCAATGGCATCTACCAGCCCCACCAACTAGTACAGTGAAGTCATCATTGTTCACACATGTGCATGCCAGTCCACTCTCCTTGGCTGCCAGGTTACATTGATGTTCTGCAAACCATTCTCATTATATTAACAACAGCTGAACTTTTCCAGACAGCTTATATAGATATTCTATTAATTCTATTTCTCTAGAGAACCCTAATACATAGTCCAAGGAAAATGTACTAGATGCATGCTTAAGTTCCTTCCAATTCAAAACTTTGATGATATGCCATAATACAACAGCTACTTCCTGGTGTTAGAAGCTTTTTATCAGTACTTACAGCATAAAAATAGAATTTAACTAAATGATACATGTAGTGAACATTGATGTGATGTAAGCTATTTGTAGGATATATTTTTCATCTTTGTCACATGCATAATTTAAATACAGTTTTTCTGAGTCAGATATTCAGAGGGCCTCATCAACATGAGGGCCGAGCAGTGCTACCTGCACTGTAATTTAGTGATCAAAAGTTCAGCCTGCTTTTTGAGAATTTCACAATGAACCCAAACATATTGTCCCTTATATCATTAAAAGGGGTTTTAGTACCAAAGTTTAACTTGAAAGGCAAACACACACTCTTTTAAACAGAAGGCAATATTATGCTCTAATTGTTGGGACACTCACCATGTTTGCCTTCCCTGTTGATTGTTTTTAACATCCTTATGCTAAAAAATCTTCTCAACAGTGATTCAGTGGAAGATACAATCTAAACATGGAATTTGGAAGTTCATAGGTACATTGGGTATACTATAGCACTTACCCTAGTGTAGATTCATAGCCTCTGATAATTAATTGTAAAGATATTTAAATAAGAACGGTTCTCAAGAATTCTAAACAAGCCAATTATGTGAGGAAATATTGCAAAAAGTAACTCTACATGGCTCAGGACAATTACCAGATTCATATCAGTGAAAGTAAAATGGAATCACATTATAGGACATAGTACAATAATTGTTTGCACTGAAATCACATAGTTCTTCTCCCCTTGCTCCAAAGATTGCCATGATGATTGATCATTTACCTCAACATTTCACTTTTGCCTCAAAATATCCAGGCATTTAAGACTTGATAACTGAACTCTTTGTTAATGTTTACATTCCTGTCTTTGCCACACTACATCAAAGTGCTTGCTATTTCCAGAATTCTCACCATGCTCTGCCTGCCTAAAATCTTCTGTCTTCAAATCCCTCCCAAATACCTATTTATCTTAATTTTCTACTTACAACCACAAAAAAAGATTATACAATCTAATTTTTCTCCCCCCGTCTTTTCATTACTAGAAGTACAGCACTTGTAGTATCTTACTGCACTTATTGACTGCCTGCCTTTCTCTCTGTAATGGGAGGCCCCCCATCCAGAAAAGGAATTATGCTGTTTTTCCTAGTATGCCAAGCCTATTTCAAAGCTGGCACATGGCAGGCACTCAGTGAATGTTTCTGAATCTCTTTGTGGACAAAAAAGGGGCCATGCAGTAAACATGACAAGCTCAGGGGAGGCCTGTACAATAGGTCCTACAAACTCAGAGACCTAAAGTAATCACATAGGATAGTCTGAAAATTAAAAGTTTCTAATCGTCATGAGTGTATGTTTTGCAATATACTCTTTCCTATAAGTCAGACCTTGGTCCCTGCTCAGAAACCGAAAGTGCCAGGCCACCTATATGACTACCAGCCCTACAGGTGATGCCAGCACCAAACGATAATGGGGGGTCAACATAGGGGACTATGCTATTCACTCAGTTTTATTAATGCAGATTCAATCCAAATCCATACTAAACTAATAATAATCACTCAGAAAAAGTCAGTAATAACATCATACAAGATAACTGGGAGATAAAAACCAAATCCCAAGAGTCCAGGTCAGGTCCAGGTCCTGGAAGCAACAGAGAACAGTTGATGTCTTGCAAGACAGAGCCAGAGGGATGGAAGCCCAGTCAAGGTCTTTCTCTCCTGAGGTGGAACATGACGGACATCTCAAAGTGACTCGCTCTCAGATGTGTCGTCCATGGCCTGAAGTCCTCTGCTTTTATGTTTCTTTGCAGCAAAATGATGTTGATTTTGCACAATTTCTTGTATACATATTTTCCTTAATATGAATGTGTACATGCTGTTTTCCTCAGTCCTGATAGGCACATGTTGTACGCATCAGCTCTGTTAGGTACATGTTGTTTTACGTCAGCTCTGATTGGCACGTGTTCTCTGCCACACTGTATTGTGCATGCTGGGGACTGCATTATCCTCCTGAGTCATTGCTCTACTGTGCATGTTCTAAACATGGCTTCAGATCCTGCTCTCCTCACTAATTAAGAGAGAGCATAGTGAGAAATTGTGTCCTTGGCCAATATCTTCCTTGACAAAGGTCAATCTTTACCTTAACTGAGACTGACTATTGTCATTTTGCATTTATGATAACATGCCTTTGGAATGTCTGAGTGATCCCCTTTTTCCAGGCCTCTCAGGTCACAACCTTTCACCAGAAGACCACAGAACCCCTCATTGTTATATTGTTCTCCCACATACCATTACTATGTGCTGTAAGTGTTGATTGTTAATTATTATATACCCACCACTGTAAAAGAAGTATGTGTGTATACATTTTACTTTTTATTCAATCTCAGAGATTTCGCTCTTTTGCTTTCTCTCACTTCCCTAATCTTTCACTAATGGATTGCATGTAAATGCCTCTCCTCTCCTCCTTTGATTGTAATGTATAAAATACGGTGAAAAACTGCCATTCTCTGGAGCACTTTCACAATCCATTGAGATTGTTCTCCCTGGCAAGTGTGATCAGTTTGGCTCAAATAAACTCATAAAAATTCTTACAGGTTTGGATATCTCTTATGTCAATATCTTTACACTATAAACAGGAAAACCGAGGCTCTGAGAGAAGTCAAGTAGCTTTTCTAAAGCCATACAACTAAATTGCTGACAGAGCTGTGAGTCCCTGTTCTTGTAAGTTTATCAACCTCTCCATAGAACTATACACACCACTCAAGGCAATGAATGAATTGTTCTATCTACATTCCAGTTATTTCACTTGTTTCTTTGTGTTCTATCTTCTCTAAAATAATATCCTGGACAGACTTGCTTCTTCAACTTATGAAAACCAAAAGTTACAATACCACATTTGCCTCTACTCTCTAGGTTGCTCATTCTGCACACTAAGATCTTGCCTATGTCATCAGAGCTACAGAATCTCCCTCTTTTACTGCCTGAGTATCTGTCCCATGGCCATTAGCCATATATCCCAAAACAGTCTGAAAACAAAATTTCACCTACCACATATTTTATCTTTATTGATACACAGTGTGATTATATTTCTGAAGATGTAATGCCCCAGAAATATTAGGTATGTTCATTTGAGATCCATGAGCCATTAGGGATGATAAAAAAAAGCACCACTTTATGGAATTTGAACCAGTTCATTAACTTTGCCTTGCATAAAGCTATCAGGTTAGGATTTTTAATTGAACCGGCTTGAACTTTCTTAGTGGCTATTTATTCCTTTCTATATTGAAATCTCACTCTTATTGCCTCTGAGTAAACAAACACACATATACATATGCAAACATTCTAGTGAATTAAAACCAGAGCTCTGACTGGTATGGCTCAGTGGGTTGGACAATTGGGCATCATCCTGTGAACAGAAAGGCAAAATTCCCAGTCATGGTATGTGCCTGGTCCCCAGTTGGGGGTGGGTGTGTGAGAAGCAGCCATTTGATGATTCTCTTGCACATAGATATTTCTCTCCCTCTTTTTCCCTTCCTTCCCCTCTGTCTAAAAATAAAATCTAAAACAAAAGACACAAACATAAAGCCTATTCACTTAGAGTAAATAAAATACCAGTTAGAAAAGATGCTACCAACTTTTGTCACTTTAGAAAAGCTATTAAATAATAGCGAATCTCTGACTCTCTTTGGCTCTATACTGTGTCCATAAATGTGCCAAAATAAACCTGCACACACATTTCTGATGCCACAACATGATTTCAAACAAATTCATCACATAGGTAATCGGAAACTTTTGTCAGTTGTAGGAAAATAAAGACTAGATATCTTCTCAATTATTCTTTTCAAATTTTATGTGTAACTTAATAATAAAACCCCCTTAGCACTGAACATCTGATATGCTCCTAAATGCATTACATGGCCTATGTTAATATTCACAACAATGATACAAGAGAGTGCTACCTTTACCTTCACATATGGATGAAAAAACTTAGGCCCATATAGGTTGAATATTTTTGCTGGATCTTCATAGTTAGTAAATGGCAGAGCTTAGATCTGTATCTAGGGAATCTTGACTTCACATTCTATGCAGTTAATCATTTTATTAACAGAAACCTGTTAATAAAAACAAATGAAAACGATATATTTTATTTAAAAACATATTTTCCCAGCTACTCTCAGATATTTGTGAATACTCTAGAAATCTGTCACTGTTCAGAAGTGAATTTTTTCTGGGATTTATAATTCTAACAAATATTATATAAAATCTAAAATAAATCTTTAGTCTGCAATAAATTAATTTATAGAGTCTCATCTGTAGTAAGGTAAACCTTTTCCTAAAACAACTTAAACAGTCTTTCTTATTGCTCATTTCTCTGCCTTATTTTAAGGAACCCAATTTTCTTCTGAATTTTCTCAATATTTTAATACTATGAGAGCTTAGGAACCACCCCCAAATTGATAAATTTATAGACTAGACATCTAAAAAACCCAAATAGCTTGCAGGGATTCCTTGAGCTAAAATATATATATTAAATTTGTTAGGACAAGCCATAGGACATAACACAGGGGAACAATATTAACATACTTCCTGTTGAGTTTGATTTCTCAGCTGTTTTAGACTTAAATAGGCATTTTGATTTCAAAATTGCAGTTAATTTTCTTCCATCACATCATTTTTCTCTACAGCTTATCTTAATGAGACCACTCTAGGCTGGATCGAGCCTGGATCAAGGCAAGCACTAGTCCTCTCCTATTGGCTGAGAGCAAACCTCCCTCAATGTGGGGAGGGGTGGAGGATGACCTTGGAGACCAGTGACAGGTTCATACTTGTCAAGGTTATTCAGTTACACATGAGACAGTGTGGTGAGAGGTTGTGTGCCGCTCTATATAGTTAATCATATTCCGAAGTGTAGTCCGAATTCTTGTCTGTATACAAGGAGTTAGCAGAATTTATTTTTTTTATTTACATGCGTATTGATTTACTTTCCTTCAGATCATGTCTGCCTCTGCTATTTCTCATCGTAAGTGCCTAAATAACCCTGATTCATTTTGTTATGTCTGTGGCAGTTTCACCATTCCCAGTCAAAGGACAAACATCAGCACATTTGTCAGGCAAGCCTATTTTGCATATTTTAAAGTAAAACTTGGTGATCAAGATAAGTCATGGGCCCCTCAAAAGGTGTGCAAGCAGTGTGTCGAGAGTTTATGGACATTGACGAAGGGAACACATGATAAATTGCCATTTGGTATACCTATGGTTTGGCGAGAGCCCAGAGATCATTCAAGTGACTGTTACTTTTGTATAGTGAAAATATCAGGATATAACAAGAAAAATATGCTATATGCCCAGTGCCTCATTCAGCTGAAAACCCAGTGCTAGTTTTCATTAAACTAGCCTCTTTGGAAAAACAAGAGTATAATAAAGAACTAAGTGACAGCAATGATGAAGATTTTGAAATCGAAGATGACTCAGTTCATAAGGGATTTGATCAGCATTAGTTGAATGATTTGGCATGAGATTTGGGACTATTCAAAAAGGCTTCAGAACTCCTAGCATCAAGACTGCATGAGAAAAACTTGCTTGAAAAGGAGCAAAGATATCCTACTTTCGATCAAGAGAAAGTACATTTCTGCAGTACTTTTGAAGTGATGGTGGCTTTGTGTATTGCCATAACATACATGGTTTAATGAAGGAATTGGGTATTCCAATCTATAATGCAACTGAATGGCAACTGTTCATTGATAGCTCAAAGCGGAGCTTGAAGTGTGTCCTCCTCCACAATGGCAATTTATTTGGTGCAATCCCAATTGGCCATTCAGTTTGTTTTCATGAAGAATATGAAGACATAAAGAGAGTCACTGATCTATTGCAATATTACAAGCATAGTTGGATCATCTGTGTTGACCTTCAAATGGCCTGCTTCCGTTTTGGTCAGCAACACAGATACACCAAGTATCCCTCTTTTCTGTATATATGGGACAGCAGAGCTCATGAGAAGCATTGGGTGGAGTCAAATTGGCCTCCAATATCTGACCTAAAACCTGGTGATCCAAACATTCTACATAAGCCACTTGTTGGCAGAAAGAACATTATATTCCCACCTCTGCTCATAAAACTGGGTCTCATGAAGCAATTTGTTAAAGCTTTGCCAATGAAGAAGACTGTTCAAGTATTTAATTTTGGCATTTCCTAGCCTAATAATGGAAAAGATAAAATACCTTAATTCTATGTTTGGTAGCAGAACTTTACTACTTGTATACAATTTGACTTACAGTAACAATATATAGCCTTTATATGAATAAAATAACTCAAAATAAACAGTATATTCAGGTTATTTTTTCTTTATTTTTATTTGTATGTACATTTTGTATGATTTATAGGACAATGTACCTTAAAAAGTTGATGTGATAGAGAAAAACAGGGGTCATTTTTGGATTCAGATGCCAAAAGTTAGTCAAAAGCAAGTGTCAGATCTAACTCAATGAAAATTGTGTTCCCCAGTGTATTAACTAGGTTTAAGAAAGATAGTGAGCTGACCTGCAAACTCATGATGCATTGGAAATACAAGGAAGAAATAGGTGAGTAAAGTAAAAATGACCACAGAAACTGACATGGATTTGTGTTATGACAATGTTTAATGATAAATATTCAAAACAATGACCCAGATTATCACTAAAGGACTAAAATGTGTTCAATTTCAGTCATTTAGAATGAAATATTACACTGTACAAAATAATATATTGTGAAAAAAATGTACTTTAAATTGATTAAGTTAAAATATTTCAAGTCACTTTTTTTTTTTTTTTAATTTTGGTTTTTCAATTACAGTTGTTCCCTTTTCCCCTAATTTCTCTCCCCCACCCAACCCACCCCCTTTCCCGCAGTCATATCCCTCCCCGTTGTCCATGTCCATGAGTCTTTTATACGGGTTCTTTGACTAATCCCTTCCCTTACTTATCCCCCTTCTCTCCCTCCCCCCTCCCCCCTATTGACTGCTATTCTGCTCTTTGTTCTATTTAGTTCCTTTGTTTGTGTTGTTCTTTAGTTTCCTGTATTAGGTGATATCATATGGTATTTTTCTTTCTTTGCCTGGCTTATTTCACTAAGCATAATTCTCTCTAGTTCCATCCATGTTGTTGCAAATGGCAGGAGTTCCTTCTTTCTTTCTGCTGCATAGTATTCCATTGTGTAAATGTACCACAGTTTTTTGATCCACTCATCTACAGATGGGCACTTAGGTTGTTTCCAGCACTTGGCTATTGTAAACAGTGCTGCAATGAACATAGGAGTGCATAAGTTCTTTTGAATTGGTGTTTCAAGATTCTTAGGGTATAATCCTAGTAGTGGAGTCGCTGGTTCAAAAGGCAGTTCCATTTTTAATCTTTTGAGGTAATTCCATACTGTTCTCCATAGTGGCTGCACCAGTCTGCATTCCCACCAACAGTGCAGTAGGGTTCCCGTTTCTCCACATCCTCGCCAGCACTTGTTGCTTGTTGATTTGTTGATGATGGCCATTCTGACTGGTGTAAAATGGTATCTCATTGTGGTTTTTATTTGCATCTCCCTGATGGCTAATGATGTTGAGCATTTTTTCATGTGTCTATGGACCTTCTGTATGTCCTCTTCGGAGAAGTGTTTGTTCAGGTCCCTTGCCCATTTTTTAATTCGGTTGTTTGTTTTCTTGATGTTGAGTCATATCAGCTCTTTATATATTTTGGAAATCAGTCCCCTGTCTGTGATGTCATTGGCAAATATGTTTTCCCATATGGTCGGTTTCCTTTTCATCTTGCTGATGTTTTCTTTTGCTGAGCAGAAACTCTTCAGTTTGATGTAATCCCATTTATTTATTTTTTCCTTTATTTCTCTTGCTTTAGGAGATGTATCCGTGAAGAGATTGTTACGTGAGATATCTGATATTTTCTTGCCTATGTTTTCCTCTAGGACTTTTATGGTGTCACGGCTTACATTTAAGTCTTTGATCCATCTTGAGTTTATTCTTGTGTGTGGTGTAAGTTGGTGGTCTAGTTTCATTTTTTTGCACGTCCCTATCCAGTTCTCCCAGCACCATTTGTTAAAGAGGCTCTTCTCACTCCATTTTATGTTCCTTCCTCCTTTATCAAATATTAGTTGACCATAGAGGCCTGGGTTTATTTCTGGACTCTCTATTCTGTTCCACTGATCTATATGTCTGTTCTTATGCCAGTACCATACTGTTTTGATTACAGTGGCTTTGTAGTATTGTTTGATATCTGGTGTTGTGATTCCTCCTGCTGTGTTCTTCTGTCTCAAGATTGCTTTTGCTATTTGGGGTCTTTTTTGGTTCCATATGAATTTATGGAGTATTTGTTCTAGGTCTGTGAAATATGTCATTGGTATTTTAATAGGGATTGCATTGAATCTGTAAATTGCTTTGGGTAGTATGGCCATTTTGATGATGTTGATTCTTCCCATCCAAGAACATGGTATTTGCTTCCATTTATTTGTTTCTTCCTTAATTTCTTTCTTCAATGTTATGTAATTTTCAGAGTACAGGTCTTTTATCTCTTTGGTTAAGTTTACTCCTAGGTACTTTATTTTTCTTGTTGCTATAGTAAATGGTATTTTCTTTTTTGTCTCTGTCTCTGCTATTTTATTGTTGGTGTACAGAAATGCCTTAGATTTCTGTATATTTATTTTGTACCCTGCGATTTTGCCGAATTCACTTATTATATCGAGTAGTCTTTTAGTGGAGTTTATAGGATTTTCTAGGTATACTATCATGTCATCTGCATATAATGAAAGTTTTACTTCCTCTTTCCCAATTTGGATGCCTTTTATTTCTTTTTCTTGTCTGATTGCTGTGGCTAGGACTTTCAACGCTATGTTGAAAAGGAGTGGAGAGAGTGGACAACCTTGTCTAGTTCCTGAGTTCAGGGGGAATGCTTTCAGTTTTTGTCCATTGAGTATGATGTTGGCCTCAGGCTTCTCATATATAGCCTTAATTATGTTAAGATATGCTCCCTTTATTCCCATTTTGTTGAGTGTTTTCATCATAAATGGGTGTTGTACTTTATCAAATGCTTTTTCTGCATCTATTGAAATGATCATGTGATTTTTGTCTTTCATTCTGTTTAGGTGATGTATTATATTTATTGATTTGCGAATATTAAACCATCCTTGCATCCCTGGAATGAAGCCCACTTGATCATGATGTATGATCTTTTGGATGTATTGCTGGATCCTGTTTGCCAATATTTTATTGAGGATTTTAGCATCGATGTTCATCAGTGATATTGGCCTGTAGTTTTCTTTCTTTGTTGTGTCTTGACCTGGTTTGGGGATTAGGATAATACTGGCTTCATAGAAAGAGTTTGGGATTTTCCCCTCTTCTTGGATTTTTTGGAACAGTTTGAGGAGGATAGGAGTTAGTTCTTTCCTGAATATTTTGTAGAATTCGCCTGTGAAGCCATCTGGTCCAGGGCTTTTGTGTGCCGGGAGATTTTGGATTACTGTTTCAATTTCCTTTTTTGTTATTGGTTTGTTGAGACTTTCCACTTCTTCTTGATTCAGTTTTGGAAGGTTGTATGTTTCTAGAAATTTGCCCATTTCTTCTAGATTGTCAAATTTCTTGTCATACAGTTGTCTGAAGTAATTTCTAACTATCATTTGTATTTCTGAAGTATCAGTCGTGATTTCTTCTCTTTCATTTCTGATTTTGTTTATTTGTGTCTTCTCTCTTTTTTTCTTGATTAGACTGGCTAGAGGCTTGTCAATTTTGTTGATTTTTTCGAAGAACCAGCTCCTAGTTTTGTTGATCTTTTGGATTGTTTGTTTAGTCTCTATGTCATTTAGTTCTGCCCTGGTCTTGATGATTTCATTCCTTCTTCTTGCCCTAGGCTTTGTTTGTTGTTGTTGTTCTAGTTCTTGTAGCATTGTGGTTAGGTTTTTTATTTGAGATTCTTCTAGCCTTTTCAGATATGCCTGTATTGCTATAAACTTCCCTCTCAGGACTGCTTTTGCTGTGTCCCACAGGTTTTGGGTTATTGTGTGCTCATTATCATTAGTTTCTAGAAATTTCTTGATTTCTTCTTTGATGTCATTGTTAACCCATTCATTATTTAGTAGCATGTTATTCAATCTCCATGAGTTTGGGTGTCTTTGATTTTTTTTTCTGAGGTTGATTTCTAGTTTCAAGGCATTGTGATCTGAAAAGATGCTTGATATGATTTCAATTTTCTTGAATTTGTTGAGGCTTGTTTTGTGACCTATCATGTGGTCTATCTTTGAAAATGTCCCATGTGCACTTGAAAAGAATGTATATTTTGCTTCTTTGGGGTGAAAAGTTCTATATATATCAGTTAGATCCATGTGGTTTAGTGTGTTGTTCAATGCCTGTATATCCTTGGTGTTTCTTTGCTTTGATGATCTGTCTATTGTTGATAATGGAGTGTTGAAGTCCCCTACTATGAGTGTGTTGTTGTTGATATCCTTTTTGTGGTCTTCTAGTATTTGCTTTATGTATTTGGGTGCTCCTATGTTGGGTGCATATATGTTTATCAAAGTCATATCTTCTTGATGGATTGTTCCTTTAAGTATTATGAAATGTCCTTCTTTGTCTCTTTTTATTGTCCTTTCTTTGAAATCCATTTTGTCTGATATGAGAACTGCTACCCCGGCTTTTTTCTCCGGTCCGTTTGCTTGGAATATTTTTTTATATCCCTTTACTTTCAGTCTGTGTAAATCTTTTGTTTTGAGGTGTGTTTCTTGTAGACAGCAAATATGTGGATCCTGTTTTCTTATCCATTCCGTTACCCTATGTCTTTTAATTGGAGCATTTAATCCATTTACATTTAAGGTTATTATTGACGTGTATTTATTCATTTCCCTTTGTATCTCTGTTCCTCTCCTCTCTTGTTTTTTCCTTCTTTTTCCTTAGAACACTCCCTTTAGCATCTCTTGCAATGCTGGTTTGGTGGAGATGTATTCTTTCAGTCTTCCTTTGTCTGAGAAACTCCTTATTTCACCTTCTATTTTGAATGTGAGTCTTGCTGGGTAGAGTATTCTTGGTTGTAGGCCTTTGTTTTTCATTGCTTGAAATATTTTTGACCATTCCCTTCTGGCTTGTAATGTTTCTGTTGAGAAATCAGTTGATAGCCTTATCGGAGCTCCCTTGTATGTTATTTGCTGCTTTTCTCTTGCTGCTTTTAGGATTCTCTCTTTGTCTTAGAATGTTGCCATTTTAACTATGATGTGCCTTGGAGTGGGTTTTTGGGGGTTCCTCTTGATTGGAACTCTCATGGCTTCTTGGACTTGCATAGCTTTTTCTCTCATCAGGTTCGGAAAATTTTCTGTCACTATTTCTCCTATCAGATTTTCAATTCCATGTTCCTTTTCTTCTTCCTCTCGTATTCCGATGATCCTTAAATTATTTTTCCTAATGCTATCCTGTAATTCCCTTAGATCTTGTTCATATTTTTTCAATCGTTTTTCATTTTGCTGTATTGTCTGGGAGTTTTTCTCTACATTATCTTCTAACTCACTAATCCGATCCTCTGCTTCGTTTAGTCTGCTTTTGACTGATTCTACTGTGTTTTTCAGTTCAGAGATTGTATTCTTAAGTTCTTCCTGGTTCTTGTTAACAATTTCTATGTCTTTTTTGATGCTGGTGTAGTTCTCTGCAAGTTCCCTGTAATTTTCTTGGAGCTGTTGGTAACTTCCTTGAAGATTGTCATAGTTGTTTTTAAGGATGTCGAGTATATTGAGCTTCTTTACCACCATTGTTTTGAATTCCATGTCTGACATTTGGACTATGTCTATTTCCTCTATCTCTCTTTCTCAGGATTCCTCTTTTCTTTTCATTGAGGGGTTATTTTTGCGTCTTACCATGTTGGATTCTTTTTGTTTTTATTTATTTGTTTGTTTTTTTTGGGGGGGTAGTCTGCTTTGACTTCCCTCCTTTGTGGTGTAATATTCTTTATCAAAGGTCTGGGAGTTTCAGTGGTGCAGTCTCTTTGATATCCTGAGCCTGATGTTCTTGAGTTACCCTTTATGTTGTTTGTTTTTGCTGTTTGGTTATATTTCAGATGTTCTTTGATAGGATCTTCCTTCTGGCTAGTTGGTTGAGAATCACTCTATCCGCTTTGTCTTGAGTTCTTTTGTGGATATGCTGTTAAAGACATAAACACACAGCCCAGGCAGGAGACCCACACCCTCAAAAAGTATCCCCGACTCTATCCTGCTATCGTTAGCCAACTAGCCCATATTAATATAAATGTAAAGAGAATTGAGCTTTTATACTATAAGAAGAATAGATAAGAGTTGTTATTGGGGAGGAAAAATATAATTTTTGATAGAGGGGGTGATAGATTAATAATATTTGAGACTGTGCAAGCCAGTTAGTAATATTTACATTGTATGTTAATAAAAATAGAAGAAAAGGATATTAAAATACATAATATAGTAAGAAAGTGGGATTGTATTGTATTTGGGTTTATATAGTAATTATATTATATTATTTAGAGTGATAGGGGGGCTAAGCTAGACACACAAACGAATAAACAACGATTAAAGAGAAAGGATGAGAAGGAGAGGTTATATGCAACACGTTAGAGATAAAGTTTGTTATTATTGGAAGAGGTGGAGGAAAAACACCCCCCCAAAAAATCCCCAAGAAAATAGAAGAAAAGAAGAGAGAAAGAGAAGAAAATAAAAAATTTACCACAACCCCCCCAAAAAACCCCAAAAGGTAAGCAAGAAAGGAACAAAGAAAGATAGAAAAGAAAGAATACAGAAGAAAGAAAAAAGAGAGAAAAAAAAATTGAACCAAAAAAAAAAAATATATATATATATATATACCCCCCCAAACCCCCCCAAAAAAAACCCCAGGAAAAGAATAAAGAAAGAAGGAAAGAAAAGAAATTATTAAGAAGAAAGAAAGAACAAGGGAGAAAAAATTTGGGAGAAAAAATTTGGAAAAAGAAAAAAACGATGTTTTTACTCCGTTTTAGCCTTGGTGTGTTGCCTTCTTTTTCTGGGTCCGCAGCTGGTCTAGTGTGGCAGGTCAGAGGTTCTTTTTTTTTTGCCGGACTGGTGTGCGCACCCGGTTGCCGGCACGGCGCGCTACCTTGCTGCCCGCTGGAGCCAGTTGAGGTGCCCTTGCGTGCGAGCCCCTGCGCGCTCGGGCGGCCCAAGAGTTTGCCCCGCGGTTGGAGCCCACTGCTGCCGGGCCGCGGTGGTTCCCCGTTCGCGCCGAGGTGCCCCTGCGCATGTCCCTGCACTCGCCGGCAGCCCGAGAGCTTTCACCGGGATTGGCTCCTGCTGTCGCTGGGCCGCGGTGGTTCCGTGTTCGTGCCGAGGAGTCCCTGCACCCGTCCCTGCACTCGCGGGCGGCCCGAGAGCTTTCCCCGGGATTGGCGCCCACTGACCCCTGGCTGAGGTGCTTTCGCGCTCGTGCGCCGCCCCGTGCCCTCAGTCCGGCTGAGCCGAGCTCCGGGAGTTGGTCTCTCGCCTCTTAGGTCAGGGCCGGGGACACTTGTGCTCAGTGGAAGCGAGCGTTCGTGGGTCGCCGCCTCCCGCTGTTCCCATGCTGCAGCCGCCCGCCTTCCCTCACCCATCTGGGCGGGCACTCAAGTCACTTTAACTGCTAATGCCGAAATGCTGTAACAGAAGAATGCTTCCCAAATACAAATACTAAAGGACAGAAAAACAAAAAACGACAAAATGAACAAAAGCAATAAAAGGCAAGATGAAGAGGAAACAAAATTAAGTAAGAAAACTGAGTAGAAAAAATTGAGAAAGAAGTATAGGACAATAGAATGAGTCAAAAAAAAGTCGGCAAAGATATTATATTAGCTTTAGGAAAAGTTAATTCTAAGATATTCATTTGGAATATTTATAATTCCATCTTGGGTGAGTTTAAACAAATGGGAAAGGTCCAGTAAATAACCTTTAATATTTTTATAGTTAAGACTCATTAAGGTCAGAAAAATAGTGAACTTAATTTTTGTTTGTTTTCAATATTTACATTAATATACAAGGGTAATTTAGACATATATCAATGTGGTTTTCTTATATGCATTTTGGTGTATATAACTTTCCTTTTTTGTTATTCAAACCTGTCTGTGTGAGGAAAACAAGTTTAAAATTTTAAAACATAGCAATAGCAAACAAAAACATTTAAAGTATTTATTGAAATTACTCTGTGCTATGCACTGTCTTAATGTTTTGCATGTGTAATTGATACTATAGGTTGGCACATTCACTATCCAGCTTCCTTCTAGTGTACTTTCCTGTATGCTGAGATGTTAAAATTACATTTTCAGATTCTCTTATAGTCTTAATGTGATTTAGCATCCATCTATCATACATTCTCATATGTGATTTGAGATTGAAACCGCAAAGCAGGAAGATAGGCAACGGGCAAGGTAAGGCTCCATTTTGTTGGTGGCAGCAGCAATATGGCCCTACAAACTAATAACCACTCGATTTGGATACTCCTTTAGTAATACTAGCAGTTTCCTGATGGTGGCATAGGAGGATAATTTTGGGGTATAAAAAAATCTTCTGGATTTTGAGCACTGGAGCTGAATTCTGCAGTGTGATTCTAAACATTAAGAGTCGTTCTTAAGTTTGTCCATAAACCAGCTCCTCCAGTGATATTTTTAGTTAGTATATATCTGGCAACAAATAATTTTTTTGTAGGTTTGAAAAAGTTGTTTGTGTTGTCTGTAACTAACCCCTATCCAAATATGTCATATGAGAAATAAAGGGTTAAGATATATTCTCTGACAGGCAAAACAGAATTTTAAATTTTATAAAAAAGCACTAGCCTTCCAGGCTTTATGAAGAAAGCACATGATATCCAAATATATCTTATCTTTCTAATGTAATGAGGGGACTTAAGATACGCTATCCCCAAATATGGCACCCTTTAGCATGTTGAAAGAGTCTGAGAAAATGTTAGAAGCAGGAAGGTCACTCTGTCCTCCTCCAACTTGCCCTTCCTCCCTAAACACAGCAGGTAAATGGTAAATAGTCCTTGTGAAAGGTAATAAAGGGGTTCAGAATAAGCCTCTCCACAATATGCCACTTTGGCAGGTGAATTGCTTTAAGCTAAAGGCAATCAAGACCCAGCCAACTAAAAATAAACTTTTTCATCTCCCTTAATTACACAAAAGAATTCAGATAGAGAGCCTAGCAAAGAGAGAGAGGTATAACCAGGGATAACTTTTTTATGCAAATAATCTATCTGTATGGCAGGACAAACATTTAATTACCAAATGCATGATATTCCTACCATCCCCTTTGAAGCCCCAGGTTGCTATCCCACTGGCTTAGAGGCCTCAATTGCCCAACTTGTCCTTTGGTCTCAATATCTTTGGGAGGCTCCTGTACATATGTAATTAAATATGTTGTTTTCTTGTTAATATGTATATGCCAACCTAATTCATAGACCAGCAAAAAGAACCTAGAAGGATAGAGAAACACATTTTCCTCCCCTACAGTACCTTCCCTCTACCAGAGAGAAAACAGACATTCTCATCACCAGAGATGGAGAATTTGAGGCCAAGAAATCTGTACAAACAAACCTTGTTAAATTAACCCTTATCTTTCTAGTTACTTCTTCACCATTTAATACTCCTACCCAAACCCCTCTGCCTTGTTAATTTTTTACAAATTTATTATTGCTTTGTCTAAAAGATATAAAAGCATCTTGCTCTGGTCATTACTTTAGGTCTTTATTTTTTGTGAAGGCTCCCATGTACACGTAAAATTTTTTGAAAAGTTATGTGCTTTTCTCCTGTTAATCTGTCATTGTCGTCGGCAGCCGTCCGTCTCGAGAGACGATGGTGTAGCTTCTTAAGAGTCTATCTGCACCGCCAAGAATGGCTGTGCAGTCCGACTCGGGAGTGACACGGTATCTGTCTCCTCCCGTGTTGAATCGACATCTTGCGATGACGCTGGAGTGTCCTCTCCAGTGAAGCTGAAGCTACAGAGCCTGGGCAGGGTGATATGGAGGGTCTGCTGTTGCCCATGCAGCAGACCCCCCCTCTCTTCGCAGCTGAAGGGTCCAAGGGAAAGACGGAGTCAATACAGCTTGGTTTCAGGTGCGCCGCAGGAGTTGCCGGTGTTGACTACAACGTCAAACCGCCTTAGGGACTCCGGCTCCGGATTTTCTGTCGGGGTTTACTCCCTTAGCCTTTCCCCTGAAGAGGTATGCCGCAAGGCAGCAGAGGTTTTTTGGAGTCAGAGTTTTCCTTCTCTGATGTAATCTGTCATATCAGCTTAATTATTAGATCCATCCAGGGACCCTAACAGGGTCAAGGAAAACTGTCCTCACCCTCGCTTATGATTAACAAAAAGCAGACTAGATCCTTTCCTGATAGAAAGAAGAATAGGGGAGTGAAAAAGGGAAGTCTGTGTCAACAGTACTGTGACTAATGGGACGAGAAAGAAGATCCAAGTGAGAAAGACAGAGTTTGAACCTGTATCTTTTGTTATCCTGTCTCCATGTTTAGTCTGAGTAGAAAGGTAGGTAAGATCACAAGGCAAGAGATTTGTCCCAGTTTACACTGGGAATTCTTGAAGGAGATTCCCTTGAAGGCTATCCTATAATAAAATATAATAAAAATCCTGGTAGTGGTCATATCAGGGGGAATCTTAATAAAAAGCTAATTGAGCTAGAAGAAGGCAAGAATGTTGCTTTCCTGAGCCTGTGTGATGCTGTGATTTATAAGAGATACATAGGAATGGGTAAAAATAGGTTTACAATTGTGAGCATGCAAAGCACAGAATTAATAAAGCTACTGTCATAATCATAACCTGCATGACTTTTTCCATATGAACAACTGTAAACCTATTTTCCCCTCCCCCACCCCATACATTTGGTCTTTGCCCTTGCTTCTTACACAGAGCTCCCAAAACCTCTGGGACTTCCTAAGTGATAAGAGCAATAAAGATTGAACCGTCTTATGACCCAGCAATTCCACTTCTGGGAATTTATCCCAAGAAAATTGAAATACTAATTCAAAAAAATATATCCACCATTATGTTCATTGAAGAGTTATTTACAATAGCCAAGATTTGAAAGCAGCCCAAGTGTCCATTAGTAGGTGAATGGATAAAACAGCTATGGTACATTTACAATGAAATACTACTCAGCTGTGAAAAAGAAGGAAAATTTAACCTTTGTGACAGCACCATCACCATCCACATCCTGGGAGAGGAATGGGTCTAGAGGTTAAATCAATCACTGATGACCAATAATTTAATCAACCATGTCTATATAATAAAGCCTCCTGAATGAACTAGAAGGACAGGGTTATGACAGCTGCTGGATTCGTGAACATTAGAAGTGCAAGGAGAGTGGTATACCTGAAGAGAGCATGAAAACTCCTTGCCCCTCCCCCCATAACTTGCCCTATACACCTCTTATATCTGGTTGTTCCTGAGTTTTATTCTTTTATAATTAACCAATAATTTAGTAAGTAAAATGTTTTCTTCAGTTCTGTGAGCTGTTCTAGCAAATACTGGTACCCAAGTTTGGGAATGATGGAACCTCTGATTTACAGCAGGTCAGTCAAGAAGTACAGGTAATGGCCTGGACTTAATGACTGGCATATTAAGTAAATGCATGTGTGTGTGTGGGGGGGCAGTCTTATAGGACTAAGCACTTAACCTGTGGGATCTTGGGGTCTGACATTCTCTCTAGATATAGTGTCAAAATTGAGTTAAATTTTAGGACAAACAACTGGCATTCTGAAAGTTGTAGAATTGCTTGGCGTAGGAAAAATCTATCATACATCTGATGATCAGAAGTGGATTATTATCAGAAGTGGAGACACACAGAAGATAGTATTTTTTTTTTTTTTTACAATATCTCCTAAGTCCTGCGTGGTATGGCTGAGACCCCAATGTTGCTGCATACAAAATGTAGGATTGTATAAGGGGATTGGGGTGAGAGCCAAGAAGCATGCCATCAGGGCTACTGGAGCAAAGCATTAGATGAAACTATAGCAAAAGCTATGGTATGAACGGGTTAGCTATGAGCCAGATGAAGGAACATGACAGATGCTCAAATAAATTTAATATCCAATAAGATTCAGATTGAAACTAAATAGCCTGCAGTACAACAGTGTCCTAGCCCCAATAAATAGCAGATCAAAAGTTGGCTAGGCTAGGTGCACAATCATATCACCATCAGTCACCAGTGGTATCTGATGATGATCAGGGATAGAAAATTCAAACCTCAGATGTTACCAACCCAGAGTAGCCCAGACCAATTATTCCATAAGAGAAGCATGATTCAGAGGATTCAAGATGTCATCACAGAGTCTTTTCCCCTCCACCCCGCTAAGATCATGAAAAACACATACCATCTCCGTACACCCAGACACCATTGGAGAAAAACAAAGAGAGGCAAAAGAAACTAAAAAGACTAAACACTTCACATGAAGAGAATCAGTAGTTTCCAAAAGGAATTGTTAAATATATAGCCAAACTGCACCAAAATTTTAATTTTGAGTTTTATTACTTTTTCTTGCTCTTCCCAATGGCATGGGCTACTGAAGGAAGATAAATAAATTGTATTTTCTTTTATTATTAGAGTATAGCACAGGTTTATAATAATATTAAATTAGGATATCAAAAATAATTTGACATACAGATGATTATTATATTATGTGACAGAATAAGATAGGCTTGAATCCTGTACTGATCACAAAAATTGAAAAGCAAAAATTATAAGAAAGAAACTTGAATTCTAGTATCTTAAAAATGTACATAATGATTACAGGCACAGTTATACTTTTATAGATTTCCAGTTGTGCTAAAAAATAAGCAATTTATTGAAATTGATTAATAGTCTTTGCATTTACTTAAAATATTATAGAAAGTCATTGCAAAATCATTCTAAATAAATGTATTTTGTTTTTTAAGATAAAGTATAAAAATGTTTATTCCCACACAGAAGTTTGCATGTTCCCTAAAGTGAAATTGTTGAATAAACATAAAAAATGAAACAGGTAAAAAAACTGTACTAAATATTTGGTCTACATGTTGTTAAGCATCCATACATGTGAGAAAAATCCAATCTAAAGATCTATATTCTTCCAAACATGAGAATATTTAACATTTGGCAGGTAAGAGATGTAATTTTTCATATACCTCAATGTTTAATAATTAGACTGTCTAGAGATTCCTGAAGAAAAATGAAGAATGTTTATCTACTCTAGTCTAATAATGTGAAAAACTAATTCTTGACCTGGCTGCTGTGGCTCAGTGGATTGAGTGTTGGCCTGCGAGCCAAGTGTCGCTGGTTCAATTCCCAGTCAGGGCACATGACTAGGTTGCACGTCAGGTCCTCAGTTGGAGGCAATCACACAGTGATGTTCCTCTCCCTCTCTTTTTTTTCCCCTCTCTCTAAAAATAAATAAAATAAATAAACAAATAAATAATGAATTAATTAAAAAAAAAAAAAAGAAACTAATTCTTGAGTTCCTGAGAGTCTACTCTTTCATTTAAAAATTGGGGGTATGAACTCTCACAATTTTTTCTTTGAGAAATGGGATCAAAATTTTTTGCAACCTTCAGGGTACCATTAAATAGAAAGTATTATTTCTTCCTGCATGAATTCATTTTGCAACCTTCAGGGCTCCATATAAATAGAAAGCATTATTGCTTTTAAATAGGTATTGGTATTACTTAATCCAAATGGTATTTTTTAAATACAAAAACAGTAAATTTGGTTATGCACTACTCAACTATGTAAGACATTTTACTCTTTTTAAAGTTTCATTACTGCTCTAATATTCACTTTTAAGAGTTTTATAGTTTTGAGTTTTGTAATTAAGTCTATGATCCATTTAAGTTAACTTTTGTAAAAAATGTAAGGTCTTCATCTAGATTACTTATTTTACATGCATCTGTTCAGTAGTTTTGACATCATTTGTTGAAGACTATCACTGTTTCATTGAATTGATTTTGTTCCTTCATCAGAAATCAGTTGACTATATTTGGGGGTTCATTTCTGGGATTTCTAGTCTGTTCCACTTTTTAATTTATGTGTGTTATCACCACACCATACTGTCTTGATTACTGTAGCTTTATAGTAATTCTTGAAGTCAGCTAGCAACAGTTTTCAATCATTATTCTCCTCCAACATGGTGTTGACTATTCTGGGTCTTCTGCATCTCTGTATAAACTATAGAATCATTTGTGATATCCACAAAATAACTCGCTGGGGTTTAGACTGGGATTAAATTGTATCTATAGATCAAGTTGGGAAGAATTGATGTCTTGACAATATTGAGTCTTTCTATCCATAAACCTGAAAATCTCTCCATTATTCAGTTATTCTTTGATTTTGTTCATCAGTTTTCTGATTTTTGTCATTCATATCTTTGACTTTTTAGATTCATATATAGCTAAGTATTTCAATTTTGTGCTAATGTAAATTGCATTGTGTTTTTAAAACCCAATTCTACCTGTTCAATACTGATATATGGACAAGCAATCCAATTTTGTATATAAAATTTGTTCCCCAAACCTTGTAGTAATTACTTATTAGTTCTAGCACTATTTTTGTTGATTCTTCTGCATTTTCTACATAAAGAAACATGTCATCTATGAACAGAGACAGTTTTATTTATTCTTCCTAGTATGCGTACTTTTTAATTTTTTTCTCCTTGTGTCATCGCGTTATCTAGAACTCCCAATATGATGTTCAATAGGAGGGTTGAAAGGAACATCTTCGTCTTGTTCCTCAACTTAGTGAGAAAACTCGAGATTTTCACCATTAACTTTAATATTAGCTCTAGGTTTTGTGTTGATATATTATATTCATTTGAGGATTTCCCCTCTAATTCCAGTTTATGGATAATTTTTATAATTAATGGGTTTTGGATTTTGTCAGTTTTTTTTTTCTTTTTGCATTGATTGATATCAACATGTAATTTTTTCTTTTTCTTTTTTGCCTTTGATATGCTAGATTACATTCATTGTTTTTTTTTTTATGTTAAAACAGCTTTTTATACCTGGAATAATTCCACTTGGCAGTGGTGTGTACTTTTTTTTATACATTGTTGGATTTTCTTTGCTGTTACTTTGTTGAGAATATTTGCATCTATGTACATAAGAGTTATCGGACTATATTTTTCCTTTAATGTCCAGTTTTGGTGTTAGAGTAATGCTAACCTTATATAATGAATTAGAATGTATTTTCTCTGATTATACCCCTTGAAAGAGACTGTGGAGAATTAGTATAATTTCATCCTTAAATGATAATATGTGGTAGAATTCACCAATAATCCTATTGAATCTGAGTGCTTACTTATTTGAAAGATTATTAATTATAGATTCAATTTCTTTAATAGAAAAAGGCCTATGCAGATGGTTCATTTTTTGTGACTTTTTGAGAGTGAGTTTTGGCAGCTTGTGTCTTTCAAGGAATTTGTTCATTTCATATAGGCTATCAAATTTGTGGGCCTAGAGTTGTTCAAAGTATTTTATCCTTTACTATTCTTTTGATATCCGCATGACCTTTATTGATATCTTCTTTTTCATATCTGATTTGGTCATTTGTGTCTTCTCTATTTTTTTTGTTGTTAATTTGGTTACTGGCTTATCTATTTTATTGATCTTTTTGAAATATCATCTTTTGTTTTCATTGACTTTCTCAACTGATTTATTTTCAATTTCATTATATTCTTCTCTAATTCTTATTATTTATTTTCTTTTGTTTACTTCTTTTTTATAGTTTCTTATGGTGAAATCCTATATTATTGATTTTGGATATTTCTTTTTTCTAATATGTGAGTATAGTCACACAGTGGGCCTACTCTAACTAAACTTTATCCTCACTTCTGCCAAATAGATAAAACTAATGTGACTTTGCAGCCACAGTATGAGAGTAGCTTGGATTTCTGAGTTACTGCTTTGGAGGAGAGGACTGAAAATACCAGACTATGATGAGAAATAACAGATATAATGGTTTACCTACTGGAATTGAGATTGTTTCAGGCATTAGCCCTCCCAATTATAGTTATACACTAATATTTATTACCTCTTGGGCATATATACTCTTGTATACATCAATGCTATAAATTTCCCTCGAAGCACTGCTTTTACTGAATACCACAAATTTTAATAAATTGTGTTTTCATTTCTATTTAGTTTAAAATATTTTTTTAAATATGTCTTGAGATTTCTTGCTTCGTGTGTTATTTAGAAGTGTATTTTGGCATATTTTATTGACTCTTATTTACATATAGTTGCATTTTATTGTGGTCTGAGAACAGCCATTGTATGATTTTTTTTTTTTTTTTTTTAATTTCTAAAGGTTTGTTATACGGCTGGTAATGTGTTCAGTCTTGGTAAATGTCATATATTAACTTGAGAAGATTGTGTATTCCACTCATGTTGGATGAAGTAGTCTATAGATGACAAGTACATCAAGTTGATTGATGAGATTTTAGAGATCAACTATGTCCTTACTGATATTATGCTTTCTGGATCTGTTTATTTCTGATAGAGGGGTATGAAGCCTCCAACTACAATAGTAGATTCATCTACTTTTCCTTGCAGTTGTATTAATTTTTGCCTCATGTACTTTGACACTTACTGTTAGGCACTTGCATATTAAGGATTGTTACCTCTTCCGGGAAAATTGACTTTTTATCAGTATGTAATGTCCTTCTTTTATCCCTGATGACAACCCTTACTTTAAAGTCTGTGCTCTCTGGAACTAATAAAGCTACTCTGACTTTGTTTTTATTAATTGTAACATGGTCATTTTTTTCCATCTATTTACTTTAAATGTAAGTTTGTTTTCATATTTTAAAGTGCGTTTCTTAAAGTGTGTCTTGTTTTTGATCCTTTGACATTCTCTGTCTTTAACTGATACATTTAGACCATTTGACATTCAAAGTGATCATTGATATGTTTGGGTTGATATCTACCATAGTTGTTACTGTGTTCTGCTTTTTGTCTTTGTTTTTTGTTTTTATTTTTGTCTTCCATATTTTTTCTGTCCTTAGCATATCAGTTATACTTTTTAACTTTTTTATTCATTGCCTAGAATATGAAATGTACATTTACAGCTAATCCATATCAATTTTTAAACATATCACTTCAAGGGTATTCCAAGTGTTTTATAATAACGAAATAATCTTAATCCCTGTCTTTTGCCCCTTTTATCAACACTGTCATTCATTTCACTTAAGAATAAGCATACATAGGTATATACACATAAATAAAAAGTTCTATATAGCATATATAGTAGAACACATTGCTATTAGTACTATTTTGAACAAACTACTTTGTTAGGTCAAAAAAAGAAAAAAATTTTCTTCACATATTTCTTCTTCAATGCCCTATTTCCTTTATTTAGGTCCCAGCTTGACCTAAGTTATTTTCCTTCTCTTTAAAAAAATGTCTCAATGTTTCTTGCAAGACAGGTCTACTGATGACAATTTCCTTTAATGTTTGTTTATCTTAGAAAGTTTCTTTTTTCATCTTCGCTTTTGAAGAGTAATTTTGTAGGGTAATTTTAGAGTATTTTCTTTCAACAGTAAATATTTCACTCCACTTTCTGGTTTTTAATTTTTTTTAATTTTTGAATGATTTCTGAGGATAAAAATTCTGAAGTAATTCTTACCTTTGTATCTTTACAGCTGAGGTGATTTTTTCTTTTGCTCTTTCAGAAGTTTTGATTTATCTTTGGTTTTTTATTGTTGTTTGAAAATCATAGGTTGAGTTTTTATCTTTATGTTTTTTCTGTTTTTGTACTTGTCCTGCTTGGTATTCTCTGAGCTTCCTGGAACTGTGATTTGGTTTCATACCTTATTACAGAGAAATTCTCAGTCATTATTCTTTCAAATATTTATTTTGTTCCTTTTTCTCTTCTCCTTCTAGTATTTCATGTTAACACCTTTTGTAGCTTTCCCACAGTCCTTTGACCATCTGGTTTTGGGTCTTTAACATTTTATTTGTGTTTGTTCTCTTTGCTTTGGTTTGTTTTCCAGGATTCTACTGATATATCCTCAACCTCAAATATTCTTTTTCAGCTGTGTCCAGTACATTAGTAAGCCAAAGGCATTTCTCATTTCTGTCACAGTGATTTTTACCTCTAGCTTTCTATTTGGTTCTGCCTTAGGATAGCCATCTCTTTGTTTACATTGCCTACCTGTTCTTGCATACTGTCTGCTGTATCTGCGAGAGTCCTACGCATATGAATCATGTCTGTTTTAAATTCTTGCTCTGCTAATGTCAACATCCCTGAACATGTCTGTTCTGATGTTTGCTTTGTAACTTTCAATATATTTTTTTGCCTTTAGGTATGCCTTGTAAACTTTTCTTGGTAGGCAGACATCAGGTAAAAAAGGTTCTGTAGTAATGTGGCAGTGAGTTGTAAGGGCACAGACAGTGTTCTGTAGTCTTTTGATTTGATCTGAGTCTAATAGTAAGCCTGTGCTTCTGGACTGTGAACTTCACAAGAGTTTCTGAGGATTTCCCCTGCCCCTCATCCCCACTTTGAAAGGGCCACGATGACTAAAGCTCTCTGGAGTTGAGTATTTCTATTCCCTCAAGACAGTTCTAGAACTTGTCCAGTGGGTTAGGTTCTGGTTAACTGGTTTCTCCTGAGGGCAAGCCTTTTTATGAACACAGTGCCCTGGCATTATTCAAAATGGTTCCTTTTCCTTTCCTGCCAGAAGCAACAGGGATATTTTCCCCTGATTTTTATTTTGGGAACATGATTGAGCTCCTGGAATTATATCTCATAACACTGGAGTGCCCCTGTGTGTGGGTTCCCCTTAGGTTCTTAACTCTAGGTTTGTCCACACTGCATCTCCAGCAATTTGTCAATTACAGTTCATGTTTTGCTATCAGTGAAGGTTTCTCATTGTGAGTTCTGGTCCAGTAGGTCAAAAATCTTCATATTTGTCTCTCTGTCTCTCCAGTCTTGGGGACAGTGGTTTGCCCTGCATCCTCTTTGGTCTTACAGACGCAAGAAGTGTTGATTTTCAGTTTATTTAGATTTTTACTTGTTAGGATGGAGTATAGACCTTCAACCTCATTAAATGTGAAACCAGAAACCACAAGTCACTCATTTAGCTATACAATTTCAGCATCTCAAAAAATCATTTCCCTTTCTCATTTCCACAAATATTTTCATACCTTTAACCATCAACATGAGTCACCTGCATTACTTTATAGTCTAAGTTTACTCTGTCTCTGTAGTTCCATATTCCAACCTGTAATGCTGTGAAGTTTTTTTTCTCAATGATTTCATTATGTCTCTTCCATATTTATAAATATCTGTAAGAATATAGTAAAAATTTGTTGTACAGCAAAAAACCTAGCACATAGGTATTTATGGTATTTGATCTTCAGTAGAGATTGTTTATATTCTTCATAGACTTAGAAGTCATCTCAATAATATTAAACTCTAGACTACTCTCTTACTGGTTAAGCTGGCCTTGTTTTTGAATCAATCAAAGATTTGGGTAAAGGCAGCAGACAAGGAATCTAATTGTTTAGATGTGACAATTTACATATATTTATATATACGCACATACACACACACACACACACAAGAGGTGAGAAAGTAGGTTTACAGTTTGTATGAAAATAATATAATAATTAAGAAATTATACAAGAATAACAGATACCATTTTCTATATATAACTATAAAGCTAAAATTCTATATGAAATTCTCTCTGTATGAAAATCTACCTATCTATCATCCATCTAACTCTCTATCTCCTTGAAAAACAATACAGAAAAGTGTTTAAGCAGGACTTTTGAAAGGACACGATATGCACTTATAATAGAGACATTTGACCTGTAAGATATACTTGGAAGGAAAGGGTAGCTTTGGATAATGGGCAGTAATAGTGTGTGTTGGAGTGGAGTTCATGGGAAAGATAAAGTAAAGTAAATGAAGAAAAAAGAATGAAGAACAGAAGAAAGTGATTAACTGAGAGTTAGGCCTCCTTTTAGTTATGGGTTAGGTTTAATAACATGTAATTCTGAAATTTAGTAAAGTGATGAGAAAAATATAACAGTTGAAGTGTTCTTTCTATATTTAAAAAAAGGAAAACAAAAGAACGTCCTATAATTCCTTAAAATTAAGCAATCAATAAATTGTATTGCATTGTCATGTTACACTGAAGTCAATTATGTTCAGCAAGGAATATAGTTTAACTCTTCTTTCTCTCTTTGCTCTCTGTCTCTGTTTCTGTCTATGTGAGTATATGTATGTATATGTATGTGTACATATACATATGTATGTGTGTGTATCTTAAGCACAAAATCAGAAAATTAAATTATACACAATTTTTCTTGGCCAGAGAAATGTGTCCGTTTTTTAACTTACTATGATGTGCTTTGTTTCATACTAGTAATTTTAGCATTAGGAAATGTTTAATAGCAATAATTTATTTTGTATAATCATTCTTTTAACTTAAACTATCAATATTTTGCATATTAATTTTCATCAAATTATACAAAGAATGGAAATATTCTTCCGTTGTATTGAGTTGCATATTTACAAATGGAATGGGAGAAATGTGCATATAAATCTAATTAGTAAACTTATATAAGTTAAACTTACACATAAAATATTCTCAAGTTGTAGCTGAAACAGAGGGAAGTGAGGTTATTTGGGTATTAAAAACTGATTTTATTCTGAGTCATCCTTAAAGGAAATCTCTTTTAGCAGGAATCTTTAGTCAAACACTAACAACCTCTTTCCTCCCTCATCTCTCTTATCCCTCTTCCTACACCTCCTGGTTTTATGTTTTTGTTTGTCTGTTTTGTGTGTGCACGTGTGTGTGCATGTGCAGGTTTTAGTTAAATCACTGACAAGGAAACTACCAGCCTTATGTTTGCACTAATGTTAGAAACAGCGCATAGAATTTGTAATGTTAAGCATAAAAGCTGATCATACTCATACTATAGAGAGGAGTAGAAAAGGAAAAAAATGATGCTATTAACCATGCAAATGTGTGCCACATCTGTACAAAATTGTAACTTGCATGAATATGGCTAAGGCAATCAGGATTACTGTCATTAGAGCAATGTTGTTTGCACTGCTATACTGTATTTAAGGTTGTATGGATGTTGCCATTTATAATGCCTCCCTCTTTATAGGGGTATATAATTTGGTTGTAATAATCTGCTTTTGGATGAAACATTACTACAAGTTAACAGAGGGGAGCAATTTTTAATTACAAAATTGGATTCAAATTGATTTGGCCATAGTTTTACCTGGAAAAACATTTAAGTACACTAACAAAAATTGTTTTCATTTAAAATATAAGACATTTGAATTAAATTTGCAAGAACACATTGGGTGTTTTTATGTTTAAGATAGAAATCTAGCTTTATTGTAGCACTTTATGGTTTTTTTTTTTTAATTTTGTGTAGTCTCCTACTTGGAGACCTATATATAATTATTATAACCTATGTAAAGCCAACATCTCTTGCCAGCCAATGCCTGTATAAAGTCAATACATTAGTTATTCAATTTCATATGTGTGAGTCATAATTGTTTCTTTGATTTTAAAAATATCCTATTGTATCAATTAAGCTGGTATGATAGATAAAACTATTAACAAAATATTATATTTACTTGAAATAACTTATTTTGGAAATGCTTCAAAAATGAAAGTGCATAAATTATATAAATATTTTGTTATTAGTTTTATCATACCAGCTCAAGCGATACAATAGGATTTTTTTAATCAAAGAAACAATTTTGACTCACACATATGAAGTTGAATAAGTAATGTATTGACTTTATACAGGCATTGGCTGACAACAGATGTTGGCTTTACATAGGTTACAATCACTTTCAGAAATTTTATACTATCATGAAAGGACATATTTATATATACCTCAGTTCTTTGTTGTATAACAGTGGCTAGAAACAGAACCTAAACTAATGCCCACAAATTTAATAGAGTTATTGGTGATTGAATTATTCAGATTGTTTACACAGTACTCTTGGATAAAGATACTCATTTGTTAGTTTATGTAAGTCTCCATGGCTGTCAAGAGTTGTCATTTGTAGATATACAATGCGTAAGTGCTAAAAATATATGTGTATTTGTAGACATATCAGTCAGGATCTAAGAAAATGGATGACACCCTTATACAGGAAAATTTGAAAAGAATTTAACAAGGGAACTACTTATGACATGAGTGGAATGCAGAGAGACCACAAGAAATAGTGCAGCCTCTTGAGATTAGTAATAGAGCAGATTTAGTAGCACACCTAGGTCTAAAGGGCAAGAGGAGGGGATAGTTATAGGAACCTGAATAGGCATCTTAGGAGAGGCCCTCTTGATGGGAGCTGAGATATGTAGTCAAAAGAAACAACTATCCCAAGGTAATCATTCACTGAAAGATCAGGGAGATTCAACTCTTGGACTCAGTTTACTCATGGCCATGACCTTTGAGTAATGTTCATCCTTGGTTATTGGAGGGACAAACAGGGGCCATCTTTGGCCATTGGAGGGGTAATCCAGAACAAGTTGCAATAAAATTACTGATTTTAAATGGCTGCAAATCTTAACAAGTAAGGTTGTTTTTGTTAATAAACATGTTCATGCAACTTACTACCTTATTCAAACATTGACTAATTCACTAATTCATCAATTCACAAATAACTTATGTAGAGAATATTATGTAGCAAGTAGGCAGTTTTGTAAGAAAAGTTGGCTATGACATGGTATATGCTATAGAAGGGAGTAAAATGTGAAGGGGAGATAGCACCTACACATACATGTCTGTAAATCTGACACACATGATATTTCAGTGGTGCAAATTAAGTGCTATCAAGAGATGAGCAGTAAGGGATCTATTCACAACACATTTGAAGAAAGACTTATAAAACATATGCTCACAGATCTAGGCCTTAAATGGTAGACATATTTCCTTAATCAAAGTGTGGATTTTCCTGCATGAGGAAAATTATCTCTGTGGTACAAGAATTGAAAAGGACACAGCAGTTCAAGGGATATTTTATGAGGAAGTAGCGTTAGTTTAAAAAAATAGGCTTATATCTTCCAGGAGGGGAACCAAAATACCAGTATATATGGAATTTGTATTTTGTTGAATATGAAATGAAAGTCTTCGTAAGTTTTAGAATAAGAAGTAAAGCAATCAGAGCAGCCCATTAGAAAGATCACTCTGGCTACTACAATTAGCTTGGATGATTTGGGAGAGACTACAGTGTTGAACAATCACTTAGGAAACAGTATCTGTACACCAATATTCACTAAGATGACAAGGGTTGAAATAAAAGGGAGACAAGGAAATAGATAAAAGAAGACACCAATCTGAAGAGACTTCACAGTGTATTTCAATGTCTATTTAAATTTGAAATAGCTCTTTTGGATCAACTTAAAAAAAATAAATATTTAGATTGTCAATTGTATCACCTTCTAGTATCATGTCCTTCTGAATATAAAAGTTTCTTTCCCAGTATGCCTTTACAAAGCCAAGGGAAGCCGATCACTTTCGCCTCTGGCTCCCTGCTGTTTCAACAAGTATCATTATCTCTAATCCCAGCCTTCTTCATCCTGCAGAGCATCCAATAGCTATTAAAGATAGTTTTTTGCGGTATTAACTGAAGCCCGTAGTCCAGGGGTAGCATGTGGATATTTCGGCATATTTTAAACCATGCTTTTTTTGAACAGTTTATTGGAATTTATCTAAGATATTTGGATCTAAAAAACTTATTCACTTCACCTGCCATGAAACACAGCGCTAGCAAGTTATATGCTATTCTTATTTAGGGATTAAAACTGTGTAGTAAAACTCATTTATTATATTTGTATTAAATTGGTTTTGTAAAATCAAAATATGCTAACCTCATAGTCATGACAACACAAGTATTTACAGCACTGATAATATTTAAAATTTAGAAATAAGGTAAAATACCAAGACATTACTAGAACTAACAGAATAACATATTACCCTTTCTTAAAATATCATGTAAACATAAAATTCTTAGTGCCAACAATTAACACTGAAATCCTTTTCCTTTTTAGTCTTTACCTTATTGGATAAGGATGCTAAGAATTTGTGAGTTAGGCCTGACTTTCAAACAGCTGTAAAATGTCCCTACTGGCAAGTTACTCTGGCTTCCAATTGCCAACTCTGTTAAATATAAGAGTTGGTTTTGTTAATCTTTAAGCTTTCTTCCAGATGATTAGTATGATTCCTTAATTCACCTTCAAATATTCATATGCTGGTAGTATGAGGAACCTGTTGAAATAAAATGTTCAAAATGCAAATGTGTTATATGTTTATGAAGTGAATTTGGAAAATTATTATGCTTCATAATGACAATATGTGAAGATCAAGGTTTTGTCTTTGTGCACCAAGCAGTGAGAAAAAGATCACACACACATACACATCAGTCAGTAAGCATATTTTCAAACATCTGGATCTTTTACATTATAGAGACCAAAATATGTATGTTGTGTGTATATATAAAAGAGAAAGAAAGGAAAGGGGAAGGAGGGAGAGAAAATTCCACTCTCTTACTCTACAGAGCATATCAGTATATCTTACAACCACTTGCAGAAAAAAAAAAAGGTAAATTTTCCATTTTTTCCATTTCTCCACCTTAATGTTATCTTGACTTTGCTCTCAGACCTCAACAAAGGATTTATCATGACTTCATCTCTGCACTGACAAAAAAATGTTCATTTCAAGCACATTTCTCTCTGTAATTTAACAGTGTGTGTTTTCACGGTGTCTTGTGACTTACCCTTTATTTTATTCTACTTGAATTCTTGCTCTTCAATATGTAAACCTGCAGTATTCTTTTATTACTCATTGCATCTGTGCTGGAAACAAGTGGGGAGAGTCATTTTAGTGAGCTGCAGGACTACTGGGGTCACCAAAGAAGTCTGCTTTCCTGACTTGTCAGTTCAAGTTACTGTAAAAAGAGCAGCTCTTAAAAATGCATGACTTCATGTGGTCGACTGTGTCAAAAATGGTTTAAAATAATACAGTCCTAAGAACCATAGGGGGTGGGAGGCAACAGCAAAAAGAATTACTGGTATTTTCCTCGATATCCCATATTTATAGACAGTGCCATAAAGGCACACAGGGAACACATATGACATGCAGTCATCCTCTCCAAATAAGTTTTGCCAGAATTACTGCATTTACTACTGTTACACTTATTAGTCCTGATACCTATTGCTGGAGTGACTATCTCTAAATGCCCACGTGCTTTGACCTGGAGACAATTCTTGCGCTAATCATAAGATGAGGAAGGATGCTCTTGAGTATAACTGGATACTATGGTGTAACACTTTGGTAACAATCACAACAGAAATCACACTCTTGGGGGAATCATTTACAGTTTTAAAACAATCCCACTTTTGACCTTAAATTAGAAGCATGAATGAAAACATACTGAATAACTAACAGCACTTCCTAATCATGCTGCCACTTTTTCAAAGTTGTGCCAGTGCACATTTTACAGGTGTGCTCTAAGTTACATATGATTATAAATTGTTATGATGTAGAAAATGTTCTTAGCTTTCTAATATATGAATGAATTTTTGTGTATATTATGCACCTAATCATGAGGAAAATAGCTTTAATTTATGTCTTGGGAATGCACGAGTTGGAATATTTTTTTCTTCTTAAAGATGTTTATTTAATTTTGTAGTTTGAAAGTCACACTCCATGTCCTGCACTGAATTCAATGGTGCTACCAAATGCAGCAAAAATATGGGCATTGATTTCTGTAGATAAAGCTTTATTTACTCATGCAGATTAAGTAAATTGATGTACAGTAATGTAATCTAGGCCCACAGAGGCTCCTTGGTGCATCACTGTGGGTTCTACTCGCAGGCTGGTGCACTGCAATTCTGCAGGTGCACGTTTGAAAGTCCTTTCAAAAACACACCATGCCATTTCTTTCCTAAAATGATTAGTATGTTAGCCTAAGAATTTCATACTTCAAATTATATTTAATTTCTGGAAATTAATAAAGGACTAAATTTAAATATATTGTTGTCATTTTCTTAACTTAAAAGCATTGAAGAAGCTAAATATATTTGAAGGTATTTTCCTTTGCAAATCCAGGCCTGTAATATCTTTAAGAATAAGTAAACAGTTGGCAAGGAACTCCCTCTTGTGGTCAAACATTCTCAATTAGAAAAAAGAAATTTGTACTCAGCCAACAGTGTGGATTATTAAAACGCGGGGCACTTGTAACCATTAAGATTAACAATACTGATATAAGTGGTTTTACTGAAGCAATTCATTGCAAATTAGAACTGAATACTCTAACATATGCTCTTAATTTTTCCTAAAAGCAGAGTTGTGCACTGCTGTTCAGGATAAATCCACTTGGAATTTCAGTTTCCAAGGTTTCTTGTCACTTTTTAAATATCATGGCAGTTTTTAAAAATTATATGCATGCACACTTATATATATATGTGTGTGTGTATATGTATGACATGTGTATACCAGACACAAAGTGGAAGATATTTATGAACTGAGTATTGTAAGAAGTTCGCATCCTCTTTGTTCACATGCATTTTGTTTTCTCATAGTTTCTAAATCTGTAGGACTGCTAAATATTTCTTCAAGCAGCAGGAGAAACAGTTCCCATATGCTGTTAACCAATGCTCACCAGAGTACATGTGGCAACAGTCTATCAGAGTCTATTGTGAGAGGCAATAAATGCCTGTCATCCAATCAGAAATGTCCCAAACACTTACTATGAATGAGGCAAACTACTAGGCACATAATGAAGCTCACAAATTATAATATTTTTCTGATCATTTGACTTAAGCAGTTTCTCCAACCACTTCACAAGATTGGTAATAGACACTGTTCTATTACTGAGTGTGCAATTTATTTCCATGGCATCAAATTAAAACCTGATGCCAAAAATCCTGGGACTGAACTTATCTTCTGACAGCACATCAAAGATTGGGAAAAAGTCCCTGTGCAGATGAGGTTACTGCTGCCAGTTCAAATACTAACAATATAGTCTGAATCAACTTCTTTTGGGGATAACTTAAAAAATTGTTTTTAATTTATTGGTGAGAGAGAGGGAGAGAGAGACATCAATTTGTTGTTTCACTTATTTATACCTTCATTGGCTGATACTTTTTTGTGCCCTGACTGTGGATCGAACCCACAATCTTGGCATATCAGGATGATACTCTAATCATTGAGCTACGTGGCAGGTATTGAAAATGACTTTCAACATGACAAAAACAAAGTTCAACTGAGTCATTATTTGAGGAGAGAGAAAAAGAGAGAAAGAGGTTAATCATAAAAGTCCACAGTTTGTGTAAGGAATGTGTCTACATGTGGAGAGAGCCATTCCTGTATATGTGTTGGTTCCAATATGGCATTGCCTACCTAAAGTTAAAGACTCAGTGAATCATCAGCCAACTTACGCTTACTTTACATAAGCTAAGGAAAAATATGCATGAGAGGATAAAATTGTCTTTAAATTTTTATTCATATTTTCTAGCTGCTTTTATTAAGTTCTGTTGACTTTAGTATATTTTATATTTAAATTATTATTGTCTATATTTTTATTGATATGAAACTAAGAATGTTCACAAAAGAAAAATCAGAAATGTACAGATTTTTAAAAACATTTGCAAAACATAGGTAACTGTTTCTGTTCAATAATGACATTATTGAACAGAAATTTACTATTTTATGCTGTTCATAGATAGGTTCATTTGTTTTTGTTCTTAATATTCTGAAACAACGATAACTGGAGCCTTTTAAATAGCTTTCCAACTTTTTACATATTAAGAAAAAATATAAATATTCTCATAGTTCTATATTTACTCATATGCTTAATTATTTAGCAATACAATGTATTCTCAAATTAGAAATTATAACAGATAAAATGCAACAATTTTTGATCAATGCCTTTTTACTTTCATTTTAAAAATTGGTATATTTTAATATAATTGCAACTACATTCATGAATTCATTTTTAATGAAGTAAAGTGTGCATTCATAAGCATCGTTAAAGAATTTACATAAATTTTCCAATATAATGTTTCTTAACACCAGAAAAAAATTAAATTATCTCTCAGCTTAAATTCAGGTCTGTTCAAAGGAAATAATACTATTGGCTAATAAAGTTGTAACTCATACTATTAATATAGTCACCATCTGCATTTGTTTCTCCGTACTTTCACTCACTACATGGTATCAAGAATCTTGTAATACTTTGGAATTAAAAGGATTCCTTCAATATCCAAACTGGAAAGGAAGGAGTAAAGCTGTCATTATTTGTAAATGACATAATACTATATATAGAAAATAATGATTCTATCAAAAAACTACTAGAACTGAGAACAGAATTCAGTAATGCAACAGGAAACAAAACAAATATCCAGAAATCATTTGCATTTTTATACATCATTAATGAACTATCAAGAAGGGAAACTATGAAAACAATTCATTCACAATTGCTTTAAAAAGAATAAAGTACCTAAAAATAAATTTAACCAAAAATGTTAAAGCACTATATGTGGAAAATTATAAGAAACTCAAGAAAGAAATTGAAGAAGATACAAATAAGTGGAAGCATATAGTACGTTCACAGACAGGAAGAAATAATATACTTAGAATGTTCATATTACCGAAAGCAATCAATAGATTCAATGCAATTCCTGTCAATATAACAATGGGGTAGTTCACAGAACTAGAACAAATACTCCAACAGTTTATATGGAACCACAAAAGATCCCAAATAGCATCAGCAAACTTGAAAAAGAAGAACAACATTGGAGGAATCACACTACCTAGTATCAAGCTATACTATAATGCCACAGTAATCAGAACAGCATAGTACTGGCATAAAAACAGATCAATGGAGCAGAAGAGAGAGCCTAGAAATAAACCCACACCTTTCATTAATATTTGGCAAAGGAAGCAGAAACATGCAATGAGCTAAAGAAAGTCTATTCAATAAACGGTGTTGGGAAAGTTGGATATATATGTGCAAAACAGGAAATGACCAGTTTCTTACACCATACATTAAGTATAAATTCAAAATGCATTAAATATTTAAATGTTAGATTTGAAACCATAAAAATCCTAGAAGAAAACATAGACAGTAAAACCTTGAATATTTCTCATAGTGATATTTTTCTCTAATATACCTTCTCAGGCAAGGGAAACAAAAGAAAAAATAAACAAATTGGATTACATCAAACTAAAAAGTGTTTGCACAGCAAAGGAAACCATCAACAAAATAAAAAGACAACCCACTACATGGGAGAACATGCTTCCCAACACATCTGATGAAAGGTTAATATCCAAAACTTATAAAGGACTTATAAAACTGAATACAAAATAACAAACAATCAAATTAACAATAGGCAAAGGACGCAAATTGACACTTCTCCAAAGAAGATATACAGATGGTCAACAGACATGAAAAAATCCTCAACATTCCTAATCATCAGAGAGATGCAACTTAAAACTAAATGAGATATCACCTCAATCCTGTCAGAATGGCTATCATCAATAAATCAACAAACAACAAGTGCTAGTGAGGATGTGAAGAAAAGGGGACCCTAGTGCACTGTTGGTGGGAATGCAGACTGGTGCAGCCACTGTGGAAAACAGTATGGAGTTAAGTCAAAATAATAAATTATGGAACTGCCTTATAATCCGGCAATTCCACCTCTGGGAATTTATCAAAACAAAACAAAACAAAACAAAACAAAACAAAACAAAAAAAAAAAACAGAAAAATGAATTCACAAGAATATAAGCACCCTTATGGTTCATTGCAGCAATATTTATGATAGCTAAGATTTGGAAACAGCCCAAATGTCCATGAGTATATGAGTGGATAAAACAGCTATGGTACATTTACAATGGAATACTACTCATCTGTAAAAAAGAAGGAAAATTTACCCTTTGTGACAGCATGGATAGACCTAGAAAACATTATGCTAAGGGAAATAAGCCTGCCAGAGAAATACAAGTACCATATGATTTCACTCATATATGGAATCTAAAGAACAAACTGAACTAATAAGCAAAATAGAGACTCATAGATTGTAGGCGACAGCTCTGGGGGAGGAGGCTAAGAGATGGGGGAATTGAGGGGAAAAAAAAAGGAGAGAGAAAGAACTCATGAAAATGGGCCACAGTGTAGTAATTGTTGGGGGGGAGGGTGGTGGGTGGAGGTGGAAGAGTGTATAGCGTGGATAAATGGTGATGGAAAAATATGAAATGAAAAATAAATTTTAAAAATTCAAAGGAAAAATAAAAGGATGCCTTCAAAGTATATTAACTGAGGCCTTTGTACATTAAATATAACTTTAGTGTAATTTAGCTGCTCATATATGTATTTGTTTAAATATATTTTTATAAAATGCATTTTCCAGAAGGGTAATATATTTCATGAGAAAAATAGGTTAACAGATACTCATATAGGCAAAATCTATTTATTAAATATTTATCTACCTTTACATCTATTTTTCAGTCACATTACATTAAATCTAAAATTCCATTATAGATAGTGCAATTATTTATGGTACCACTGAGAAAAAATCTCCACCAATTATAATTATATGATGTCTTTGATTATAAGACAAGTTCTTCTTTTAAAAATATTCAAATTTAGAATCGATGTCTTAAAATTAATGTGTATATAGTCAGAGGCATATAGTATATAAAGAAGTATATATAATCACATGTAATATTATACACACACATCATAACTCTGGCCATGGTTTTAATGATTCTTTAAAATAATTTATTTAATTTAACTTAACAGAATCATGCTTCACACCTTAGCACATTCTTGTGGAACATGTTGTGAATGTATGCTTTAATCATTTATAGGTCATAAAATAATATGTAAATACACAAAGTACCTGCAGGTAAGAAAAAAAGCCCACATTTTTCTATAGTAAACCTGTGGCTTCTACAAATATTTTAAAGAGATAAGGAAGGCTTCTTTCAAATACTGGATAAAAATTGATGGCTGGTCTACATGTTTCTTCTGTGCCTATGGCAGACATCTACCATGATTCATTCACTTTAAGATGCCATGAATCATTAGACACACCATTATTTTATGTTTGATTAAAAAGGAAAATACATATGTCATGTAGTCTGTTACATGTCTTTTTAGACACACCTTAATTTCAGAAAAGGAAAAGTATCAATCCTTACATATATGAAATATTGTAATCAATCATGACACTCTGAATATAGCCTCAGATTATTTTGCAGTGCAACATTCCCTACAGGCATACCAATGGTGTGGGATAATTTTGATAAGGATATTGAGAATTGACTGGTGACAGGGAAATTTGAAATTCTATAGTCAGTGAAGAGGTACAAGTCTTGCCACATAATAAAAAATTGTGTCACTCTGATTCTATCTTTTGAAAAAAAGGTAATTTACAGATGGAATATCCCATAAGCATGTCCCTCTAATTTCATTTGGTTATCAATGATAAACTAGAATTTATATGACCAAAAGAGAAGAAAAAAATAGAGGAAAAAAGAAATAGCATTAACTAAGTACCTTTGTATCAGGGCCCATACATATGTATTTTGTGTGTAGTTTTTATATGATACTTCCAGGAGTCTGAAAAGTCTTTACGTACTCATTTTTATGGATAAGGAAGATAAGTCTGGGAATAGTAAATAACTTATTCAAATTCGTACATCTATCAGGAGTACAACTGTTGAGATAAATATCCAAATCTGATTCCAAACCTTAGCTCTTCTCTATTACCCCAGAACACCACTCTGAAATTTACTATGCAGGAATTTGGCTCCAAAAATTATTCAGCAAATGAAGGAGTACCTGCATACAGTCAGAACTGAAATCTCCTGATGTGGTCCAGTTATAAGATTTATATGACAGGTGAACAATTTTTAAAATAATTCAGGTTGAGTTTGATTTTTCAGCTGCTTTAGACTTAAATCGACATGCTGATTTCAAAACTGCAGTTAGTTTTCTTCTATCACGTCAAGTTTTTCTCTACAGTTTATCTTAATGTGACCACTCTAGGCTGGGTCGAGCCTGGATCAAGGGAAGCACTAGTTCTCTCCTATTGGCTGAGAGCAAACCTCTCTCAAGTGTGGAGGGGTGGAGGATGACCATGGAGACCAGCGACAGGTTCATACTTGTCAAGGCTATTCAGTTACACATGAGACAGTGTGGTGAGAGGTTGTGTGCCACTCTATATAGTAGATCATATTCCGAAGTGTAGTCCGAATTCTTGTCTGTATACAAGGCGTTAGCAGAATTTATTTTTTTATTTATATGCATATTGATTTGCTTTCCTTCAGATCATGTCTGCCTCTGCTATTTCTCATCGTAAGTGCCTAAATAACCCTGATTCATTTTGTTATGTCTGTGGCAGTTTCACCATTCCCAGTCAAAGGACAAACATCAGCACATTTGTCAGGCAAGCCTATTTTGCATATTTTAAAGTAAAACTTGGGGATCAAGATAAGTTTTGGGTCTCTTGGAAGATATGCAAATAATGTGTTCAGAGTTTATGGATGTGGATGAAGGGAACATGTGATAAATTGCCATTTGGTATACCTATGGTTTGGCGAGAGCCCAGAGATCATTCAAGTGACTGTTACTTTTGTATAATAAAAACATCAGGATATAACAAGAAAAATAAATGTAAAATAGAGTATCTTAGTCTACCATCAGCTATACGCCCACTGACTCATTTAGCTGAAATCCCAGTGTCAGTTTTCATTGAACTACCCTCTTTCAAAAAATAGGAGTATAGTGAAGAACTAAGTGACAGCATTGATGAAGATTTTGAAACTGAAGATATCTCTGTTCATAAAAGATTTGATCAGCATTAGTTGAATGATTTGACATGAGATTTGGAACTATCCAAAAAGGTTTCAGAACTCCAAGCATCAAGACTGCATGAGAAAAATTTGCTTGAAAAAGGAGCAAGAATATCCTACTTTTGATCAAGAGAAAGTACATTTCTGCAGTACTTTTGAAGTGATGGTGGCTTTGTGTATTGCCATAACATATGTGATTTAATGGAGAAGTTGGGAATTCCAATCTATAATGCAACTGAATGGCGACTGTTCATCGATAGCTCAAAACAGAGCTTGAACTCTGTCCTCCTCCACAATGGTAATTTATTTGGTGCTGTCCCAATTGGCCATTCAGTTTGTTTTCATGATGAATATGAAGACATAAAGAGAGTCATTGATCTTTTGCAATATCACAAGCAAAGTTGGATCATCTGTGTTGACCTTCAAATGGTCTGTTTCCTTCTTGGTCAGCAACATGGATATACCAAGTATCCCTGTTTTCTGTGTATGTGGGACAGCAGAGCTCATGAGAAGCATTGGGTGGAGTCAAACTGGTCTCCAAGATCTGACCTCAAACCTGGTGATCCTAACATTCTACATGAGCCACTTGTTGACAGACAGAACATTATATTCCCACCTCTGCACATGAAACTGAGTCTCATGAAGCAATTTGTTAAAGCTTTGTCAATGAAGGAGACTCTTTCAAGTATCTCACTTTGGCATTTCCTAGCCTGATAATGGAAAAGATAACATACCTTAATATGTATGTTTGGTAGCAGAACTTTACTACTTGTACACAATTTGACTTACAGTAACAATAAATAGCCTTTATATGAATAAAATAACTCAAAATAAATAGTCTATTCAGGTATTTTTTCTTTATTTTCCTTTGTGTGTACATTTTGTATGATTTTGGGGACAAAAGGAGGGTATCCTGTACATTAAAAAGTTGACGTGATAGAGAAAAACTGGGGTCAGTTTTGGATTCAGATGCCAAAAGTTAGTCAAAAACAAGTGTCAGATTTTACTCAATGAAAATTGTGTTCTGCAGTCTATTTAATTTTATTGGATATATTCTGATTACCTGTCTACTTTCTGAGCACTTCCATACAGAAAAACTTGCTCCTGACACCTGATCATCACTAGGGCTCCCATGACTATTCCCACTCAGTCTTCTTCACCTTTTGCTATAGACTTCTGTGGATTACAATTTATTTCAAGATGCTAGGGCTGCAGTTACTCAAATTCTTCTGCTATCTCCTCAGTTGACTCAACTATCATTTTCACATGCACACATATAGAGGTAGAATGCTTATGGAGGTAGAACACTTCTATATTCTTTACCTACCCTAAAATATTCTTTATAATTTAGTTTTAAAATACAATTTACTTTGGCCCAATGATTAAAATTTCATGTTTTACCATACTGAAATAATTATCATGACGCCATTGCATGTTGAGGTGAAGAGTTAGGAAACAAAGAAGTGGAAATAAGTCAGTTAGCCATAATATTTTTAGAGGAACTGTCTTTACTTTCAGCAAAACCAACTTGTTCATTCTAAGAAGATATTTTGTTCTTTGTAAAACATGCTACTTCATTTTAAGGCTTTTCTCTGTGAAGAAGTTGTTCCCTCTGGTGCCTGAAACTACTGCATAAGACTATTGTGATTTTTTTGGTGGAAACCATGACTCTCTTGGGTGTATTACTCTGGCTTAAAGTGGTCCCTCAATTGTAAATGATCAAATTGCTACATGAACCATTTATACAGAGGTATTTCTTTTTGAAGTAAGAGTGAAATCAAGTGTGTTTGTACCACACCAGGGACCCAACATGCTCCAATAGATAAGCCACTGGCCTAAGGATGTGAAATTCTTTGTACTTTCATTTTACTCATATGCTTGGTTATCTATTTAGGGCCATATAGTTAAATCTTGTTAATTTGAATTTAGAGAGATTACACACACACACACACACACACACACACACACACACACACCGATTTAAAAATTAGATATTTCATTTTAACTAAAATTAAGCAAGTACTTACACAACTTTTTCTTTGTTTAAAAAAGTCATAGGAAATATTGTTTTACAAAGGAGGGAGGATATTATAAGACCAGAAAAGTAAATAAAACTTCTATTGTAACAGTGGTTCAATCTGGGATTTCAGGTGCTATAAATGGTGAAACTAGGAATTGAGGTCTCCATGTTCTTGTCAAGATTTTTAAAATATCTAATGAAAATCAGAGATAAGACTACACAATAAAGTAAAATGTTAACTTCCTTACTTTTTACTGAAATTATATCAACTCCCTGCCATGATACTATTTTTCATAAGGCTCAAAAGATTCTACTTGTGACTATACAAAATGGAAAAAAATTAATTTATGTAGGTTGATAAGCAAAGATATTTTTAAATATAGAATCTTTCAAGGGCAATTTCTAGAAGGGATGATTTATAATAAAAGTATTTGAGCTTCAAAGATTTATGATTCTCCTTTGTTGGAGTTAAACTGCTAAATAAGAAAAAACACTTTTAAGATGATAAAATTCCTTTGCAAAAAAATCAGGTATTAATAAATTCATGATTTAAATGACCAAATACTAATGCAATGGCATTTACATGTATAAACATTAAAAGTTCCTCAACCACAAAAAAAACAAAAAACAAAAAAATGTTTTTCTTTTGTTATTTTGCTTTCTATGGTAGAGTTTTTTTCTACTTGAATATTTCACAGAGAATGGGTATAATATAAACTGGCAATTGATTCAAGCTCGTGTGCTATTAGATATGTGATTGTTGTACAGGAATTTCTGAGTTACTGCTTGGTGTAAAGAGGCAGAGAAGCAGCTTTCATGATAATGAGAAAATGCCAGGAGCAATGGTTAAGCCATGGTCAGCAAAGACTGAATAAGAAATAGGCTCTTTCTATCAAAAATAATGAATTATAACTATATCCATTGCCACAGCACTAAGAAATACAGTATAAGTGAGAAAACCAGAGGTCAAGATTAGTGAGTCAAACCAATCTTAAGTTAATAGGTAATAAAAACTAATTTTAGGTGGGATAACTTCTGTAAAAGCCACCTGGTAAAGATTTAGTTGTCGATTTTACCTTAATGAGTTGAACTGGTATAACTATTATTTAAATATACATTATGAAGCCCTGGAAAAATTTGACCCTTTATAGTGCATCTACTGTGAAAAATTTGTAAGATCTATAATAACTGGAAAATTAAAAAGAGATTGGTGCTATGACTCCTTTAGTAAGAAGGGTTTATATACCTGTTTAGCTTTAGGGTCTAATTCTTATATATTTCTTATTTATACTAAAAACAAATGAATCCTGCTTTCTTTTTAGAAAGCTGGGTTTGTCCTTCGCATGAATTGTCAGCTGCATAAAGACCTTAGGTGAAGATCCTTTTTAGGAATTATCATTTATGTTTTCCTGGGCTGGCAGCAACTCACCTGAGTTAAATAAATAATGATTATTATGTTTCCCAGATAGAAAAGGAGAAAACATGTACTCAACATCTGATTTAAAATGCTTTATTTTTATTTTTCTATTTTCCTGACTAGATGAGATATAAGATACAGTTAAGTGCCAGAGAAGGAGCACAGGAATAAAAATTTGAAGATATACTATATTGCATATTGTTTAGAACACAGAATTGGTAGGTTTCATGGGTTTAATTTTCTAATTCACCACTAGCCAGCTATCTGACATTGGATAATGTAAGATAGTATGCTTCAGTTTTCACATTTGTAAAATGAAGATAATACTATTAGTAATAGCACATGCTATGAACAGTGCGTATACTACAGCTGTTAGAAATTTTATGTAGCTTAGAGCCTGAATTTCTTCATCAAAAAAAAAAAAATTAGAATAAACAGTACATTTGACTACATTTTGAAAGTTTTGTATTAAATTATACATTACATGAAAAAGTTTTAAAAATATTTTATGACATCTGCAAGACAACTGAATTACACTAATGAAGAAATATTTACTTTGACCTAGCATGAAGCAGTTTTAATGTAATTGACCTTTGTATACTTGAAGATAGCACATAACATATCTTAAGGTGTATACACAGCAAATCCGGGGATGTTATTAACTTCTGTGAAGGAAGCTATGAGACATAGGGAAAAGGGCAGGGTATATTTATAAAAATAGTTATAAAGAAATTATGGAAAGATAGAAAATGAGAGGAAAGAGAATGAAGCAGAGGAAGATTAGATAGCTGGTACAGGTAAGAGTAACCACAGATGGAGAGTGAAAAATATTCTTCAGAAAGGGGAAGGAGATGGCAGCAGAGTAGCTAGCAGCCCTGTCTACTTGCTCCCACCTCAGCAAGGACTTGGAGTAAAATCACAGAGCAGAGAGAGTGAGAGCAGCTGTTAGTGAGCGCAGAAAGGATGGGCATGTGGGGACCACACAGGAGTGGGCAAAAACTGCGACCTGCACTTTGTAAGTGGAATTGCCAGGGCTGCCCAGCCCAGCCCTTCTGGCTGCACCGTGTAGGGGCAACTGTGTATTAGCTCAGTAGCTGGGAGTTACCAGCGCAGAGAGAGAAGCCCAGGGTGGTGCAGGCACTAGAAACTGCACTCCCACAGTAAGTGCCCTTCTCAGCATTATCTGGGAAGGATTCAGTGAGAGACTTTGGATGAAACTGTCAGAGGCAAGAGAAGACAGAGTCCAGCCCTGACTGTGAGGTCCTGTGTGATTTTTGAAAAGGGGGAGTACATGGAGAAAAGGGCCCTCAGGGACTGGTGCTATAGCGTGGGAGCCACACAGAGATTCTTTTGGAAGGAGATCTGAGACAAGATCTGAGACTTGGCAGGGACCCTGGGCTTGCACTCTTGCACGCGGGTACAGCGGCTCTGCTAAACAAAAATACAGAGGACTAGAGTGCACCACAGTAGTACCTGTGCGTGGGACCCAATCCAGTGTGGCTCACAGTAGAGAGCTTCAATAAGAGGAGAGGTCAGCATACTTGCCAGGGAGAGAGCAGAAGCTTTAGCATCCAGCTAGATCTCCTCACAGACAGACAACCAGAAAGGAAGTTATGAAGTCCATGGAACTTTGATCAGGGGCAGATCCAGAAAGAGAAGAAAGTGGTAAAATGCAGATAATACTGAGACAAATTCCACTGTGGTCTTCTTCGTGAGTTATTTTCTCTCCTGCATAGCTTTTTAACATTCATTTCTTGTCCTCCCAGTTTATGCATTTTAAGTCACTAATGTTTATATTATAGTTTATTTCAAATCTCATATTTTGATTCTCCTTTTTATTACTCTACTTTGCCATCCAACTCCTCTTATTTATGTTTTAAGTGATATTGTCTTTCTTACTATGACTTGCATCCATTCCACACTCTTACTCTTTCTCTCCTCTCTAGCCTTTCAAAACCATTTTTCTTGTCATTAGTCATCTCACATTCTTTTTCCCATTCATAAAATACACTTGTTCTCTCTCCACCTTGATCAGTTTTTGCTCATTGATTATGGATATTGTGGTAGTTGTGGCATTTCTGCATTTTATACATAGATCCTCACTATTTTGGTATTTCAAATCTCAATTCTTACCCTCCTTATCTTCTACTTCATTAGTACATTCCTCTAGCCCTTTCTTTCATTTTAAATTTGAATATTTCCCTCTTTAGCCTGGTTTTCATTCCTCACTCTTAGTATTCCTTCTCCCTCTATCATCTCAAAATCACTTCCCTATCCTCTTGACATCTCTTCAGTTTTTCTTTCTTTCTTTTTTCCCTCTTATTCTCACCTATATTAATCTTACCTCATTGGTTGTCAATAGTGCTATGGTTAAATATTTTCTCTAATTTGGTTCCTCCTCCTCCTTCTTCTCCTTCTTCTTCTTAATGTTTTTGTTTTATTTTTCTCTCTCTCACATTATATATATATATATATATATATATATATATATATATATATATATATGTGTGTGTGTGTGTGTGTGTGTGTGTGTGTGTATGTGTGTGTATTTGTAACTTCTTTTTAAAACTAATACTACATGTGTTTCCTCTCTCACTTCATTCTGCCTTTTTCCCTTGCATTTTTACATACAATGTAAATCTTACTTTATGTTATTGCCTTGTTTCTACTTGCTATTCTTATTTTTCTTCTCTCTCTCCCCTGTCAAAAATCATTTGTCTTTCAGTTAGTCAATGCTTATCTGTTTTTCCTTTCATATAATAGTCTTAATCTCTTTACCTTTTTATTAATGCCGGTTCATTTGCTGTTGGTAGTGTGATAGTGGGTGGAGGTTATATTTTTGTGAGTGTGGGTTTCTTGCCAGGGTTGTGTGGTTTTGTTTTGACAGCACTTCCACAACAAATTATAAGACATGGGTGGTAGAGTGACTCTCAATCAGCTAGCCCAAGGGAAGGACCCATAAATGAGCAATATGACAAAAAACAAAACCCAAGTACAATCAGACAACCCAAATAAATGGCATAAAAAGCATCCCAAAGGCATCAAGCTCAGGAGATCAATGGGACTACACCACTGAATCTCACAGTTCTCCTACCACAGAAGGTCCCACCAAGAACACAGGAAGTCAAAACAGGCCAATCTAAGAAACAGAACAAGCAAGAAGAGTCCCATAAAATGGGGAGACAAAGAAGCAGCCCCCTACTGAAAGAAAAGGAGAAATCCCCAGAAAGAGAGCTAAATGAAATAGAAGCAAGCGAACTATCAGAAATGGAATTCAAAATAATGGTTATAAGGAAGCTCAATAAGCTCAGCGAGCTCAGAGAAAACTACAAAAAACTCCAGGGGAACTACAAAGAACTCCAGGGAAGCTACCAGGAACTTACTTAGAAATATACCAGCATTAAAAAGGACATAGAAATAATAAATAAGAGTCAGGAGGAAATGAAGAATACAATTTCTGAACTGAAGAACACAGTAGAAAGAGTCAAAAGCAGGCTAGATGAGACAGAGGACCAGATCAACAAGCTTGAGAACAATGTAGAAAAAATTTCCAGAGAGTGAAACAAAATGATTAAAAACTGAAAAAGAATGAAGAGGATCTAAGAGAGATGAAGGGCAACATGAAACATATTAATATCCATATCATAGGCATACCAGAAGGAGGAGAGGAGCAAGGGATAGAAAACCTGTTTGAAAAAGAAATTACAGAAAACTTCCCTAACTTGATGAGAGAAAAAGTCATACCAGTCCAAGAAGCATGAGGGTTCTAATAAAGATGAACTCAAAGAGGCCCACTCAAAGACACATCATAAATAAAATGGCAACATTCAAAGACAAAGAGAGAATCCTAAAGGCAGCAAGTGTGAAATAGCTAATAACACAAGGGGACTGGCAATAAAGCTACCAGTTCATTTCTCAACAGAAACATGACAAACCAGAAAGGAATGGCAAAAAATTATTCCAGGCGATGAAAATCAAAGGCCTACAACCAAGGCTATTCTACCCAGCAAGGCTCTCATTCAAAATGGAAGCTGAATTAAGGGGTTTCCCAGACAAAAGAAGGCTAAAAGAATACACCTCCATCAAACAAGCATTGTAAGAGATGCTAAAGGGACTGCTTTAAGAAGATGAAAAAAGAGAGAGAAGAACACAGAACTAAGAGAAAATATCACAATGAATAAGTATCTATCAATAATAACCTGAAATGTAAATGGATTAAATGTTCTAATCAAGAGATATAGGGTAGCTGAATGGATAAGAAAATATAACCCACGGATATGCTGCTTACAAAAGACCTATGTGAGAACAAAAGATCTACACAGACTGAAAGTAAAGGGATGGAAAAGAATATTTCAAGCAAATGGACATAAAAAAAATAAAATAAAAAGCTGGCATAGCAATACTTACATCAGACAAAATAGATTTCACAAGAAAGGACATAACGAAGAACATTTCATAATACATAAGGGAATAATCCATCAAGAAGATATAACCCTTGTAAACATTTATGCACCCAACACAGGAGTACCCAAATATATAAGAAAAACCATGAAGGACTTCAAGAAGAATATAGACAGCAACACACTCATAGTAGGGAATTTTAACATGCCTTTGTCAACAATGGACAGATCTTCTAAGCAAAGAAACACCAATGATATTGAGGCATTGAATAACACTCTAGGTCTGATGGACTAAATTGATATATACAGAAACTTCCACTGCAAAAAAGCAAAATATACATTATTTTCAAATGCACATGTGACATTTTAAAAGACAGATCACATGGTAGGACACAAAACAAGCCTCAACAAATTCAAGAAAACTGAAATTATATCAAGCATCTTCTCAGATCATAATGGCTTGAAACTAGAAATCAGCATCATGGAAAAAACTCAAAAACATTCAAATTGTGGAGACTGAATAACATACTGAATGAGTTAACAATGAAATCAAGGAAGAAATCAAAAAGTTTCTGAAATCAAATGAAAATGAATACACAATGGCCCAAAATCTATTGGACACAGCAAAGGCAGACCTGAGAGGGAAGTTCATGGGCCTACCTTAAAAGGATGAAAGAATTTCAAACAAACAACCTAACCCTACATCTATAAGAACTAGAGGAACAACAACAAACAAAACCCAGAGAAACTAGAAGGAAGGAAATAATGAAGAGCTGAATTAAATGACATAGAGACTAAACAAAAAGTTCAAAGGATCAATAAATCCACGAGCTGGATCTTTGAAAAGATAAACAAAATTGACAAGCCTTTAACTAAATTCATAAAAAAAAAAGAGAGAGAGAGAGGATCCAAATTAGAAAAAATGGAGGAGAAATCACAACTGATACCACAGAAATTAGTTCTTAGTTTAATTGACCTTTTGTAATATTTTTAGACTCTATTTTGTTTATTTCCACTCTCATCTTTACTATTTCACTTTTTCTACTCACTTTGGGCTTAGTTTGAAATCATAAATGATATTGACAAAACTTCAGAATAAGATAATAGAAGATTCAAAAATAAATAAATCAGAAATAAAAAGAAGACATTACAACTAATACCAAAGTAATACAAAGGCTCATAAAAGAACACTGTGAAGAATTATAAGCCAATAAATTGGATAACTTGAGAAATGATACAACCTACTGAGACTGAGTCATGAAAAAACATAAATCTGAACAGACCAATTACTCATTAGAGTAAATCAGTAATCAAAAACCTTCCAACAAAAATGTCCAAGGCCAGATGGCTTCACTGGTGAAGTCTACCAAACATTTAAAGAAGAATTAATGTCAATTCTTTTCAAACTCTTTCAAAAAATTGAAGAAGAAACCATTTCAACTCATTTTACAAAGCCAAAATTATCCTTATTCAAAAGCCAGACAAGAAGAGCATAAGAAAATAAAAATTAGCCCTGGCTGATGTGGCTCAGTGGATTGAGCGTCGGCCTGTGAGCCAAGTGTCACTGGTTCGATCCCCAGTCAGGGCACATGACTAGGTTGCACGCTAGGTCCCCAGTTGGGGACGCGTGAGAGGCAACCGCACAGTGATGTTTCTCTCCCTCCCTTTCTCCTTTCCCGTCTCTCTAAAAATAAATAAATAAACAAACAAATAAACCATAAGATGATATCAGTTTCAAATTATTAAAAAAAAAAAAAAAAAGAAAAATTACAAGCAAATATCCCTGCTGACCATAGGTGAAAAAATTCTCAAATATTAGCAATATATTCAATAGTACATTAAAAGTCATACACCATAATCATGTGATATTTAACCTTGAGATATGAGAATGGTCAAACACCCGCAAAATCAGATAATGTGATATGCCACATTAATAAGATTAATAATAAAGTCATATGATCACTTCAATGTATGGATAAAAAGGATTTGAAAAAATTCGGGAAGGCTGCCAGGGGGCTGCCTTTCGGCTCAACCAGCCTCCTTGCTCTGCCCACCTTTTTTGGACTTGCCAATCTCTACAAATCCTTTTTAAAATTTTTAAAACTAAAAATATGGAGGATTAAAGATGGCAGAGGAGTAAGTAGAAGCTACACTAACCTCCTCCCAAGACTAATCTGGAATTACAAATAAATTGTAGACAGATCACTTGAATAACCAACTGAACACTAGCTGGAGAGAAGACAATAACAACAGACAGACAGAAGAAACCTACTCACCACAATGTAACTGGTAGTGGGTGCAAAAATTAGATGGCTGGCTAGACTCCCATGGGCAGCATCTAAAGATTCACAGAGATATTTCAGCAGCTGGGGGCTCCCCTGAGAAGTGTGGGATCTAAACCTCAACCTAGGGTCTGCAGCCTACAGTACTAGAACTGGGAAGAAACCCAGATAACATCCAGCTATGAAAAGCAGCAGGGTTTCTGTCTTACAGGAAGATATGGCTGGAGACACAGAGAGCTTTTTAAAGAGCCAACACAAAAATATTCAATTACAACCACTTAACCTGTTATCTGGGCTCCAGCAGAGGGTGGGAAGAGTTGGGTAGAGATGTTTGAGGGAAGTCTGGATTGGTGGCTCTGGGGAGAGAACTGAAGGAACAGCCACCAGGATCCCTGGGTGAGTCATTCCTCATACTGCAGAAGTCATCTTTCTGAGGCAAAGCATGCCTTTTCAAGTGGCAACAGCCTTAGGGGAAGCAATAGCCCTGCCCACAGGAATTACTCTTCCTCACTCTGTGAAGTTTAAGTTGGGTGGCTGATTATAGATTAATTAGTTTCATCAGTTTAATGGCTAAGGAGCTTAACTGCAAAGGCAGGAAACACAAAATAGCAGCCAAAATGGGAAAACAAAGAAACATACCCCAAATGTAAGAACAAAAGAATTTTCTAGAAGAAAAACTAGGCAAAATGGAGGCAAGCAATTTATCGGATAGTTTATTGTAGTTTTTATAAGGATACTCAACAGCATGAAAAAAAGACATGGGAACCATAAAAAAGGACCAGTAAGAAACAAAGGATGCAATATCTGAAATAAATAATACACTAGAAGGAATAAACAGAAGGTTAGATGAAGCAGAGGATTGAATTAGTGATTTGGAAGACAAGGTTGGAAAAAAAAACACCCAAGCAGAACAGCAAAAAGAAAAAAGAATTTAAAAAAAAAGAGGAAAGCTTCAGAAACCTTTGAGACAACATAAGACATAATAACACCTACATAATGGGACTACTAGAAGGAAAAGAGAACGAGCAAGGGATCGAGAACCTATTTGAAAAAATAATGACTGAAAACTTCCTTAATCTGGTGAAGGAAAAGGACACACAAATCCAGGAAGCTCAGAGAGTCCCAAACAAGTTGGACCCAAAGAGGCCTACACTCAGACACATCATAATTAAAATGTCAAGGCTTAAAGACAAGGAGAGAACCCCAAAAGTTGCAGGAAAAAAGCAGGTGGTTACCTACAAGGGAGTACCAATAACTCAACAGAAACATTTCAGACCTGAAGGAAGTGGTGTGAAATATTCAAGGTGATGAAAAGCAGGGACCTACAACCAAGGCTACTTTACCCAGCAAGGCTATCATTTAAAATAGAAGGGGAAATAAGGAGCTTCCCAGGAAAGGAAAAACTGAAGAAGTTTGTCAGCACCAACCAGTACTGCAACAAATGTTAAAGGGCTTGTTTTAAGAAGAAAAAGACAAAAGAGGAAAACAGTAACAATAAAATGGCACTAAACATGTATCTAACAATAATCACCTTTAATATAAATGGTTTAAATGCTCCAACAAAAAGATATAGGGTAGCTGAATGGATAAGAAATGAAGACCCATGTATATGCTGCCTCCAAAATACCAACTACAGATCAAAGGTACACACAGACTAAAAGTAAATGGATGGAATATGATATTTCATGCAAATGGAAAGAAAAAAAAGCTGGGGTAGCAATACTTATATTCAACAAAATAGATTTTAATAAAACCAAGGCTGTGTAAGAGACCAAAAAAAGGCACCACATAATGATGAAGGGAACAATCCAACAAGAGGATATAACCCTAGGGAACATTTATGCAACAAATATATGAGCACCTAAATATAGTATGTAAAACAAATCTTGATGGACATAAAGGAAGAGATTGACAGAAATACAGTCACTTCAGGGAATTTAACACCCCTTTGACTTCAATGAATAGATCTTCCAGATAGAAAATCAGCAAGGACACAGCAGCATTAAATAATATGCTAGAGCAAATGGACTTAATTGATATTTTCAGAGCATTTCACCCCAATACAGCAGAACATGGAATGTTTTCTAGGATAGACCACATGTTGGAATACAAACAAGTCTCAATAAATTTAAGAAGATTGAAATTGTATCAAGCATATTCTCTGACCACAATGCTATGAAACTAGAAATTAATAACAAAAAAAAAATAGATTGGAAAACACACAAAGACGTTGAAGCTAAATAACATGATATCAATCAATAAAAGGGTCAACAATGAGATCAAGGGTGAAATGAAAAGATACCTTGAAACAAATAAAAATGAGGACACAACATCCAAAATCTGGGAGACACTGGTAAAGAAATTGTAAAAGGAAAATTCATAGCATACTTTGCAGGACTATCTTAGAAAAAACAAACAAGAAAAAGTTCTAATAAACAACACTAGGGAACACAACTTATATTGAGCTAGGTCTGACACTTGTTTTTGACTAACTTTTTGCAACTGAATCCAAAACTGACCCCAGTTATTCGCTATCACGACAACTTTTTAAGGTACAGGATACCCTCCTTTTGTCCCCAAAATCATACAAAATGTACACACAAAGGAAAATAAAGAAAAAAATACCTGAATATACTGCTTATTTTGAGTTATTTTATTCATATAAAGGCTATTTATTGTTACTGTAAGTCAAATTGTATACAAGTAGTAAAGTTCTGCTACCAAACATACATATTAAGGTATTTTATCTTTTCCATTATCAGGCTAGGAAATGCCAAAATGAGATACTTGAAAGAGTCTCCTTCATTGACAAAGCTTTAACAAATTGCTTCATGAGACTCAGTTTCATGTGCAGAGGTGGGAATATAATGTTCTGTCTGTCAACAAGTGGCTCACCAGGTTTGAGGTCAGATCTTGGAGTCCAGTTTGACTCCACCCAATGCTTCTCATGAGCTCTGCTGTCCCACATTCACAGAAAACAAGGATACTTGGTATATCCGCGTTGCTGACCAAGAAGGAAGCAGACCATTTGAAGGTCAACACAGATGATCCAACTTTGCTTGTGATATTGCAGCAGATCAATGACTCTATGTCTTCATATTCGTCATGAAAACAAACTGAATGGCCAATTAGGACTGCACCATTTAAATTACCATTGTGGAGGAGGACACATTTCAAGCTCTGCTTTGAGCGATCAGTGAACAGTCCCATTCAGTTGCATTATAGATTGGAATTCCCAACTTCTCCATTAAATCACATATGTTATGGCAATACACAAAGCCACCATCACTTCAAAAGTACTGCAGAAATGTACTTTCTTTTGATCGAAAGTAGGATGTTCTTGGTCCTTTTTCAAGCAAATTTTTCTCATGCAGTCTTGATGCTTGGAGTTCTGAAACCTTTTTGGATAGTCCCAAATCTCATGCCAAATCATTCAACTCATGCTGATCAAATCCCTTACGAACTGAGTCATCTTCAGTTTCAAAATCTTCATCATTGCTGTCACTTAGTTCTTCACCATATTCCTGTTTTTTGAAAGAGGGTAGTTCAATAAAAACTGGCACTGGCATTTCAGCTGAATGAGGCACTGGGTGTATAGCTGATGGTAGACTAGGATACTCTATTTTACATTTATCTTTCTTGTTATATCCTGACATTTTCACTATACAAAAGTAACAGTCACTTGAATGATCTCTGGGCTCTCACCAAACCACGGGTATACCAAATGGCAATTTATCACGTGTTCCCATTGTCCACATCCATAAACTCTCAATACACTGCTTGCACACATTGTGAGGGGCCCATGACTTATCCTGATCACCAAGTTTTACTTTAAAATATGCAAAATAGGCTTGCCTGACAAATGTGCTGATGTTTGTCCTTTGACTGGGAATGGTGAAACTGCCACAGACATAACAAAATGAATCAGGGTTGTTTAGGCACTTACAGTGAGAAATAGCAGAGGCAGACATGAAAATAAATAAAAAATGTAAATAAAAAAATAAATTCTGCTAACTCCTTGTATACAGACAAGAACTCAGAACTTTATAATACGATTCACTATATAGAGCAACACACAACCTCTCACCACACTGCATCATGTATAACTGAATAGCGTAGACAAGTATGAACCTGTTGCTGGTCTCCAAGTTTGTCTTCCACCCCTCCCAAGGGAGGTCTGCTCTCAGTCAATAGCAGAGCACTAGTGCTTCCCTCAATCCAGGCTCGATCCAGCCTAGAGTGGTCGCATTAAGATAAGCTGTACAGAAAAAACTTGATGTGATAGAAGAAAACAAACTGCAGTTTTGAAATCAGCATGCCTATTTAAGTCTAAAACAGCTGAAAAATCAAACTCACCAGGAATTATGTTAAAAACTGTTGCGCTGTGCAATCTAACTTCATACGTAAAGAAAAAAAGAACTACAAAGTCCAAAATAAGTAGAAGGAAGAAAATAATAAAGATCAGAGCAGATATAAATGTAAGAGTCTAAATATATATATATATATATATATATATATAATTAATAAATACAAGCGCTGCTTCTTTGAAGATAAAATTTATAAACATGTAACGAAAATCATCAAGAAAAGGAGAGAAAGGACTCAAATAAATAAAATCAGAAATAAAAGAGGAGAAATAACAACGACACCAAAGAAATACAAAGGATTGTAAGAAGATATTAGGAACAACGATATGACAACAAACTTGATAACCTGGATGAAATGGACGATTTCCTAGAAACATACACTCCTCCAAAATTAAATCAGGAAGAATCAGAGAATCTGAAGAAACAGATTATACCTAGTGATTTTGAAGGAGTAATCAAACAACTCCCAACAAATAAAAGCCCTGGACGTGGTGGCTTCACAGGTAAATTTTACCCAACATTCGGAGAGAATCTAATACCTCTGGTTCTCAAACTAGTCCATAAAATTCAAGAGGAGGGAAGGCTCTGAAACTCATTATGAGGTCAGCATTATCCTATTCAAAAACCAGATAAAGATACTACAAAAAAGAAAATTATAGGCCAATATCCCTGATGAACATAGATGGTAAAATCCTCAACAAAATATTAGCAAACAAAATACAGCAATGCATCAAAAAGATTATATACCGTGATCAAGTGAAATTTATTCAGTGAATGCAAGGTTGGTACAACTTTCACAAATCAATAAATGGAATTCACCACAAAATTGAATGATAAAAACCACATGATTATATTAATAGATGCAGAAAAAGCTTTTGATAAAATCTAGCACCTATTTATGATAAAAAGTCTCAGCGACCTGGAAATAGAGGAATCATATCTAAACATAATAAAGGCCATATATGACAAACCCAGTGCTAGCACCATACTCAGTGAGAAAAATCTACAAGTGTTCCTTTCAAGATCAGGAACAAGAGAGGGATTTCAGTTTCACCTCTCTTATTAAACATAGTACTGGAAGTGCTAGTCATAGCAGTCAGACAAGAAGAAGAAATAAAAGGCATCCAAATCAGAAAGGAAGAAGTAAAACTGTCCTTATTTGCAGGTGACATGATTCTGTACATAGATAACCCCAAAGGTTTCACCAAGAAACTACTAGAACTGGTAAGTGAATTCAGCAAAGTATCAGGATACAAAATTAATACCCAGAAATAAATTGCATTTCTATATGCCAATAACAAACTAACATTAAGGAAAAGTAAGAGAACTTTTACTCTGGAGCTTTGATAGAGGGAATACATTCCATTCCAGGAGCATTCAATTTCTAAAAATAGGATATATAGGGAATGAGGTTAGTGGGAGAAAAGGCCAGACATGTAGGAAAGGATCAAGTCTTAGAAAGAGTGCAATGGTATTTTGATCCACAGATGATAGGTATAACCTTTAGGTTCAGGGGCAGAGAGGCAACATGATTACATCTAAATCTATTAGCAGATTTAAGGATATACTGAGATTAGAGGTGGGGAGATGAATTATACTACTGCTAAAGTTCAAGTAACAGAGAATAAAAGTCAGAACCAGAAAAGATTAGTGATAAACAGTATTGCACCAAAATAGACAAAACCATGAAACATAAAGAATAAAACACAAAGAACCAGACAAGGTTAAGATTAGAGTCAGATATCAGAAGGTAAATTATGCCCCACTCCAATAACTACTGTTGGCTTGTCTGAAAAAAACATGAAAACAAACACAAGATGACAAGATGTGAAATTCTGTGGAAAGAACAGGTGTTGGGGAAAAATAAATGATTTGATTATTCAACAATAAAAATGTAGTATCTATCTGTTACCACTTTAAACTGGAGTCTAATGCTTTTTGTAGTGGCTTAAACTAATGGATACTTATGAAACACACCCCAGTTAGACATAGGTAAAGGAATTGGGACCCATCTAAATTTAGGTTATAACTTTTAGATTTCAGGGTTTAAAGGTTTTTACCTAAACTTTAATCATGTAAAGCACAATTGTTCAACACAATATTTTCCATTTTTAAACATTTTATACAAATATATAGATAATACACATTTCCCCTTTCCCTTTAATAGAAACTTAGTTCTTTCTCTTTCTCTCTTTCTACCTCCTTTCATTTCTCCTTCCCAGCTCCCCTTCTCATCCATCTATTTATCCTTCTACTCATCTATCCATTTACTCATCTATCCATTTAACCCCATCCACCCATCAACCTACCCATCTATATATAATCCACACATGCTCAAGGGTTAGAAAATTATGTCCAAATTACTAAAAATCACAAGAGATAATACAAAACACTTTTTTTTATAGGAAACAAAAATGGTTTTTATATTTAAAAATTTTTAAATGGGGCAATGCATACTTATGTTAGTATTTAAGAATATAATTCAAATAATTCATTACAACCATTATAACTATAATACTTTAGTCTTAGTAAATTCTTAAATCATATCTATACATGAAAAATATTTTTAAGGTTATGTGATATCTCAACTGTCCGAAGAGTCTAAATAAAATATATATTCTTTATTCTTTCCCCCAATTCCAATTTCTACATCTAACAATTCAAAATTAAAATGTATAGTTATGATTCAAACAAGCAGTAGAGAATAATATAGTCCACAAGACACTTATCAACTAAAAATTCCAAAAGAATTTATTTAACACTCAAACTCTTGCAAAAATACCCAAAGGAGTATTGATATATTGCAGTCTTCATAAACTCACTTTTCATACTCTAAAATCAATTGTCATTTTTTCTTTTATGCATCTATTGATTCTATAAGAAAATGCTTTTTATAAAAATAAGTTTTTAACAGACTTCTTTTATAGTCTTTTGTCTTTTCAAAAGGGTGGTGTGATGTTTTATTATGAATACTAAGTGTTCCTGATGATCAAAATGTAAAAGTTGTTCATAACATTTTATAAATAAAAGAATCATGACATCAAGGTGATGTCATGAGAAAAAGCCTCTATTTCATCTCCCAGATATAAATATATTAAGAATTTATTACCAGTAGTAAGGAAAGATTTACTTTTGGTAAAATATATCTAACATTTTCAATCATAAACTCTTATTTAATGAATCTGAATTAATATTAATTAATTTTATTTATTAATTTTATTTATTTTACTGTAAGACAGCTTGAAGTTTATTTCAAAGTGGCATATTTTGTGCCACTCCTATGCAGTAGTATGAGAAGAACAAACAAAAGGATTAAGGTAAAAATTACAGTACAATTTTAGAGAAGTAGATTCTTTTTGAAAAGGAAATATCCATAAGCGTGTATTTATTTCAACCAGTGAAACCTCAAATCGCAAAAGCAAAGTTTGAATTTATTCACTGTGGTTAACTGCATTTAATATTTTTGACATAAATGGCATTGAAACATCATTATATAAATATTTTAACTTGTTAACATATTAGGCATAATTTTAAAAAATTAAAATCCTACTCTAGAACATGAGAAGAAAATAGAAGGTGCTATTATACAAATGAAATATATGAACAAAAATGAGCCTATGTATGTGATTTTTAACCACTTCATATTACCCAGATTTAGAGTTGTTTAATCTCTTACAATGACCAATTACTTATTTGAAAACATAGAGTTGGTAGAGGATATATGTCATTTAAGTATCAATTCAAAGACATAAACAGTTTTATTGGTGGTGAAATACTTATGTGTGAGGGAAGAAGAGAACTGTATATAGTATATGAGTTCTGCTCAGAAGTATCCAGCCATATACTATGAAAAATAGGGACCTTTATTGGAGAAGATGCAAGAAACATTGTACATAGGACAATGACACCTCAGTCCCCTTCAAAGTAGGCACTTTGGGACCTCATACAGTTCTCCCAATGTTCATCCACTGCCCCATTGTATTTTCCTGAATCTCATCAATGCTCTTCCCTTTTAAAAGTGAGTTTAGTTTTGGGAAAAGCCAGAATTCACAGGGCACCATATATGGGCTGTAGTGAGACTGAACCAACTGGTAATTTGATGTTTTGCCAAAAAGCTGAATGAGTTGTGACACATGAGCAAGCAAGTCGTCGCGATGAAGCTGCTAATCACCAGTTGCCCATAGCTACAGCCTTCTGAATCATCCAAATAATTTCCACAGAGGAATGTTCAAGCTCAAGTCAAAAACTGATAGAGATTTGTTGCTCTACTCACTCAGTCATTGACTGCGACAGCCACATAATACACATGCTCACTCAACTACATCTACCACCCCACTGACTAGTACAGTGAAGTCATCATTGTTCATGCATGCACATTCCAGCCCACACTCCTTGGCTGCCAGCTTACATCAATGTCATGCCAACCATACTCATTCCATTAACAATGTTGGACTTTTTCTGGACAGACATTATATAACTATCAAGTTTCAGGGGACATGACTTAACAGTTTTTATATTACAAAGCAAGTTTAAGTATCAGTTATTTTATAAGTACCACTGAAACTAAAATGACATTTATTAACAATATTCAAGGAACATAGTGAACTAGTTGACAAAATTTACCTACCTACTAGAGAAAATCTTGATGTGCTTACAGAAACAATGTACGATTTAGTGCTTTGACACACAGAAGGCAACACCTGCTATAATATGAATGTTAGTAAAAGAGCTTACTGCATCAATACTTAGGTCCTTGGCCAACTCCTGACCTAAGAGATGTATGAAGCCATAACAAACAAAACACCACAGGAAAAATAAAACCTCATTTATTATCATAGCTTTATTTCTCTTCTGTTGTTTCAGTCTTTAAATATATGCCACATTAGGGTGACACATAAAATCATTCATTTCATTCCCCAACTTTGTTAACTGTTCCAATGAAGACAAACAAAAATACAGTCTTCTAACATATTGGGCAGTTTAGAAGTCTTGTCTTGAAGATGTTAAGAATGTTTAACTGATGTTAGAAACTTTAGCTCTTTAAATGGAGAATTTCTTTCATCAAACTGCATTTTGGTCTTTACATTTTGTAAGTATGGTGTAGGAGGCACATTATAATTAATTAAGCAACCCTTTCTAGTTTCTGTGTTTGGGTTTTAATATAATTGGTTAGATCTTTTGTTTGGTCAATTTTCTTTTTCACAATCTGGAAATACCACATTTTTATTATGTTTATTTTCCATTTCACATTTTTGTGACTCTAGATTAACAGCAATATCTTGATTGCTGACTTCTTGGATTTGTGCCTCAGTTGCACAAGCTGCCACAAAGTTTTCTCCAAATTTAACTTTTTCTTGACTCTTCATTGTTAGAATATCTACAGTTGCATGCCACATTTCTTCAGTAGGCTGAACTCCTGACAGAATGGCCTTCTCACAGATTGAGATCATATTTTCAATAGAATTTCTGAGTGGTTCAACATGCACAAGGCATATCTAATTGTTAACAAGTTTTGGAGCATCTGGAATATTGTTAATCATGTCATTCATTGTGTCCAATATTTCTTCTTTTCAGCTTCTCTCATTTAATCAGGTTTAGGCATTAATAAAATGTCTTGCTTATATTTTTAGTAAATAATATTTGTTCATCTTCTTCTGCCATGGTAGTCCAAAAGGACCCTACTGATTTTCATTTTGTCCTTCAGTTTCAGGCTGGAAATACTGAGCTAAGGGGCCTTTTCAGCATTCTTCGTTTACTAGCTCTCCAGTTACTCAGATGAGTTTTTCTCTCTTTCGTGGTTTCCTTGGGCTGAGCTGATCTATTATCAATGGTTGATTTTGCTAGAGTATGTCTGTGCTGGTCAATGGTTTTTGACTTTTCTATCAGTTTAGTATTAGAAGATGAAGCAGACCTGGCTGTAATTTAAGATGTGATGCTTTCTGATATAGTTTTATTTCTTTTTACTTCCTGAGAAGAACTGGTTTTGACAAAAGGTAAAAATGCATTTAATTTTAGTAATTCTTTCTCATGAGACTTTCCGAATTGTAATATCAGCAGAGGTTTTACTGATGTCTTGTTTCAAGGAGTCCTGCATATTATGAATATTATTGTGGTGATTTCTAATAGAAGGATACAGAAGTTGTTCATTTTGAGATGTAGTCCTCACAGATTTATTGGTAGTCATCACACTTGACACCATCTGACTTTTTACTCTTACATTGCAGGTTTATAAGCCTGAGTGAGGTTTATGGCTTTAGAAATAGAAGTTGAAAGTTTATCATTGTAGAACTCTCAGCTTTGACTTGTACAGGTTTTCTAAATGAATTAACCTTAGATTAAACAATAGGACCATGACAGGATTCAAGCACAAATTTCTTGAGCATGTTAGCAGCATCTTGATTTGGTTTTTCTGTAGTCACTTGTTTCTTATTATTATTGTTTTAAATGTGAAACATTGCACTTAATGTTATACATTGACCTTGGAGATCATCTTTAATAAGTAACAACCTCAGAGTTTGATTATTATTCTCTAAATTATATGTACCAATTGCTATAGTTGAATTGATTAATTCATTAGAGGGTTTTAAAGGAATATAATTTTTCTTCATAGTTTTATCATTTTTGCTTCTTGTAGGTCTATGGACATTTTCTTTATTAGCTATTTTTTGTCTAACTTTTCAAAACTTTTCTTTTTAAAAGATTTTATTTATTTACTTTTTAAAGAGAGGGGAGGGAGGGAGAAAGAGAGAAAGAGAAACACCAATGTGTGAGAGATACATGGTTGCCTCTCACACACACCAACTGGGGACCTGGCCCACAGCCCAGGCACATGCCCTGACTGGGAATTCAACTGTGAACCTTCTGGTTCACAGGCCAGCACTCAATCCACTGGGTCTCACCAGCCAGGGCTGTTTCAGAACTTTTGTCTCATCTTGGATCTGACACTCAGATTGTCATCATTCTCTGGTTTCCATTACTGTGAAATATCTGATTTTCTTGTTTGTATCCAAAAAAGTTTTTCTTTTTAACAGCTGTTCCTTGAGTTTTTGTTTTCTTTGCTCTCTGAAAACAAACTGGGCTCTTGGACTTGGGGGAAGCTGCATATCAGGCAGGGGGCATGCTTCGCAACCCCTCAAAAGGAAGCCTCCATGCACTGTGCACACTGGCAGGGGCTCGCCTTTTAGATGGTGTTGCTGCCGCCTCTGCCCATTGATGCCAGTGTGATTTGAAAGAGTAATTAGCCATATTTAAATATACCCATTTACAAATACTATATAAGACACTTGAATAATAATTATTATAATGCATTTTTAAAGAAATAGCATGTCATAGTTCTTTGAGAATATCTATTTCAAAAATATGACAGCCTGGAGGGATTTTCACTTTAAAAATATGTTGCCCTATATTATAGGTAAATTTATACAATATTTTTTGGATCAGCAACTAAATCTTGAAAATTAAAAATATCTATTAAATAGAAAATGTCAATCGCAATGCATTATCTTTCCTTATTATTAAAAACATTCAAACAAATGGATTTTCAAATTCAACTTCAAAATCCAACCTTCACATAGTCACTTGAATTACCTATGCTTGGATATTTCCTAGCTTGATGTCAAATGAGTGTTTTGTCTGCATTAGTTACTCGATCAATTTGAAGTTTATAAAATCCACCCAGAGCTGACTTTGTCAAATACGTAATAAAAGAACTTCCCCTAAACCTATATGGAGAACAAGGTTATTTTATCTCCAAAATACTGAATTATCCCCAGAAGAGAATTCAAAAGATAATGTCCTGCCAGGGTGACCATAGCTAGGATACCCACCTCCACGAGCATGTATTTTCCCAGGTACCCCTTATCTGAGAGAGTGCCTTAGGGCACAAGTGTTCACAGTTTCAGTTGGCCACTGCTGCTTTTGTTTAATATCATATATATATGAGCGCCTGTTCAGGCAGAGAGGATGATTTTCACTCCTGTTCTCGCCCACCACAGCAACAAGACTGAAGGTGGATGATTTTGTTACTGTTTTGCCTACCCCACAAGACAAACGCAGATCCTGTGTTCCCGTCTCACCTGCCGCCAGGAGGATAGAATAAAGGTGGATCCTTTGTTTCCGTCTCGCCTGCCCCACGAGAATTTCCTCTCCAATGCTCCACTGTCTTTTTTGGTCTTATGGAATCCAAAGTAAACCTGTCTGGAGCTGAGCTCCTGCAGTGCAGGTGAAGTATAGACAGCTGTTTTGATTAAACCTTGAATACTAAGCCTTCATTTCCTCTTGTTTTCTATTCTCCTTGCTCGTCTCTCCCTGTTCTTTCGATTTCTTTAAGAAATAAAAGTTCAATGAAAAATTTTGAGCTTTCTGAAGAAAAATGACTATTTAAAAGGATATGACTGCATTTGATTTCAATGGCTCTGAGAAAATAAGTGGCACATGGCCAAAGATATATGATTTCTGACCAGGAATTTCATTGTTAATGTAACATAAAGCAAGTACTTAAAAGGATTTCATCAGTAAAGCCTTTGGATAAAAAAAAATTGCCAAATGAGCCAAAATGTTTTGGATTACTTATTCTAACATATATTTAATATTATAATTATGTGTTTAAGCTATCTAATATGTAATATTTATATTTGATTATTAAAATTACTTGTACATTTTAATTATAAAAGAAGTTGTCTTTGCTTGTTTATTTGGGTTTCTTTTTTATTTGTTTTAGAAAGACATAACCTAGTTTCTTTTAATTATTTCACCTCTTCATTCGGTAAATATTTATCATATACAAAGAGCAAAGTGAAATTCTCTGCACTGGGAACATATGCAGTGACAAAAATAAACAAGGTTGTCAAGAAAAATTGTCAGACATAGAAAAGGGAAAAAAATACCAGTTATTATTTCAGCAAAATGCTCACATTGACAAGTAGTCATTGGGGATTATCTAATTCTGTAGAGGTGTGCATTTTTAATTATCTTTTTCACATGGCATAAAAATAAAATTATACAAAAACTGATAATTAAATGAATTGCTGTTCATGAAAATGCAATGAACATTGCCCAGTAGAAGTAAATCTCAGTCAAATTCTTATTCCAACAGATTGCAACATGTTACTTATTGCCTCAATTAGTGACTTAAGCAATAAAATATTTGACACATGTTCAATTAATATCTAATAAGAGTGATGATTTTACCATTTTGAAATTTTACTTTAGAAAGGTGCTTGCCTTTTGGAACCTTTTGGCCTATACAACATAAATAGAGAGGCCTTTCATTCTCATTTGTAATAATGAATATAATAAGATGGCTTATATGGAAGGCAGAAAGTTCTTATTATGTCAGCACAAAAATATAAAAGGAACATATGTTTTAAATGTCTGGGCTTCTAAACAAATATATTTATTTCGAAAGGCTCAAAAGTAAGGGTATGTTGTTTTCTTGGTTATCTGTGCCTTTTTAAAAAACTTTGGCTTGGAGCAATAAGATTGTATATTTGGATAGTGATTATTGCTATTTAACCTGAAATTAAAGTATACATATTGTTTACAGAGTTGATGGTAAATATAGCTGAACACCCACCATGCAGTTTACAGGATCCAGCTGGTTATTATAAGCTTTTATGAATAGTCTATAAAACTTAATAGATACTCATTTCTAGTACCTTACTCCCAGAGCAACAATCAGGTAGAAAATCAGCCCACTTGAAAGAGAATGTTATACTATCTTATCACAAACCTTGATGATATTAGAATCTAGTATTTAGTAGTGATTATCTGTGAATAATAAAATACTAACTATATGTATAAGCTTGAATAGTGTGATAATTGAACATACGTGTGTAAACTTTTTCTTAAAGTATCAGAATTTTATCAAATACTCTCAAGTAATTTTTTAAGTTACTTAGTCTACTTTTTATTATTTAATCAGTTATATGGTTGGGAATTAATATAAAATAACTTTAAAAATAATTGTATTATGTAATGATGAAATATTGATATTCTAAACATTTTTTTTCAAATTTTATGATTTCTGAGTATAGTTGGCACACTTGTAATTTTCCAAAGGTCTAAAAATTCCTACTTAAAAATTTGCTACATGAAAATTTCAATTCTTCAGAGGACTTCTGGTTAGCAGAGTACATAAACACTGTGCTTGCCTCCTTCCATGACCACATCAAAATTAAATTACAGAACAACCATCATTGAGAACCACCTGAAGACTAGTGAACAAAAGTCCTATAACTAAAGATATAAAAAAGAAACCACAGCAAGACTGGTAGGTGGGGCAGAAATGCAGACTGGGCTGGCTTCACATCCATGGTGTGGCAATTGAGAATCAGGAAGGATATCTTGGATGCAGTGATCTGCACTGGGGAGCCAAGAGTCCCAATCCCATGCCAAGCTCCCAAGCCCAGGCCTCCAGTGCCAGGAAGAAGAGCCATATTTGCTGTAAAAATCTGCAGCAATTGAGTCTGAATGAGATCAAGAACTGCTAGAGATCAAGGTGCTACATGTCTTAAAGGGCTCAAGCATAGACAAACTCACACACAAACTCACTTACTCCGGGCTCCAGTGAAGAATCAGCAGCTTGAAACATACCAGGGACATACTGGGAAGAACTAAATTGACTAGCTTCAAGGTGAAGATTAGAAGGGTAGGGGTTGAGGCAGATCACTCCAGGGATGGAAGTGTTGGCAGATGCCATTGTTCCTTTGTTGAGTCCTACCCTACCCGGTCTGCCCAGTGCAAGTGGATGTCAAAACTGCTTTCCATTAACCTAATATTGTTCACCCTGTTCTAGTGATCCCCTGAGACCCTGCCCCAGTCAGCTTGTCCACCCAGACAAACCTATTCCAACAGTTCCTCCAAATAAACAGTTTCCCAGACTTGCACTGTGGACTTGCCTAAAATATTTCAAATGTCCACAAACATTAAGCAAGCAACAGCTGGTCTCTATATGCCCTGTACCTCTGGATAAGCTCATTAAAGCCCAGCACAAGCAATGACCAGTCTCAATTTGTATTGTAAGTCTGTCAGGTACCCCCAAGCCTGGTATAAGCAGTGTCATGGCTTGGAACGCAGCCTCAACAAAATAATCACAAACTGGGCACAAGTAGCACCCAGCCTCAGCTGACAATATGGTGCCCACGAAAAGGTCTAAAAGTTGACAGTAGCATCAGAATAGCCCTTTCAAAGTGCCTCCAAGGCCAACACAAGTAGCAACCAACACCAGATCACTTCATAGATCCTTCCAGAGGGCCCTAAGACAGGCACAAGTGGAGGCTGACCTCAACCTGCATCAGAGTCCCTCGCAATAGACCCCAGAACCAACACAACTTGTGGCTAGCTTCAGACCACACCAGACCACAAACCGACAGCTCCAGAAATAACATACCCAAAGGATGAATTTGACTGGCACTATAGCCCTGCTAAAGAGAATCCTGCTCAAGAGACATCTGCTCCATGGGGGCTGCCCCAACAGAACAATTTGTCTAGTGTAATCATGGCCAGCACTCACAGAAAATTAGAAAAAGGATCAATCCCACCCACAGAGATGCAAGCAATAAACCATCCTCAGAAAAACAGGAAGGCACAAGCAACCAACACAAGGGACACTCCTGAAGCACGAGCTCAGGTGACCAGGGGAACTACACCATTACATAGGACACCTAGTACATAAGGCCACTCTGCCAAGACCAGGAGACATAGCAGCTCTACCTAATGCATAGGAACAAACAGGGAGTCAGCCAAAGAAACATGTCTCAAATGAAAGAACAGAACAAAACTCCAAATAAACAAAGACAATCTATCAGATGCAAAATTTAAAACACAGGTTGTAAGAATGCTCAAAGACCTACAGGAAGAATAGAGAAGTTCAGTATAAACTTCAATAAAGAGTAGAAAACATAAAAATGGAGATAGAAAACATAAAAATGAGCCACATAGAAATGAAGGATACAAAACTGAAATAAGGAATACATTCAAGGAAGTCAAGAACAAATTAGATGAAGCTGAGGATTAAATCAGCAATCTAGAAGACAAAGTAACAAAAAACACCCAATCAAAACATCAAAAAGAAAAAAGAGTTATTTTTATTTACCTAAGGACAGTTTAAGGGAACTCTGGGACAACATTAAGTGTACCAACCTTTACATTATAGGGATATCAGAAGGAAAAGAAAAAGAGCAAGGGATTAAAAACATATTTGAAAAAATAATGATGAAAAACTTTCCTAACCTGGAGAAGGAAATAGACATAACAATCTAGGAAGTGTAGAATCCCAAACAAGATGAATTCAAAGAGGCCCACACCAAGACACATCATAATTAAAATGTCAAAGCTTAAGTAAGAATCTTAGAAGTAAAAATGAGAAAAGCAGTTAATAACATAAAAGGGAGCTTCCATATGAGTGTCAGCTGATTTCTAAACTGAAACTTTGTAGGCCAGAAATAATTGGCCTGAAATACCCAAAATGATGAAAGGCAAAGACTTATAAATAAGATTGCACTAATGAGTGAGGTTATGATTTAGAATTGAAGGAGAGATAAAGAGTTTCCCAGACAAGGAAAAGCTAAACAAAAGCTAAAGCTTATCACCAGTAAACTCATATTACAATACATATTACAGGGATGTCTTTAAGAAGAAAAGATAAAAAATAGGACTAATAAAATATACTAAAAACATTCTTACAAAGGCAAATACATAGCAAAAGCAGTGTATAAACTAACCATAAAGCTAGTATAAAGGTTAAAAAAGTAGGAAGATTATGTTTAATTAAAGTATTAATTAAAGGACATCCATAAGCCCACACACACGAGTTAACAATGACAAAAAAAATAAATGTGGTGATGTTAGAATGTGTTCAAAACTAAGAAAACACCTACTTAATGTATACCATTATAAACATAGCTTGGCATGTATGAAGCACAAGGTAACCACAAACCAAAAATATATAATGCTGTCCAAAATATATGAGAACAGAGAAAGAAATATAATCCTAACACTATAAAAAGCCATCAACATACAAGAGAGGAGAGCAACAGAATAAGGAATGGAGAAGAACTACAAAACAACCAGAAAACAATTGATAAAATGGCAATAACTACATACATATCAATAATTACTGTAAATGTAAATGGACCTCATGCTCCAATCAAAAGACATAGGCTGGCTGAATTAATATAAATAAATAAATAAATAAATAAGCAAGTAAATAAATAAATAAATAAACAAACAAACAAACCTGTATACATAATGACTGAAAGGAAAGGAATTAAATGTATTTTGTACAAATGGAAACCAGAAGAAAAGAAGCTGGGGTAGCAAAACATATTCAGACAAATTAGATTATAAAATTAAGGTTGTAATTGAAAGTTCTAATTAAAGTAAAAAAATATGTTTTTAAATTATCATAAGTATGAATGTCACTTGATAGCTAATTTATTTTTGTACCCTCAGCCTTGGTATCACAAATGGCACAGAGAATAGAGCAGATGTTCAGTGCATAGTCATCAACCAAATACCTGACTGACTGAGTGATGTGCTTCAGGAAGGTGGAGTTGATAAGGTTATCCCCAGAGGTTTCTATACTCATTTTTTTCTTCTTTCTACAATGGGTTGTTAGACATTTTCTAGTTCTTATATTGAATTATCTGCATATTATTTGGCTAAACTTGACATCTCTGTCTAAACTAGAACATGAATGGCAATTTTCCTATTAGAAAGTATTTTTTATAGAATAAGAGCTGTTCAATTCAGGCCAGCTAGGCTTGGAACCTATTTCAAAGATCCCTGCCTATATCCATAGCCTCTGAAATCTACTTTTCATTTTCTCTAGGCTAACTTCTAATAACTGCCACCTTCTTCCCATTATTAACTTAGAGGCAGTGAAAGAGGCTACCTCGGTTGACATTCCCAAGTCTGTTAATGGGATAACTGTGTGACAAAGGGAGCAGACTCATGCACAGTTGAAAGCACATGTGAGGGGAAATGGTGGATAAGAAAAGGACAGAACCACAAGATGTGTCCAATCCATTACTCACTACAATCTTTCCTCTCCTAATAGCAATAAATCACCTACTGGGAAGTAGTGTATTGGCTAGATCTGTGAAAGTTACAAAATATTTTTGGATCACTAAGTGGGAACTATTATATCAAAGGTAGGTTTTACTCTGTGTAATAGGTTTTTATATCCATATTGAGTTTATATATATTAGAAAATCAGTTGAACCATAAATACAGCAGCAAATAAAAGGAGACAGATGGTATTATTTATGCGCACAATTTCATATCTTCTATTCATTTGGTTGGTAGATTTCCTAAAACAACTTTTTTTTCAATTTTTATTGTTTAAGTTTATTTAAATACACAATTATATAAACCTATTCTCCCTATAAAAGTATAAAATTTAACAAGTAAATTAAAAGTCACTTTATTATCATCTTCAATCTTTCTTGTCTACTTGTCTCCTGTCTCCAATTATGTTTACCAGTTTGGTAATTATACTTCAAGGTATTTGTCAATATATATTCACTATCTTATTTACTTTCCTTTATATGAAAGTTATCTGAAATGGCTTTCAATCCAGATTTCTTATTTGGTTTTATAATTTTGACTATAACAAGGTTATAGATGAGATAAGACCAAGCAAACTGGACCTTAACTTAGTGGCTAAGTGGTGTTATCACACTATAAAGACAAAGAGCTTTGAGTTCCTGCAGCACAAAATAAAAAAGTAATACTAATCACAAAGTAATGAAAATTAAAGCAGTAAAATTATGAAGTCAATTATATTTGAATGTAAATATAGTTAAAAATAAAATAACAAATTATAATTATTATAAAGTTAAAAATGATCCTCTAGACATGTCTGGTGCACAGTATGTCTTAATGTCATATTTGTTTCCTCCATTCCTTCATGAGTTTTTAGTTATACCTTTTAGGGTACAAAACTAGAATATGTATGAAACAAATATTTATATATCATATTAACTCATTATATCATTATTAACAAACATAAAGTCTGCTTTTAAAAATATGCTAACATTCATAGCAATGAAGGAATTTAGATTAAAGTTATTTATCAAAGGAGTCTGAGGGAAAAAACTGATAACATTCTTTGTAATTAACCCCACTGTGCTGGTGTACATTTTGCCATTTCATTGGAGCCATCAGAATTTCTCTGGCAAATAAATATTTAAGAACACTAAATATGTTTATAGTAGCATCTAAATATTCTGTTTAATAGACACTATTTACAAAATTAACTTCAAGTTTGTTTTTTTTTAATTTGTTTCCCAATATGTATAACTGAAGTGTTCTCTTCCACTACGCACTATGGCTATGGCACTGGGTTTGCTATGCTAAGTAATTTTGAAAGAACATATTATTTATTATTTACTCAACAGATCTTAATGGCTATATTTTGTGTTTGACAGTTTGGTAAATACATTTTTCAAAATTTTTTTTTTTTTTTTGCCCCTTCTCTGCTGAGCCCTATATGCCAACTTTTAGCCTAGAATGAATCTTTACAGCTGAGTATGAACCCATGAAAAACATCCGATTGCAATGGAAATGCTTGATATGGCTTTCATTATAGTGGTGTTAACTTCTACATCATTATCAGAATTCTGTTGACCCTCTTAACTGGCTTTGTTTTCAGAACATCAAGAGATAATCTCCTTTTGCCAACTACTCATCAACTCCCTTTAAATTCAATAACAGTTTAGTGGTAAATGTGCTCCTTAATATATTTTCTTTGGCTAAGAATTTGGATCCTCCTCTCAGATCCTGAATTCAAGGATCCAAGGTCTAAAAGGAAACTGAATAGATAATTTAAGCCACTTTGTTGTTCTTTAGTCTGTCATTTACTCTACTATTTATCCCACATTTAAATCTATCTGGGGAAGCCATTTCCTCTTTACTCTACCCACCTTATCTCCAACTTCTAACTTTTATTCAAGAAGTCTACTTGTATTTATTCCACCTTCAGTGAAGATGGAAAATAGCCAGTCAACTTTTCCCACAAAACCCATTCACTAAGGGAGTGATTTAGGCAATCCTTTGTCCACTCTCCTGCTGTCTCCTAATCCTCCACCAGCCCACATTGCCATATTTTAAAGGCCTTTTATTACTTATATTCCTTTTGCACAAATAGAAGTCTAAAATAAAGTAACTGAGATACATTAGACTATTCTCAAACAACACATTTTTGGGTGTGTTAAAAAACAATATTCCTATTCATAGCTGCACTGAGACTAAAATGATGGGAAAACAACTCACTTGAAATCAAGGCTAGTAAATCCATATACACTTTAGTGTACTTCAACCTTTGACATGAACCTGAATACTTGTAAAAATTTTGAATTCAGTGAACATGTTTAATGCCCAGAAGTGAGCCTGTGCAGCAAGCTCCACCCGCCTCCCCTACCCCCTGAGTTTTCATGTAGAGGACACATGGAAAAGCATTGTTGCAGGAGTTAGGTTAACCAACTGCAGCTGGAAGCAAGCTAATGAAACAGTTAAACATTGCAGGAGATAGAAATTTGAGAATAATCTATGTCCAACCAACGAGATTATTTCTTAAAAACATATTGCTCAACTGTATTGAGGTTTATAGTAGTGTACAATCTGGGTGCTGTGTTGCAAAAACCAGAAACTGGCTCTGGCTAACACAGTAGAAAAAGCATGTGTTAGAAGACTGGTAGGTAGCAAATTGAATTATGGAAAACCTGGGGAACAGTCTTAGGAAATAGGCAGAGATAAAGATTGAAAAGAAATGCGGAGAACCAATGTTGCCATTAACACACTCTGCAGATATGCTGCACACTTCTCTGTCCATCACTACCACCTAAAATAGCTTTTGTTGTTGTTGTTGTTCTTATATATTGTATTCATTCCTTAAAGTTTCAAAATTTGGCGGAACCAATCCAGTTAACTAAATGTAGGTCATATGATTAAGCCCTGGCTCCAGCCAGAAAATGGCACCTTCCAAACATTAAGTCATGCCTAGTTAAATGTTGAGGACAGACCATCTAACTCAATATAGCTGCAAACTCTCAATACAAAGCATATAGAAAATAATTGCTCCACAGAGAATCACACTAGATTTCTGCTGGAATAAAGTCTTGTCCATCAGAATAACACCCTCTTGTTTGGAATTCCCTTTCAAAAAAGGATGAAGCAGGGAAGCCACCTTACTTTCAAATTAGTAAAGCTAGCTCACACTCTGCCAGGTATACAGCCTTTAATAAATGGGCTGCGCTTTGTGTGCAGTTACTTTCACCTGCATGATGCATCCATGACATACATATTTTTTGTGAAGTATATTTTCAAATAATTTTTGTGTTGTTTCTCTTTTTTTTGTTAGATTAAGGGACCTTTATGTAGGATATGAATCCATGTTAAATATATATTTAACAATAGTTTATTCTAGCTTGTGTCTTTGCTTTTTTAATTTTGTTAATAGTATTTTTTGATGATCATTAGATTTTAATTTTAATAAAGCTCAACTTGTCATGATTTTTCTTTCTGCGACCTGTTTCAGAAATCTTTGTTTACTTATACTTTTCTCCTGGAATCTTATCATATAATATTTATGTTTAGATTTATTTCAAATTAAATTTTGCTGACAGTGTAAAGTAGGGATCAACTTTCTTTCCTTTTTTTAGTCGGATATTTAGTTGCTCTAGAACTCTTTAATTAAAATATTCTAGGTTTTTTCAATTGAATTATTTTGTTATGTTTGAATTCAATTAACTTGCTCAAACATACATAACCAGTAAGTGGCAATTGCAGAACCCTAATGCAAGTCTGACTCTACCATTCTTAGCAGTTCTCTGCCTCACATCCTTTCAGCAAGCATTTATGTCTAATATGTTTCTATGTACTATGAAAAATAAGAGGATGTATAACATAGTGTTTCTCCCTTCAAGGTGTAGTTAAATAGTGGCATATAAGGATATTAGAAATGTTCAATATCTATGGAAATTGAGAGTAATTTATTATATATATATATATATATATATAAAATGTTATAATTAAGCATCCTGGAAAATGAGTGGTAATAACATCACAGAGAAAATAACTATGAAATGATACCCTAAAATATTTGTCATTTTGGACAGGAAGACAAAGATTTTCCCTATGTATTCTACCTATTGTATTTGTACACTTACAACCAGACAATGCCACCCAGCACTTCTGACAGCCTGAGTCTGTCTGCAGTATGTCTGAATTTATTACTTGCCATTTGTTATACTGTTAATAAAAACAGTATAAAATACTATCTTGTCACATTAAATCTGCAATGGAAATCTTATTATATTTCAAAAAATGATTTAATATTTTATATCTAAAACACTGGTGAAGGATGAGGTTTACCATCATTTCTATGAGCTGCTGACTAAATATTGATTGGGCAAAGAGTTGCAAGATTAACTGCATGGGAAAAAGCTTTTCAACTTCTTACAGTACAAAAGGGCACGATGTGTTTAGGTGCCTTGTGACTATATCGATACAGCACAGCCAAAGCTCAGGATCCCATGTGACATTTCCAGGTCATCCAGTGATGCTTCTGGCTATCCATAACACTTAAACTTTTTTGAAAGTTGTTAATGTAATGAAGAATCTTAAGAAGTTAAAAAAGAAATGTGTAAAATGAAAATAAAGAATAAATCAGATCCTTGATTATTTCTTTCAAATAGCTACATGAAATTGGAAACACATACTGTAGTAACCTAGTTTTGAGAAAAAAAGAAAGTTGCTATACTTGTATTAACTCATTAATGACTGTTTTTCCATCTTTAAGAGGTTCTGTAGTTGAGATTTTATCTAGAATTAGCCTAGAGTACTTTTTTGTGCCCTCCCTGCCCACTCCCCAAAATCCAACTAAAAATCTCTATTATAGGCTTTCTTGATGGCAGAAAATAAGCATTTGTTGTATAATTTTCATGCATTTTATAATATATCACATGAGAAAAATAAGCTTCTCATACCCCCTTCCATCCTAAGTCAAATATATATGCATATTTTAAGCCACAATTATCATCGACAATGTAAAGAATTCCAAAAATGAAAAATTTTTGTGATTTTTTTCTGCAAGCATCTCTAAACTGCTCACTTTATCAGGGAGTGAAAAACAATTCCAGGAAAGCTATTCAATATTCAATACCATAAAAGCCCATTCTGTGACTAATCCATGTACTTATTTTTTCTAAATTTTTTTTACCTTTGTTATATTAATTTCCTGTTTAATGCTCTAAGGTTCTTATGCCATTTATTTTAAAAAATGACAAAATTGCAAAGAAATGTGTTGTGTAAGTATGACCACTCTCAGTTTTAATTCTGATGCAAAGGTTTCCAGAGTGATAATATTATTTAGAGAAAACAAGGAGGCAGGGAGGAGGAAGGTAAGAAGGAAGGTAAGAAACAAACTGATAATGTCTAGAATTTCTGATGCGAGTGGGTGGACATCACCAATAAAAAGCTTAAACTTATTTTTGCAGAATATCACCTGTCTATATCCCTTTTAAAGGGAAAAATAAAAACCTGCCGACACTATTTGTCCTAAGACTTATGTTATCTTACTTAAAACACTTTAACTGCTTATTCTTAACACAGGTTGTCTGGAAAAAAGGACAGGAAGAGCCAAATACGTAAGTTATTAATAGTATGACACAGAGTGGCTTTTCAGATTTTGTTGGAGTGCTTTTTTTTTTTTAAATCTGCTTCTGAAGTCTTAAGAATATGTATAAATATGTGTGTGTGAGTGTGTGTGTGTGTGTGTGTGTGTGTGTGTGTGTGTGTGTGTGTGTGTATGTGGGTAGTTGATGTGCTCCTGTTTCAAATGGCCTAGAAGTGAAATTAGAGTAAATTCTGGTATATATGAGTCACTATAGAATTAGAATTTGATATATTCACAAAAGCCCATTAACAGATGCACATTGTCAAATCTTACAACTAATTGTTTCAAAGATAAAAATGTTGTCATGTGCAAGTTGTTGCAAGACTTTTCTAGAGCTCAGAGAAATATTGACTTTGTTGTTAATTGTAGAAAAGGCAGCATTATTATTCCTTCATCACCACCTTCACCCATATTTTCTGAGAGAAGTGATCATTGTTTAGTCTTTACTCCTTCTTTCTCCTAACAAGATCAAAGCAAGTTTTTGTTTTTGTTTTCACAAAGTCAACAGGGGAGGATTAGATCTAATCTACATAGATCACTATGAAACTAGGTCACCACTCCAAAATCACCTGCAAACTGGCAATCTTCAGTTTTAGTAGTATTTTAACTGTCAACTTTGCCTTTGCCTCCAAGAAATAAAAAGTCTTCCTCTTAGAGTACTGATCATACATCAGTTAGCCAACCAACTTTGGCACTGACATGCATTTCTGTGTGTTTAGTTTTTTATATTTTATAATTGAGATATCCAAAATGGAGTAGGAAAGCAATCTCGAACCTCTTCACAGCCATGTTTCTGATTCTTGAAGTCTTGAATACTATAAACAAGCTTCTGCCTAACGGCCATTGCTTATGATAGATCTCACACTTGGCACTTCAGGCATGCATTCACAAAGACCAGGCTTTCTTCCAGTTCTCACTTCAGCAAATTCTTGATAATGGGAAATCATTTGTTCCTGAAGATCTATAAAAATGACCTGGGAGAAAGCATGAGCTCTGAAGGCAGACTGTGGAAAAAACATTAAGTCCTGCCATTTACCAGTTCAGGGATATTAAGGAAGACATTTGACCTCTGTGAGTCTCAAATTCCTTATCTGTAAAATAAGAAAACAACAAAAGCTTCCTTTCCACAGTGTGGTGAGGGATTATGAAAAATTTAGATGGAAAGGTCAAATACTGTGTCACATCACCCTCTGATATTTGTAGTGCCCAGATCAGAGTAAACAGTCTCTACTTTACCAGACAGCTAGGTGTCTACCATATACTCTATTGATAAGCAATAGGCCAATTTTTAATTTCTATTTCACACCAGAGCCATTGACGTTGGCCTCTGGGTGATGAGCAAAAGTTTTTAAATCAAAATATCTCATGTAACAAATGGGGTAATGCAATATCTTAAATTCAAATTAATGAAGTCCATGAATGAAACCAAAAACTTATGATGGTCCCTCTTCTAATTGAAGGATAACACAAATAGATGTTTCTTTATTTAGAATAGGCTACTTGATTCTCAGAAGACTCTTTTAAGAGCAAGTAAATTTACCTCTGAATTCAGTCAGCCATTTATAGCTGTTCTGTCACATCAAAAACTATATTTTGCCTTCAAATTCAAAGAACTGTTCCCTTATAGTTAGGGGTAAAGTCTGGGATACAGTGGTTGCCATCAGCCAATATATCCTCTTCATGCTCACCCTTATACAAAACACTTGGAAATAAAGAGTTTAATGGTGAAACTCGGATACTCTTAATTCTTTCAATTTTCCCCTTTTCTAGTGCAAAAGTTCTTTAAGTGTGGTGAGAAGACACTTTGAGTTCTTCAGGGAATTATGGGTACTTTATGCCATTCTCTCTACCTTAACCACATATTTGTGTCAGAATGAATTTTCTTCAAATTCCTTAACTAAATCATGTCACACCAGATTAAATGTAGAAACAGCTACAAGAATCCAGCTGTCTTTTGATAAACCAGACATTACAGAATTTGCAAAACAACCTCATCCCCTTTGCTAATATTTGGCTTGGAAACATAGAGATATTTTTTTGTATAAATGCATGTTATTTATACTAACAGGTAATAAGTTTATTATTATTTAAAATAATTTTTAATTTAATATTTATTTTTTGTATATTTTAAAAAATATATACAAAAGCACCTTGGGAGTACTCAATTTAAGGTTTCAAAGGGATCCTGGGTCTAAAAAGTGAGAATTTCCTAATTCAAACAACCTGATGCCTCAAAGTCTATCATTTTCATATTCCTGACAAAGGCTCACCTAATTTAGCTAATTACAGTCATTATAGTAGCAAAAACACATAAGAGTACAGAAGTTTGTAGTTTTGAAATGCTTTTATATGCATGTCTCATCAAAATCCAGTTTAGTCTGTTAGATGAATGTAGTTACCATTTGTCATTATTTTCAAGACAAAAAAAAAAAAAAAGAAAATTTATACAAAATGGCTAAGATACCAAGACTGCCAACTGGTGATAGCAGTGTTGAAATGAAAGCCAAGATCCATTGACCTTTACATTATAAAACCTCTAATTAAGCCTAGATCTCAACCAGAAGCCAGATCAAAAAATTATTCACCATTTCACTCCCAAATTACAATTAAGCTTATATCAATAAATGCAAATCCCCACAGGGAAATCTACCTTCACAATCTTAGTGTAAAGAGTGTTTACTAAGCAAACAAAATAAAATAAGACTTCTAGAAAGATTGAAATAAACCCAAGCTTTGGCACCAACTCTTCATGGGGTTTGCTATAGATTTTATCAACAAATGTATTTATTTATATATGTGGAAAGTTTGTTAATCTCCTTTTCTTTGTTCCTCAATTTTCTTTTAGTTCTAGGCATTGCACATTGTTAAGTGCTACATACTTCTATTGCTTAAGCTGGTTTTTAATCTCGATGTTCATGACAAACTATTAGTTGGTTTTAATATCCCACTGAGGTCTGAAAATCTTGAGTAGAAATTCACAGAGTGACCTCATTTTCCACATCTTGGTGGTTTAAATACCTAATTATGTAAGGTGACTTCTAGAGAAGATAGCTTTGCTGTTTTCAAGTAAATTTAATTTATTTACCAATAACATGGTTTCCTTGAAGATCTATTATTCCTGGGAGGTAAAGGCATAATATGATTTTGTTATTCCATAATGTAATAATAATTAATAATTATGTACTTTGGGCATTATGTCAGCTTTTCCCCCCAAAAGTTTACATTTTAATGTTAATATTACTTATTTAATATTTATATATTTCATATATGTCATATATGTACTGTTTAAAAAATATGCAATGTTTCATGACTATATTGATTATTATCTCATAGAATTGATGTTCCAAGAAATATACTCTTTGCATACTGTCATTTTAAATTTTGACTTAGGTGTTAAAGATTGATTCTGGTGCTTCTTTTTCTTGTATCTTTTGACAACCAGAACTTCCAAGTACCAATGTAAATTAATTACAAGGAGGCTTTTTAATCCAGAGAGTCATACTCCTTTAATATATCTTTTTTTATTTATATTTGTCTTCATTACCACCTTCTGAATTTTTAAAGCTGGGTCTGGGTCCTCTCAAGTGCCATTTTAATCTTATTTTTCATCTGGTATCAAAAAACTGGATAGAAATTTTGGTTATATCTTTAAAAACATATCAAAATAGTTAAAACAACTGAGAGAAATAATTGAATAAACTGGAGTATGTTTAGACTATTTTATTAATTCTATACTATTATCTTTATTTTATTATTTTATTTTCCAGTGAAATGTCCAATCCAACAGCTAGGCCCTCTGAACTCTACTTTCAGAACATTTATGAGAGCAATCCACTTCACTCAATTCCAATACAACAAGACTAGTGAAGTCCAGAACCAGCTCTGCCTATTGCAATAGTTTCCTTGCTAAAAGTTGTACCTTTACAATAAATGTTCCGAGTATCACTTACCATTTAAAATACTTCAGTGTTTTACAAAGTCCTTAATCTGATTTTACATAATACTCATTTAATTTTTTCCTGCTTTTTTCTCTTTTCTATTATCCATTTTTCCAGCTGCATTGGACCTTTTATTCCTCCAAGTTAGCTTCTGCCATAGGATCTTTGTGTAGCTTCTCACTCTGCGTGACATGCCTCTGATCACTGACTTCTTCATTATTGGTTTATTGTACCATTCATATTTCAGCCTCAATGTTACTTTTTACTGATCACCCAATAAAAGTTGGCCACATCATCTATTTGCATAGACGTTACCATGATTTATTATTAGTTCTTTTTTATTGTCCATCTCTTCCTACTTAAATAAAAGCTGAATAATGCAATTTTGTTCTTTACCTTCTAGACTAGTGTTAATACATAGTGGAAAATAAATATTTACACAATTAATGTTGACTGAATGACTAACAAACCAAATAACTAAAAATCAGTTAACTTCAATATGTACAAGAGAATTTCTTAAAAAATTTTCTCTAATTCTTAGAATTTTTAAACATTCAGGCCAATGAAATGTGTCCTAATTTAGAATTTTCAAGTTTTCGCAAGGACTAACCTTTGCTTTAAGGGGAAAAAAAAGATAATTTTTACTATAGCATCATTTTAACTGTACCTCAATTCTGAACAACTATCATGAGAACCTCACTGAATTGAATAATAGTAAATGCTTTATCTTATCACCATAGAAAGTGTTTCATATACTCTCTAATTCAGAAATGGGTGGGGGAGGAGTCCTCTTGTTATGAACAAAAGCTATTTTAAATGAATCACTGTGTCAAATTGTACCATAATAAATTATTATTTTAAGAACTGCCTTGTCAATTTAAACACACTACTGAACAATATTCTCTATATCACTATGTCAATAGCATTGGTAGATACAAATATAAAATTATGTAAATCAAACTTTTGAAACAAGCATCTTTTGACAATTTTTCAATATTGCTATTTTATGTTGAGTACCAGATGTCAGAAGAGTTTAAAACATGTTTATTTTTGTCTCTTGGTCCTTCAAGATTTTTCTGACTCAATACTATCCTCGCCTTGCATGGATATGTATTTAGCCTCATTGAGTGAACAGGCTTTGAGGAGTAGTAATCTGCATAATTTTAAAAGAAATGATTTGGCCACCTGCAGTTTTGGAAAATGTTTTTTAAAAAAGTAGCTATAGAACGTTTTCTAAGTGAGGAAATATTAATAAAATATTTTAAAGATTTTGGATCTCTGAGGAATACAGGGACCCATTAGGTGCAAAATTTTAAATTTAAGCTTGATGATTTATATATCTGGAATAAAAGAAGTTGGCCATATTTAATGTGACTGCTATTTCAGAAGAAATAGTATACACTGTAATATACTTTTGCAATTCTCAAACAGCATGTTGAAATTAGTTTGGATTCTCAATATTCCATTATCTCTTGCTTTACCTCCTCTCAGATTCCACCATATCCTGGTCTCCCTTTTTTGGAAAGTCACAAGGCACATGAGCTATTAGAGGCTCTAGAAGTTCTTTGTAAAGACACTTAACTTTGAACTTACCCATTTCCTTGGGAAGACTAAAGCTTTTCATTTTGTGTTTCTTGCTTTAAATCTGGAGAAACTGGTATTGCCCTCAGGCAGAAAAAGTAAGTTGATTAAGCTCGAGACCTTTGCCCATTGTCCTTTATAAGATTATAAAGGGTCTTAATATCTGAGAGGGAGGTATTGTTATTTTTTATTGTTAAAGTAATTAATTAATCATTTATTTATTTTTTAAAAAAAGAAGAAGAATATATGAAAGGGTGAAGTGGGAGAGCTTGTATGTATGACCCATGGTCATGGACTTGGTGGGGGATTGCTGGGGGAGGGTGGGTGCTGGGTGCAGGGGGGCAAAGGGGACAAATTGGAATTATTGTAACAATATAACCAATAAAATATAATTTAAAAAATAAAAATAAATAAAATTAATATCCAGAAATCAGTTTAATTTTTATATACCAGTAATGAACTAACAGAAAGGGAAATTAAGAAAACAATCATATGCATAACTGCTTCAAACATAATAAAATACTTAGGAATAAATCTAACCAAGGATATGAAAGACATGTACTTGAAAAATTTTAAGATACTGAGGAAAGAAATAGAAAAAGATACAAATAAGTAGGAGCACATACCATGTTCAAGGATAAGAAGAATTACCATTATTAAAATGTCCATGCTACCCAAAGCAATCTATAGTTTCAATGCAATTTCTATCAAGATTCCAATTAACAGAACTAAAACAAATATTTTAAAATTTTATATGAAACCACAAAAAGCCTCACATAGCAACAGCGATCCTGAGAAAGAACTGAGTAGGAGGAATCACACTACCTAATATCAAACTATACTATGAGGCCATAGTAATCAAAACAGTCTGGTACTGGCATAAAAACAGACACACAGGTCAATGGAACAGAATAGAGTACCCAAAAATAAACTCATACCTATATAGTCAGTTAATATTCAACCGAGGAAACAAGCACATACAATGAGCTAATGATAGTTTATTCAATAAATGGTGTAGGGAAAATTGGACAGATATATGCAGAAAAATGAAACTAAATCATCTTCTTACACTACACACAAGAATCAATTCAAAATGAATTAAAGACTTAAATCTTAGACTCAAAACCATAAAAATCATAGAAGAAACCAGGCAGTAAAATATCAGACATTGCTTATTACAATATTTTATTGGCTATATCTCCCCAAGCAAAGAAAACAAAAGAAAAAAAATAAACAAATGGAACTACATCAAACTAAAAGGTTTTTGCACAGTAAAGGAGACCATCAACAAATAGACAACCCATGGAATGGGAGAATATATTTGTCAATATATCTGATAAGGGGTTAATATCCAAAATTTATAAAGATCTTACAGAATTTCACACCAAAAAACAAAGAATCCAGTTACAAAATGGGCAGAGGACCCAAATAGGCCCTTCTCCAAAGAGAACATACAGATGGTTATAGAAGTATGAAAAGATGCCCCACGTCACTAATCATCAGACAAATCTAAGTTAAAATCACAATGAGATACTATCTCCCACTTGTCAGAATGGCTATCATCCATAAACCAACAAACAACAAGTGCTTGTGAGGATGTGGAGAAAGGTAAATCCTTCTGCACCATTGGTGGGAATGCAGACTGGTACAGCCACTGTAGAATTCAGTGTGGAGATACCTAAAAAAATTAAAAATGGATCTGTCTTTTGACCCAGTGATCCCACTTCTGGGAATATATTGAAGGAACCCAAAACACTAATTCAAAAGAACATAAGCACTTCCATGTTTATTGCAGCATTATTTACAATTGCTAAGGTATAAAAGTAACGCAAGTATCCAGCAGTAGTTGGGTGGATAAAACATATGGGACATTTACACAATGGAATACTACTTGGCCAAAAAAAATAAATTTTACTCTTTGTGACAACATCGATGGATCTGAAGAGCACTATGCTAAGTGAAATAAGCCAGTTAGAGAAAGACAAATACCATATGATTTCACTTATAACATGAAATCTAATGAACAAGGTGAACTAACAAGCAAAATAAAGACAGACTCATAGATAGAGAGCAGGATGACAGGTATTGGGAAGGGAGTTTAGGGGTGGGAGGGATAGAGCAAAAAAAGTAAAGGACTCATGGAAACAGACAACAGTGGTGATTGCACAGGGTGAGGAATATAAGGGGGTTAAATGGTAATAGAAAAAATACAATAAAATTTAAAAATCGAAGATAATTTTGAAATTACATTTTAAAAATTATTATTAATTTTAACAAGTGATTTTCAAATAGTCCAAAGCTTTTCAGAACCACTTCTACTCCTATAAATACTAATACTTTAATATGCTTATTATTAGGCAATTACTTATAGACATATTTTTAGCATCACATTTTAAGAAAGATTTTTTAAATTAAAAAAAAATTATTTATTTATTGTTTTTCTATTACAGTTGTCCCACTTTTCCTCCTATTGCTCACCCCCAAGCCCACCCTTCTCCCACAGTCAATCCCCACCTCATTGTACATGTCCATGGGTTATTTATACTCGTTCTTTTACTAAACCCTTCCCTTACTTACCCCCTTCTCTCCTTCACCCTCTCCCCCCAGTAACTGTTATTATGTTCCTTGTTTACATGCTTCTGGTTTAATTTTTCTCATTTGTTTGTGTTGTTCCTGTATTAGGTGATATCATATGATATTTTTCTTTAATTGTATGGCTTATTTTGCTAAGCATAATTCTCTCTAGGTCCATCCATGTTATCGCAAATGGCAGGAGTTTCTTTTTTCTTTCTGCTAAATAGTATTCAGTTGTGTAAATGTACCACAGTTTTTTGATCCATTCATCTCCAGATGAGCACCTAGGCTGTTTCCAGTACTTGGCTATTGTAAATAGCACTGATGTGAACATAGGGGTGAATAGGTTCTTTTGAATTGGTGTTTCAGGATTATTCAGGTATAATTCTAGCAGTGGATTCACTGGTTCAAAAGGCAGTTTCATTTTAAATTTTTTGAGGAAATTCCATACAGGCCTTCTATCTCTTTGGTTAAGTTTATTCCTAGGTATTTTATTTTTCTTGTTGCTATAGTAAATGAATTTTTTTCCCTAGTTTCTTTCTCTGATATTTTATTATTGGTGTACAGAAATGCCTTTGATTTCTGAATATTGACTTTGTAGCATGCCATTTTGCCAAATTCACTTATTATATTGAGTAGTTTTTAGTGGGGTTTATAGGGTTTTCTATGTACACTACCATGGTTATCTGCAAATAATGACAGTTTTACTTCCTCTTTTCCACCATGGATGACTTTTATTTCTTTTTATCGTCTAATTGCTATGGATAGAACTTCCAACACTATTTTGAATAGCAGTGGAGAGAGTGGACATCCTTGTCTTGTTCCAGATCTCTGGGGGAATGCTTTCAGTTTTTGACCTTTAAGTATGATGTTGGCTTCAGGTTACTCATACATGGCCTTTATTATGTTGAGGTATGCACCCTCTATACCCATTTTGCTGAGTGTTTTAATCATAAATGGGTGCTGAACTTTATCAAATGCTTTTTCAGCATCTATGGATATGATCATGTGACTTTTGTCTTTCGTTTATGTGGAGTATTACATTTATTGATTCTGTGAATATTAAACCATCCTTGCATCCCTGGGACAAATCCTAGTTGATCATAGTGTATGATCTTTTTAATATGTTGCTGGATCTGGTTTGCCAATATTTTGTTGAGGATTTAGCATCTATGTTCTTCAGCAATATTGGCCTGTAGTTTTCCTTCTTTGTTGTGTCACGACCTGGTTTTGGAATTAGGGTAATACTGGCTTCATAGAAAGAGTTTGGGAGTCTTCCCTCTTCTTGGATTTTTAAAAATAATTTGAGAAGTGTAGGCATTAGTTCTTTCCTAAATGTTTTGTAAAATTGTCCTGTGAGGCCATCCAGTCCAGGGCTTTTGTGTGCTGGGAGTTTTTTGATGACTGCTTTAATTTCACTCTTTGTTATTGGTCTGTTCAGGCTTTCTGCTTCTTCTTGATTTAGTTTTGGCAATGCAACAAAATGAAAAAAGACTGAAGAGAATAAAGAGAGTTTAAAGGAACTGCAGGACAACATGAAATGGAACAATATCCATATCATAGGGATACCAGAGGAGAAGAAAGGAGCAAGGGATGAAAAACCTGATTGAAAAAGTAATGACAGAAAACTTCCCTAACTTGAGAGGAAAGTCATGCAAGTCCAGGAAGCATAGAGGGTGCCAATGAAGATGAACCCAAGAAAGCCCACTCCAAGGCACATCATAATTAAAATGACAACATTTAAAGACAAAGCAAGAATCCTAAAGACAGCAAGAGAAAAACAGCAAATAACATACAAGGGAGCTCCGATAACACTATCAACTGATTTCTCAACAGAAACACTACAAGCCAAAAGGGAATGGCAAAAATTTTTTCAAGCAATGAAAAACAAAGGCCTATAGCTAAGACTACTCTACCCAGCAGGGCTCTCATTCAAAATGGAGGGTGAAATAAAGAGCTTCCCAGACAAAAGAAGATGAAAAAAATACATCTCCACCAAACCAGCATTGCAAGACATGCTAAAGGAAATGCTTTAAGAAAAAGAAGAAAAAGAGAGAGGGAGAGGAACACAGGTACAAATGGAAATAAATAAATACCTGTCAATAACAACCTTAAATGTAAATGGATTAAATGCTCCAATCAAAAGACATAGGGTAGCAGAATCAATACAAAAACATTACCCACATATATGCTATCTACAAGAGACACACCACAAAAAAAAAAAAAAAAAAAAAAAAAGATCTACACAGACTGAGAATGAAGGAATGGAAAAAAGTATTCCACACAATTGGTTGTGAAAAATAAGCTGGGAAGAGGGGAAGATGGCAGTGGAGTAGGGGCAGTGTTCTCAGCTCGCTCTTATTAAGGAGAGACTCCAGGAACGAATGCGGAGAGGAGTGACTGAGTGAGTGTGGATCTCCGATAGCGTGAATGGGGAGGAGATCGTGGGAGCAGTGTGGAGGGGGGTGGAGCGGTTTACCACACACTGCAGGCTGAGTCATTCCGGGACCGGTGCGTGTGCAGTACCAAGCCGGAGAGCTCACTAGCCGAGAGCTGCTTAGAGGCTCCCCCTGCTAGGGACACACCAATAAGTGAATTCTTGTAGGGAGTTAGGGAGAGGATTCGGCTGAAAAAGCCAGAGGAGTGAGAAAACAGTGAACAACCAGGACTGGGAGAAACTGTGATCTGAGTCTAGAGAGAAACCTCCTCAGCTGCAACCTTCCACCGAAAGCTCAGCATTCCAGGCGCTCGCAGCTCTTGCGCTAGGGCCTTACAGAACAAAGGGACAGTTTGGGGATAAGGAGACAGGCCGCACAGAAAAGCTGCTGCGGAACTCCGGACACGAGGAGAGCTCCTGAGCAAGAGAACAGTTGCATGCCCCCAGTGCTTTGAGCAATCGCGCTAGAATCTCACAGAACAAAAGGCGGGTTTGGGGCTAGGAGAGAAATAGGGTGCACAGGGCGTGTAAGCAGGGAAGAGAGCTGAGGCTGTGGTTCCGGAGTGGAGATGGTTTTAGGGTGGGGAGAAGGGCCTGCAGGGAAAGGCTTCTGCGGAGCTCCAGACTGGGGGAGAGCTCCTGGGTAGGAGAGCGCTGCACTGACTGACCACACTAGAATCCTGCAGAACAAAGGGACGGTGCTAGGGCAGGGAGAGAGATAGAGCGCACAGGCCTATAGACAGGGAAGCCAGCGGAAGCTGTAGCTCAGAATAGAGACAGTTTTGGGGCAAGGGGAAGAGCCCACATGGGAAAGCCGCTGCAGAGCTCCAGACTAGGGGAGAGGTCCTGGGCAGGAGAGCACCACTGGGCCCGGCGCTTTGACCAACTGTGCCAGAGTCCTGCAGAACAAAGGGACGATCTTGAGACAGGGAGAGAGGTAGGGTGCGCAGGAATATAGACAGGGAAGAGAGCAGAAGCTGTAGCCTGGGAATAGAGACATGACTGGAGGCAGGGCGGGGATTGCTGGCAGGCACAGGCTGGACCAACAGAGGGAAGGCATAGCTGGACAAGCCTGAGGAGGGCTGAGGGTGCCACAGGAGGGGACAACCAAACGCAGCTCACAGCAGTGCTGCGGTAGGCCCACGAATAAAAGACTAGCAATCCCAGAATCAAGCAGCCAACCAACCAGAAAAGATTTGAAAACCATGGAATTTTGAATAGTGGTGGACTCAGGAAGGAAGGAAGGAAAAACAAAAAAACAAACAAACCAAAAATACCCAGAGACTGTGCCTAAAAGTTGAATTGAGTTAGAATCCTCTCATTCTTTTATTTCTCACTCTCTCTCTAACTGCCCCTCCCGTCCTTTCTTATTTTCTCTCCTTTTCTCCCCTCCTCTTCCCTCCCTTCTCTCCCCTTAGCATGTCTCCCCTTCATCCTATTCTTTGTTAATTTTTTAATTTTAAGTTCTCTTCCTTTCCTTCCTATTCCATTCTTTTAATCCCCTTCCCTCACCCTTATTCTCGTCCTCCCTCCATTTCCTTTCTCTCTCTCTCTTTTCTCTGCACTAAGCACTTTCAATTTTATTAAATTTCTTTCTTTATTTTGTCCCCCTTCAGTCTACATTCGTTTTTCTTTCCTCCCTTGCCCTTATTTTTCTTCTCTCCCTATAAATATTCTCTCTCTCTTTCTTTCTCTCTCCCTATTCCACTTAATATTCTAATCTTTTAATATTTAAATTTTAATTCTAATCTATTCCTCTCCCCCTTCACCCTCCCCTTAACCCTTCTCTCTTTCCACCCCATCCCCTCTCTCCCTTCTCTCCCTCTTGTATTTCTCTCCTTCATCCAATTTTTTGTCAACTCTTCAATTTCAATCTTTCCCTCCCTAATATCTCCTCTTCCTCTTGATTTCCTTCCCTCCTCTGTGTTCTTCCCCCCATCTTCTTGCTTTCCCATCTCTTATTGCTCTTTCTCTATATTCTCTCTTTCTCTCTATCTTGCAATTTTATATTATGTTTTAATCTCCTAATTTTTTACAATATATATTTTTTAAAAATCTTAATCCATTCCCCCCTCTTCTCCCTCCCCTTCTTCTTTCATTCTCTCTCCTACCCTTCTCTTCTCTACTTTCTCTCTCTCTTTCCTCTCTCCCTTCTTGTCTTGCTATTTTCTACTCTGTATTTTTATTCTTGAAAAATTCTTTCTCAATCTGTTTCCTACCTTCTAACCTCCTCAGCCCTCTGCTTCAGTTTCTGGCTGTCTGTCTGCCTGGATGTCTGTTGAGTCTATCTTTCCTTCCACGCTAAACATATAGCATATACCAATTATATAACCCTAATACTATACACTTCCACTTTCTCACTTCACACTGTAACCCTCTCCTCCTTTTCAAACATACAGTGTAAATGTTAATTGCTGTCTTACATAACCTTGATCCCAATTGCTAATATTATTACTCTATGAACTTTCCGCTCAAAAATTACCCTTCCTTTATTTAAAACAACTCCTATCTGTTTCTCCTACGAAATAAGAGTCCCAATATCTCCACAAGTATATTAATACGGGCTCATTTGCAACCTATAGTGAGATTGTAGTTGGGGGAGATATTGGAGGGTGTGGGCTTCTTGTCTGGGCTGTGTGATTATGTTTTAGCAGCACCTCCACAAAAGATATCAAGACAAGGTGGGCAGAGTGACTCTCAATAAACTAACCAGAGAAAAAGACCCACCAAAGAGTAGCTGAAATACAACCAGACAGATTAAAGAAATAACATCAAGGACAACACAGATGGAGATCCAAGATGGCAGAGGAGTAAGTGGAAGCTACACTAACCTCCTCCCAGGACCAGCCAGTGCTGACTCAGCCCCAGTACAGCAGACAGACCATTCCCCTCCAGGTTGTGTCAGACTAAGGGGAAATAAAAGCCCTGCCTACAGGAATTAAACTGCCACACCCACGGTCCTTGGAAGTCTCCAATAGGCTGCCTAGGGCCAGTCTGGTACATGCTCTGACACTACCAGACGCAGATCCAGGAAGTGCAGATCATTCTAAGAAGCAACAACAAACAATAGGAATCACAAAAATGGGGAGACAGAGAAACAACCCCCCAATCAAAAGGAAAGGTAGAATCCCCAGAGAGAGTGCTAAATGAAATAGAGGGCAGCAAAATATCAGATACGGAATTCAAAACATGGACTATGGAGAAGCTGAATGAGCTCAGTGGAAACTACAAAGAACTCCAGGGAAACTACAAGGAACTCCAGAAAAACTACAAGGAACTTACAGAGAATTACACAAGCATGAAAAAGGACATAGAAGCTATCAATAAGAGCTAGGAGGAAATGAAGAATACGATCTCTGAATTGAAGAACACAGTAGAAGGAATTAAAAGCAGGCTAGAGGAAGCAGAAGATTGGATCAGCGAGCTGGAGGACAACGTACGCAAAAACTCCCAGATAGTGCAACAAAATGAAAAAAGACTGAACAAGACTGAAGAGGTTCTAAGACAGCTGCAGGACAACATAAAACGTAATAATATCCATATCATAGGAATTCCAGAAGGAGAAGAAGAAGAGCAAGGGATAGAAAACCTCTTTGAAAAACTAATGATGGAAAACTTCCCTAACATGAGGAGAGAAAGAGTCACGCAAGTCTAGGAAGCACAGAGGGTCCCAATGAAGATGAACTCCAACAGGCCCAACCAAAGACAAATCATAATTAAAATGGCAACATTCAAAGACAAAGAGAGAATCCTAAAAGCAGCAAGAGAGAAACAACTAATAACATACAAAGGAGCTCCAATAAGGCTATCATCAAATTTCTCAGCAGAAACACTACAAGCCAGAAGAAAATGGCAAAAAATATTACAAGCAATGAAAAATAAAGGCCTACAACCTAGAATACTCTACCCAGCAAAGCTCTCATTCAAAATGGAGGGTGAAATAAGGAGCTTCCAAGACAAAAGAAGGCTAAAAGAATACATCTCCACCAAACCAGCAATGCAAGAGATGCTAAAGGGTCTGCTTTAAGAAGATAAAGAAACAGAGAAGAACATGAGTACAAAGGGGAAAAATGACAATGAATAAGTACTTATCGGTAATAACCTTAAATGTAAATGGATTAAATGCTCCAATTAAAAGACATAGGGTAGCTGAATGGATTAGAAAGAATGACCCACATATATGCTGTCTACAAGAGACCCACCTTAGAACAAAAGATCTACACAGACTGAAAGTAAAGGGATGGAAAAAAGTATTTCAAGCAAATGGACATGAAAAAAAAGCTGGGGTAGCAATACTTATATCAGACAAAACAGATTTCACAGCAAAGTCCATAAAAAGAAACAAAGAAGGGCATTTCATAATACTTAAAGGAATAATCCATCAAGAAGATATAACCCTTATAAATATATATGCACCCATCTTAGGAGCACCCAAATATATAAGGAAAATTTTGAAAGACTCCAATAAAGATATAGACAGCAACACACTCATAATAGGGGACTTTAACACTCCATTGTCAACAATGGACAGATCTTTGAAGCAAAGAAACACCAAAGATATTGAGGCACTGAACAATATTCTAGACCAAATGGACTTAGTCAATATATATAGAAGTTTTCACACGAAAGAAGCTAAATATATATTCTTATCAAATGCACATGGGACATTTTCAAAAATAGAACACATGGTAGGACACAAAACAAGCCTTAACAAATTCAAGAAAATTGAAGTCATATCAAGCATCTTTTCAGATCACGATGGCTTAAAATTGGAAATTAACCTCAAGGAAAAAAACTCAAAAACATTCAAACTCATGGAGAATAAATAACATGCTATTAAGTAATGAATGGGTTAACAATGACATCAAGGAAGAAATCAAAAAGTTTCTGGAAACTAATGATAATGAAAACACGACAACCCAAAACCTATGGGATACAGCGAAAGCAGTCCTGAGAGGAAAGTTCATAGCAATACAGGCCTACCTAAAAAAGCTAGAAGAATCTCTAATAAAAAATTTAACCCTACAGCTACAAGAACTAGAGGAAGAACAAAAAGCAAAGCCCAGATCAAGTAGAAGGAAGGAAATCATCAAGATCAGAGCACAATTAAATGACATAGAGACTAAACTAACAATTCAAAAGACCAACAAAAGTATGAGCTGGTTCTTTGAAAAGATAAACAAAATTGACAAGCCTTTAACCAGGCTCATCAAGAAAAAAAGAGAGAGGACCCAAATAAATACAATCAGAAACAAAAGAGGAGAAATCACAACTGATACAACAGAAATACAAAGGATTGCAAGAAATTATTACGAACAACTGTATGGCAAGAAATTTGACAACCTAGAGGAAATGGACAAATTCCTGGAAACCTATAGTCTTCCCAAACTGAATCAAGAAGAAGTAGAAAGTCTGAATAGACCAATAACAGCTAGTGAAATTGAAGCAGTAATAAAAAAAACTCCCAGCACACAAAAGCCCTGGACCAGATGGTTTCACAAGTGAATTCTACAAAACATTTAGGAAAGAATTAACTCCTACCCTCCTCAGACTATTCTATTCCTAAAGATACAAGAAGAGGGAAGACTCCCAAACTCGTTCTATGAAGCCAGTATTACCCTAATTCCAAAACCAGGTCAAGACACAACAATGAAAGAAAACTACAGGCCAATATCACTGATGAACATAGATGCTAAAATCCTCAACAAAATATTGGCAAACCAGATCCAGCAACACATTAGAAAGATCATACACCACGATCAAGTGAGATTCATCCTAGGGATGCAATCGTCAGCAGCCGTCCGTCTCGAGAGACGATGGCGTAGCTTCTTGAGAGTCTATCTGCACCGCCGAGAATGGCTGTGCAGTCCGACTCGGGAGTGACAATCCCTGCCACATTTGTTACAGGTGAAGGCAGATGGCCGTTGTTGCTGCTGTTGACGCTGCTTCCGCCTCGATCTTTTCTGGACCGCCTCCTCATTGCGCGCAGCCTCTGCACGTGATGTACCTTGCCCGACCGCGAGCCTCCAGGCTAGGCGGTCGTCTGCTTGAACTTCCCATGTGTTGAGATTGATGGAGCATTGTGTCATGTCCTTTTTGCAGATGTCTTTGAACCGCAGTTTTGGGCGCCCTGTCATCCTCTGGCCTTCTGCTAGCTCGCCGTAGAGGAGGTCTTTGGGGATACGGCCTGCATCCATTCTTTTGACATGGCCGAGCCACCTGAGGCGTCTCTCACTAAGAACTGCATGCAAACTGCTCATATTGGCTCGCTTCAGCACCTCGGTGTTGGGGACCTTATCCTGCCAGGCGACATGCAGGACGCGTCGCAGGCACCTCATGTGGAAGCTGTTGAGTTTCCTTTCGTGCCTTGCGTAGGTGGTCCACGTCTCGCTGCCATAGAGGAGAGTGCTGAGTACGCAGGCTTGGTAGATGCGCAGTCTGGTTTTCTCAGTGAGGCTGGAATTGTTCCACGCTCGCCGGTTCAGTCTGGCCATAACTGTGGCTGCCCTGGCGATTCTCCAGTTGACCTCCAAGTCGACTGACAGAGAGCTCGAGATGGTGGACCCGAGGTAAGTGAAGTCGTTGACAACCTCCAGGGTGTACCCGTCGATGGTGATGCATGGGGGAGTCCCCGTGCCTTGAGCCATAACATTGGTCTTCGTCAGGCTGATGGCTAGTCCGAACTCCTTGCATGCGTGGGAAAGGCAAGTGACTAGCTGCTGGAGTCCCTCTTCGGAGTGTGATGTCAAAGCTGCGTCGTCGGCGAAGAGCATCTCACGGATGAGCACCTCTTTGACTTTGGTCTTGGCTCGTAGATGGGCCAGGTTGTAGAGCTTGCCATCGGATCTGGTGTGAATGAAGACACCCTCGCTGCAGTCCTTAAAGGCGTATTGGAGGAGCATGGAGAAGAAGATTCCGAACAGCGTAGGCGCGAGGACGCAGCCCTGCTTTACTCCGCTGCTGACTGGGAAGGCCTCAGAGGTTGCGCCGTTGTAGGACACCGTGCTGTGCATGTTGTCGTGAAAGGACATGACCACAGCAAGCAGATGTGATGGACAGCCAATCTTCCGTAGCAAGCTGAAGAGACCGCTTCGACTGACCAGATCAAACGCCTTCGTAAGGTCGATAAAGGCGAGGTAGAGTGATTTATGCTGCTCGTGACACTTCTCCTGCAGCTGGCGTAGGGGGAAGATCATGTCCACTGTTGATCGGCCAGCTCTGAAGCCACACTGGGACTCTGGGTAGACGCGGGAAGCAAGGTTCTGCAGGCGGGCAAGAGCGACCTGGGCGAATACTTTGCCGACGATGCTGAGGAGAGAGATGCCCCGGTAGTTGTTGCAGTCGCTGCGGTCTCCTTTGTTCTTGTACATGGTGATAATGTTGGCGTCTCTCATATCCTGGGGGATGTAACCCTCCTTCCAGCAGCGACAGAGTAGATGGTGGAGCGGCTGTAGCAGGACTGGTTTCCCGCTCTTTAGGATTTCTGGAGGGATTCCGTCGCTTCCTGGTGCTTTCCCGCAAGCGAGGCGGTGGATGGCTTTGCTGAGCTCTGCCGCAGTAGGTGGGGTGTCTAGCTCCTCCATGACTGGTAGGTCTGGGATGGCGTTAAGAGCAGTGTCTGTTACGGTGTTCTTCGTTGCGTACAGCTCGAGGTAGTGCTCGGTCCACCACCGCATTTGCTGTTCCTGGTCAGTGATGACCTCACCTGTCTTGGACTTAAGGGGGGCGATCTTGGAGGGGATTGGGCCTGTTGCCTTCTTGATACCCTCATACATTCCTCGTGCGTTGCCTATATCGGCGGCTTCCTGAATGCTTCTGCACAGGTTTAGCCGGCAACTCCTGCGGCGCAGGGATGCAATGATGGTTTAATATTTGCAAATCAATAAATGTAATACACCACATAAACAAAATGAAAGACAAAAAACACATGATCATATCAATAGATGCAGAAAAAGCATTTGATAAACTACAACACCCATTTATGATAAAAACTCTCAGCAAAATGGGAATAGACGGAGCATACCTCAACATAATAAAGGCCATATACGAGAAACCTGAAGCCAACATCATACTCAATGGGCAAAAACTGAGAGCATTCCCCCTGAGGTCAGAAACCAGACAAGGATGTCCACTCTCTCTGCTCCTATTCAACATAGTCTTGGAAGTTCTAGCCACCGCAATCAGACAAGAAAGAGAAATAAAAGTCATCCAAATTGGAAAAGAGGAAGTAAAACTGTCATTACTTGCAGATGACATGATAGTGTACATAGAAAACCCTATAGACTCCACAAAAAAACTACTCAACCTAATAAGTGAATTCGGCAAAATAGCAGGATACAAAGTCAATATTTAGAAATCGAAGGCATTTTTATACACCAACAATAAAACTCAGAGATAGAAACTGAAAGAAAAATCCCATTTACCATAGCAACAACAAAAAAATAAAGTACCTAGGAATAAACTTAACCAAGGAGGTAAAAGACCTGTACTCAGAAAACTACAAAACAATGAAGAAAGAAATTAAAGAAGATACAAATAAATGGAAGCGTATACATGCTCATGGATGGGAAGAATCAACATCATTAAAATGTCCATACTACCCAAAGCAATTTATAGATTCAATGCAATCCTTATTAAAATACCAGCAACATATTTCACAGACCTAGAACAAATACTTCAAAAACTTATATGGAACCAAAAAAGAGCCCGAATAGCCTCAGCAATTTTGAGGGAGAACACAGTAGGAGGAATCACAATACCTGATATCAAACTATACTACAAGGCCACGGTAATCAAAACAGTCTGGTACTGGCATAAGAACAGACGTATAGATCAATGGAACAGAACTGAGAGCCCAGAAATAAACCCAGGTTCATATGGTCAACTAATATTTGACAAAGGGGGAAAGAACATCAAATGGAGCAAAAAGAGCCTCTTTAACAAATGGTGTTGGGAGAACTGGACAGGGACATGCAAAAAAATGAAACTAGACCACCAACTTACACCATACACCATAATAAACTCAAAATGGATAAAAGACTCAAATGTAAGCCCTCATACCATAGAAGTCCTAGAGGAAAAAATAGGCAGGAAAATTTCAGATATCCCATGTCGCAACATTTTCACTGATATATCTCCTAAGGCAAGGGAAATAAAGGAAAGAATAAACAAATGGGACTACATCAAACTAAAAAGTTTCTGCTCAGCTAAAGAAAACATCAGCAAGATGAAAAGGAAACCAACCATATGGGAAAATATATTCGCCAATGACATCTCAGACAAGGGATTGATCTCCAAAATATATAAAGAACTCATACAATTCAACACCAAGAAGACAGACAACCCAATTAAAAAATGGGCAAAGGACCTGAACAAACACTTCTCCAAAGAGGACCTACAGAAGGCCCATAGACATATGAAATTATGCTCAACATCACTAGCCATCAGAGAGATACAAATAAAAACCACGATGAGATACCACCTCACACCAGTCAGAATGGCCATCATCAACAAATCAACAAACAACCTGTGCTGGAGAGGATGCGGAGAAATGGGAACCCTGGTGCATTGTTGGTGGGAATGCAGACTGGTGCAGCCACTATGGAAAAGAGTTTGGAATTTCCTCAAAAAACTAAAAATGGAACTGCCTTTTGAACCAGCAATTCCATTGCTAGGATTATATCTGAAAAATCCTGAAACACCAATTCAAAAGAACCTATGCACCCCTATGTTCATAGCAGCACTATTTACAATAGCCAAGTGCTGGAAACAACCTAAATGCCCATCTGTAGATGAGTGGATCAAAAAACTGTGGTACATTTACACAATGGAGTACTATGTAGCAGAAAGAAAGAAGGAACTTCTACCATTTGCAACAACATGGATGGAACTAGAGAGAATTATGCTTAGTGAAATAAGCCAGGCAACGAAAGAAAAATACCTTATACTGTCGCCTATTACAGGAAACTATTGAACAACACAAACAAATGAGCAAAATTGAACCAGAGCTATGTAAACAAGAAGTAGACTAACAGTAACAAGGGGGGAGGGGGGAGGGAGAGAAGGGGTAAGAAGGGGAAGGGTCAAGTCAAAGACCATGTATAAATGACCCACGGACATGGGCAACTGAGTGGGGACTGAATGTGGGGGAAGGGAGGGGTAGGGTGCAGGGAAGCAAGAGGGGGGAAAAAGTGAGAAACAGTAATGGAAAAACAAACAAAAAAAAATTTTTTAGTGGGGGAAAAATGAAAATATGAAGAATGGAAATGCCAGTTCAGTGAATACTAGGACAAAGATTTTCCTTCACGTTGTATATTTTTCTCCCTATCTGATCCCTCCAGAGTTTGGCATTCTAAACAAGTAAGTAGTGACATAAGTTTCTTTGCATAGAACTAATAAGACCAGTTGTTAATAGAGGTTCCTTTTTTTTCTTTTTTTTTGACCAAGTCTTTGACTGGAATGTTAAGCCTAAAGGAGACATGCTTGGGCTCAGGTTGTTACCAAAAAGCCCTGAGGAACTGGGAATGACATTCAAAGGTAATAAAAGCCCATGCGATAAAAGGCCTGGTGCCATGGTTGGTTGTGCGGTCCACAGCAATCTTTCCAGGGAAGGAACGAAGGTTGTTTTCCTGAAAGATGGCTAGAAGGTACCTTAAGGCACAATGAAAAACCAGAAAGACTTGGAAAGGACATGTGTGTACAGGCAAGGCTGAATGCCAGGTATATGGCCCAGCTTCTGTGTCCTGAAGAGCAGACTGAGGGTCACCCTAAATGTTCCTTGGGTAAGTTCCAGCAAAGCAGAACTAAAGATCATAAGTGATCATTTGCTGCTCTTGTTGTGTTTATGCAAATGAACAGGATAAATTAAAAATGGACTTAATGTAGTCCCTTTAAAGACAAGGAGGGTAATCTTAGGGAGAAAAATCATTATTCAAGGAAAATCACAGTGCTTAGTGGTAGACTATAAAGTAGTGCAGCTAACCATCTTAAAAGTTTCTTTTCATTGAAAATATGGTTTCACTTGAAAATTAAACCATATCTGTGATATCATCAAAGATATTTAAGTTGCAGGCAAGTAGAACGTCAAGTGTCTTGCAACTGGTTGTCTTCCCAATAAGACAGTCTTACAGATTTAGAGATTTATTTGTGGGTTATGTTACATAAATTAACACGTGTTTTCTGTTTTTAAAGGGCATAAGCCTGTGACCGCATTACCTGAGTGATTGTCTGTACGTATAAGCCTCACTAATCCTCTCTGCAGCGCTGCCTCCTGAGACTCAATGGTTTGGCTGAACTAAATGGCTGGGTTGGTGAAGAATGGGGTGGTCTGTGGGCTTCACTTTAAAACTGGTTTCTCTTTTCTATCCTAATGGCTTGGACAGAAAGGACCCAGAGGTCTGAGAGGGGGGAAACCTAAAATATTCCCCTCAGCCCAAACTAAGTATAATTGGCAATGGGATTTTGGACAGGTGAGATGTGCCTAGCACACCTTCCTCCAAAGAAGCCCTTTTTTTCTTTTTTTTTCCCCCTAATGTGGAACATTGAAAGATTAATCCCTGCCTTTTGTCATCTAGTAGTTATGGATTGAATGATGTCTTTTAACCCATTTTGCCAAATCTGTTGCCCCCAGAACACAACAAGGATGCCAGCCTGTTAAACCAAGCACGCCGTTGTCCGGAGACAGCCAACTGACGTGGAGTCTGCACGATCCTTCCCCATGTGGGAAGGCCACCCTCTCCTCCACAGCCCCAATATTATTAGGGATTTCTGGACCCAAGGGTAGGTAGGACGATGACCATGTCCAGCTTGAAGCAGCTAGAGGAGCTTGAGACCTTCGCCCATTGTCCTCTACAAGATTACAAAGGGTCTTAATATCTGAGAGGGAGGGATAGTTATTTTTTACGAACCATGGGTATGGACTTGGGGGGGATTACTGGGGGAGGGAGATGCTGGGTGGAGGGGAGTAAAGGGGAGAAAATTGGAACTATTGTAACAATATAATCAATAAAATACATTAAAAAAGATTAAAAAAAAGAAAAATAAGCTGGGGTAGCAATACTTATATCAGACAAAACAGATTTCACAGCAAAGGCCATAAAAAAAGACAAAGAAGGACATTTCATAACACTTAAGGGAACAATCCATCAAGAAGATATAACTCTGGTAAGCACATATGCACCCAATATAGGAGGATCCACATGTATAAGGAAAATATGGAATACTACAAAAAGGATACCAATAACAACTCACTCATAGTAGGGGACTTTAACACCCCATTATCAACAATGGACAGATCTTTGAAGCAAAGAAACACCAAAGATATTAAGGCACTGAACAACACTCTAGATCAAATGAATTTAGTTGATATATATAGAACTTTTCACCCCAAAGAATAAAATATACATTCTTTTCAAGTGCACATGAAAAAATTTCAAAGATGGGCCACATGGTAGGACACAAAACAAGCCTCAACAATTTCAAGAACATTGAAATTATATCAAATATCTTCCCAAATCACAATGGCTTGAAACTGGAAATCAGTCTTAAGGAAAAAACTCAAAAGATTTTTATTTTTCTCAATTTTCATCTCTTCTATTTAACTAAAGCTATTACAACTTTACCTTTCTAAATATTAAAAAAAAAAAAAAGTTATGTTGACAATACCTTTGAAAGTCTAATTAACTTATTACATACATTAAAGATTTGTTATTAGTAGACTGTTATATGTGAAGCAAATGCTAATATATTGATTGACTATCCAATGCAATTATGTGTATTTGGAAAAATAGTCTCCATGTCTCACAAATTTTAATGTGAATTTTCTCTTCAGAATTAACTTTGCCTATACTGTTTAATCCTCCTGACCTAATGCAGGAGTTTGAAGATCTGAGTATAAAAGAATAAGTATGACTGTACTATAATAAAATTTTGTTCCTTTTAAATCAATTTGTATATGTAAATATATTGTGATATAAAATTCACTTTTAAAAGTCTTTATTATTAATGCTAAATTACTTGAAAGAGAAAACCAGCTGATTTCAGTACAAAATTTTGTTAATAATCTGACTGAGATTATTTGTTTAGCATCATGGATCTCAAAAGATGTTTACCTGAATTAAGAAGGCAAAAAATATCTCACTTCTCTGAAGGGTAAAAAGTGTCTGAGATAAAGACAAACATTTTGAGGCAAAGAATAATGTACTCACCAATATTTGCTTTAGGAACAGGCTTGTGAAAATTCTTATTTGAATTTATGTGTATGATACTTTACATCACTAATTCTCTAACTTTCCTTGAACAACACAAAGTAGAATATTTTATGAATGCTTATGTTACAAATAGGTAATAAATATAAGCTCTAGAACTACTGAATAATCTAAGATAAACATTTTAAATTTATGCATTTATTGTATTAATAATTAAAGTTTGAGTGATAAGCTCCAGTTATGGTAATTTAAGAAAATTACTACTTATCAGTTGTTCCAAAAGGTGGTGTTCTCTCAAACAACAATCTAACAAATTGGATAATGATGAAGAAAAGTTGCAATGATTTATAACTTTTTGCAAGAGTAGCAGCTGTTGAAAACCATAACACACTCAAAATATTCTGATGATTTATTGTAACAAAAAGTCCTCCACAAAGGTTGCAGAAATCCCAATTATCCATAAATATACATGTGTACTAGGAGCTTTACCTTGTTGCCAAACATTGGTAGTAAGACTTTTTGCCCAAATACCAACAGAGTTATGAACAAGTTAACTAAATTAATAGTTTAATTTAGCATAACAAATATTAGTATTCTTTAACCACACGTTTAGTAGGTATTAGTAAGTAGCCATTAGCCATATGTAAATCTAAAAGTCTATGATACTGAACTAATTTTCCTCAGAGAGAAAGGTACTTGTATTTTGTTTCAGGTCTTAGGACACTGAACTTTGTATAAGTTTAGTAACAATTCATACAAGTCCTTTAATCACTAGATTGATAAATGGTTCTTCAAAAATCATCCCAGTTTTTAAACTCTCAATTTTCTCATCTGTCCAGTGATGATAATATTAGGAAGTATATCTACCAGCCAAGAATTTTGTACAACAAAACCACTGAGTTGATATGAAAATAAAAGTTGATGGGTAATTATCATAATAAGTGATAAGCATACTTAATTCATTTAATTGGTTCAACATATATTTATTATTGCTTTTTTTTATTGGAATTGAACTGTCTCCATATTTACTTCTCATGCATTCATCCACTCAACTTTATGTATTATGCCCCTACTACATGCCAGCTATTCTGCTTATTGTAGAAAATGACGCCAAAGGTAAAATCCTTTAATCACTTGGAATCAGCAGTGTGCTTGGGGGAGATATTATAAAATAAATACAAAAATATTCATAAAATTACAATCATATTAAGTGTTATAAAATATTGTCATATAACTCCATAAGCATATTTATCAAGAGAGTCAGAGGTAGTAAAACTTGGTCTGGGATATAAAGAGTAAATGAAAGTTAAGTCAGTAAGTGGAGGTAGTATGGTATGGGAATAGATAGAGCATTGTTGGGCAAGTGAACAGTAACATTGAATATTCCTAAAATTTCCAGATTGAGTAAATCATGAAGCATTTTTCCTAAGATTCAATCAAATGATAGAATTAATTATCTGTGGGGAAACTAGAAAGTTTTAAAGAATAATGTTTGACTTGTTCTCCATTAATTAGCTTTGTCTTTCAGTGTCCAAGCAGAATAGACAGTTGTACATTTAATAAATGAAGAGCACCATCAAGTTGAATGATGTCAAAATGAACTCTTCCATTAAAAAAATCAACTAAGTCACCATAGAGAGTAGCAAACATTTTTTACTACTGTATAACTACAAATTGATAACACAGGAAATAAAAGTAAAATGGAAGAATTACTGTAGCTACAGCACAGAGGAAGTATTAAAGAACATGTACTGTCACACAAATAGATAATGTTTTCTTACATTAATGCCAGGCATTTATATTAATTCAACTACCTTTGTTTTATAAACTAGAAATCATTTTAAATATGATGCAATTTGTATTTGTACTTCTTTTTGCCTATTCAGCATTGGAAACCTATTTGCTTTGTGAAACTTCCCAACCAAATGAAGCAAATTCTCACCTCAAGAGGATAAAAAGTCAGATACTGTACACAGTTTCCTGGCTTTGTTGTCAGCTAGAATGGGGCATGTGACTTAGGTTCCTCAAATCTGTGCTCTCAGGTAGAGCCCAGCATCATGCCCTATTCTAGGGGTCAGGCTATAGCTTTGAGAAGTTGGTGGTAGAGACAGGATTTCTTTAGTGGGCCAATTCTTGGACTTGTTTGTCTATTCATCTGCCCCTGCCCAAGCAATTCTCTTCTCTAGGCTTTCCAGTGGTAAACTATATAACTCCTTTCCTCCCCTTTCTTTCCTTTCTCTTTCTTCCCTCTCTCCGTCCTTCTTTTTTGCTTTTCTTTCCTTTACTTTCTTCCTTCCATTTCAGGTTTACTTGACATTTCCTTAGAGCCTATTCTGCTGCCTGCTGAACTCTAGAAGGGCTATCCAGAAACAAATTATTTTTTTCCCTTTAAATGTAGGTTACTTGGCTTCTCCTCTAAACCAATGGGTTTTATTTTCTAATCGTGGAGTCACAGAAATAGAAATTCACAGTATTCTGTAATATAGTAATTAACTTTTTGGTCTTTCTGAATTTTATACAGTCTTCTTTAAAAATTATTTTGTTTAATTTTATAGCATTCTGTCATAATTTAATTGCAGTACTCATCGATTCAAAATATCTTTGACATATCTCTATAAATATTGCTCCTTATAATAGTTCAAGATAAAATGTCTGGAACATAATAAATATTTTCATTATATAAACTTCATTTAGTGGTTATTGCTGTAACCATTTTGTTGATGGACAATCAATTACTGTAAGTATGATTATAAGAAATACTACCTGAAACAAAAGATACCAATTATTAAAAACAGTCATACTACTTCTCAATACTTACTTCACATAAATCCATAGTTTGAGTTCCTTTTTATTAAAAACTTTTTCCTATTAAGAGGTCAACACGATTAAATTTCAAAATAATGTAAGTGCAAATTATGATTTCAACTCTTATTTGTTACAGAAAATCATTTTAACATTTTGCAACTCTAGGTATTGATTTAAGCAGGACAATGCATAATTTTCAAACTCTGCATCAGTAGTATCATGTGTATAGTTTGATATTAGCCAGCATTGAAGGATTTACACCATGGGAATGAGAAAACCAACTACTCTGTGCTTCCTGCACTGCCCCTTCCCCCAACCCCATTCTACCCTTCCCTGTGGGAGAGCAGGTTAAACAATTACTAGCACCGTGGTGATTTAAAGTTCCATGGGAAGTGTTAGGCTCACCAGAGTGAGAGGAGAAATGAAAGAAAAACAGGCAATGAATTTGTAACATTTATTTGCCCAGTTGCAAACAGGAGGGCTGAGACCAAAGTAGTGTCAGCTCTGACTAGCGGCAAGGTGGGGTGTTTTAAGGAGTGTGGAAATTGGCGTGACTTTCTGCAGATTGCTATGGGGGAGTTGGCTCTGAGAACAGAGAAGTTACTAAATTCTTGTCAGCATAGATATATTTGAAGAGCATAGGCAGTCACTTGTGTCAGCAGTTACTATTGGGGCAGTAAATTTATTGGGGGCTTGCTAAATTAGACCTGAATTTCCGGAACCGAGATCTTATGCCTAAAAAGAAGTACCTTTCTTTTTGTGAGATTAATAAAGCTACAGAATTTACATGGACTTGATAAATAAATTACTTTAACTTTCCTTGTATATGATATTGTAAGTCATAGCAGGACAATGCTCTACTGCAAAACTAGGAAAAGCCAGTTAAAGTACAAATTATTGAATATTATTTAAAGACATCGGAGACGTGTGATTACAACAAAGTCTAGATGAATAAAATTCCAGAGAATAGAGAGCCTTGTTGAGGTGAGCTGATTTCCAGAACCATGTTTTTCCCTGAAGGCATTTAGTAATTGTAAGCTTGAGTGAAAGACTGTGATTAGTACAAGCAACAAGCCTCTACTGGTGGAACTAAAAAACAACCAAACTCCAGCTGCATGAAGCTGGAGTAGCCAACTGGAATTTGGGGGAAAGCACAATATGCAGTAAAGCCAGGACAAAATTTCTGAAATGAGTAGCTCTCCCACAGTCACAAGTGCTTAGCAAACAAATATCTCTGGGGTAGAGGCACCTTTCAAGCACAGGGTTACTCGCACTCTCAAAATACTGACCAGATTTGAAGTGTGTTGGGGTTGCAGGCTGGAGGACTATGCTGAGAAGTCTAAAGAACAGAGCTCACTCTCCAATACTCTCTCAGGGCTGAGTGAAGCCATCCCTTGGGCACTCTCTTGAAAGCTCTAAAGGCCACATTCTAGTATTAGAAACTGACCACAGGAAAACCAAGTCTTACTAAATCTGCAAAATATCCTCAACCGCCTTAATCACTGATTAGATTGATGTGATCTGTCCCCTCACCCTAACTGCCTCACAGAGAATAAAAGAGAGAACTCTCTAGTGAAAGATATCACCTGAACCACAAACTTAACTTAAACACGAAATCTAGCATACATCAAAGAATTACCATAAATGTAAAAAATAAAGAAAATTTGCTACTTAAGTAAAAAAAAATTAAAAAACAGACCCATTAGATAATTGAGATATTGAAGATAGCAGAAAAGAACATAATCTGATAACGAATATCATTTTAAATTCCTAGTTTTACCACTGAGGTCTGGTATAAGAGAAGGATCCCCTATGTCATCACTAGTACTCACCATTATAATTGTGAATATACCTAGTGCAATGAGATAAGAAAAAATAAAATAACATAAAAATTAGAAATGAAGAAGTAAAATTTTGATTATTTATTGTAGTATAATAGCTTAGAAAATCCAAACGAATCTATAAACTGTCCAAATTAATAGTGAATTCGGTATGGTAGTTGAATATAAGTCCAATATATTAAAATGTTATATTTCCATATATCAAATTTAAAATTTAATGTGCTATGATTTGTAATAGTATCAAATATTACATATATAGTAATAAATTTATAAGATGTACAGGAAGCTTAAAACTATCATTTTAAACTATTATTAAGAAAAGTTTAAAAATATTTAACCAGAAAGATATATATGTTTGTGGATTATAAACAATATTGTAAAAATGTCAGCTTTTCCCACTGCATTCCATAAATATAATTCCAATCAAAATTCAAAAACTTTTGGTGCTAAATAGCCAAGTTTAAAATATATACTGAAATTTAATGAAATAATGATACAGCAATAAGAAAAAATCTGTAGGAATTACAGTACCAGTAGTAAAATACTAAGAAACTAAAATTCTATAAATAAGGAAGCAAAGTTATATTAATTAAAAGTGTTATATTAAATAAGGATAGGAAACCTGATCATTAGAAGAAGCTGAATTGCACAGAAACAGAACCAATAATAAATTGTCACTTGATTTATGACTAAGTTGTCCTTGCAAGTCCATTAGAAAAAGATGGTCTTTTCAATAATTTTGCCTCACTTAGGTTATTCGTATAGACAAAAGTTTATTTTAATTATGACATCACATTTTATATAGAAGTCAATTCTAGATGAACTGTAAATGTAAATATTAATGTTAAAACCACCAACTTATACAAAATGCACAACCTTAAAATGGACAAGGATTTTTTAAACATTGTACAAAAATGCTAATCATAAAATCAATTAAAAGAAGAAAAAGTAGTTATATTTGCAACATAGTAAATACCATTTATAATGTTCTTTATTCCTGTTTCTAAATATAAGTTTCTATCTATGAAGAAATTCTTTAGCATTTCTATTACAGCAGGTAGTCTGGTCAGGAATTCTGATTTATTTATCTGAGTATGTTTTTATTTTGCTGGAGAATAGGCAGAATAACTGCTCCCCCCAAAGTCCTAATTCCTATGAATAGCCTAATTTATATGGCAAAAAGGACTTTGCTGATGTGATTCAATTAATAATTTTAAAATAGGTAGATTATTGTGGATTACCCTTTTGCCCATTGTAATGACAAAAGTCCTTTTAAGTAAAATAGGGAGGCAGAAGAGTCAGAGACAGAGATGATGTGACCACAGAAGCAGAGGCCAGAGTGAGGCAATTGCTGGAATAGCAAAGAATAGAGACAATCACTAAGAAGCTGGGAAAAAGAGGAAAATGAATCCTACCCCCACCCCCTCCCCAACCCTCCAGGGCCTGGTCCAGAAGAAACTCAGTCCTGCCAACACTTTGATTTCAGCCCAGTGACATCCACTTCAGACTTTTGACTCCCAGAACTGTTAAGGCTGAAAATTGTTTTGTTGAAGCCACTGAGTTTGTGGTAATTATCAAAGTAGCAGTGAGAAACTATTAGATGACCTTCATTTTTGAAGATTATTTTCACTGGCTATAGATTTCTGATCTTTTTTCTCTCAGCACTTTACAGTTGTCACTTACTTCTCTACAGGCCTCAAACTTTTCTAAAATGAAATCAGCCATCATTCATAGCTTTCCATAGTGTGCTTAGGTGTAGCTTTTTTCTTATTTATCTTGCTGTATTGGCTGAGATTCTTGGATCATTAGATTATGGTTTTCCCTTAATTTGGAAAAATTTTCGATACTATTCCTCAAAGTAATATTTATGACCTATACTCTACTTTCCTTCTGACACTAATTACATTTGTGTTAAACTGTATAATATTGTCCCATAAGACAGTGGGTTCTGTTGACCTTTTTATTCACTTTTTGATCTCTTTCTTCTTGGAGTAAAATGATTTCTATTAATCCAGTTTCAAGTTTGCTCACCCTTTCATTTTCTAGCTTCAATTACTGTTAAGTCCAATCATTTTTTAAGTACAGATAATATATTTTAAGTTCTGGAATATCTAAACTTTCTTTCACATATTTGATTTATTTTTTGATGTTTCTTATCTTTGCAATCCTTATAAACAAATTTTCCTCTATTTTCTTGGACATATTTATAACTGCTTCAAAACCTTATTCTGATAATTATAACACCTGCCATTTTGTCTCTATTTATATGGATTTACGTTTTCTTGACTATAGGTCATATTTTTCTACTTCTCTCATGTTGCCTCTTTATTTTTCTACTGTCTGGATACTTTGTAGATATTCTAACTTCTTTTATATTTCTCTAGAATGCATTAACTTGACTGGATTAAAACTGCAAGCTCCTTTTGCCCCTCCAGGGGGTAAAAGTTGAGACCTTCCTTACCTAAGCCTTTTAGCTACTGCTTTCTGAAGGGCTCCTACAGTTTCTGTTATGCAGCATACTTAGTTCAGAAGTCAGCCAAGGGCAGAAGTAGAATTTACAAGATTATTTCCCCTCTGTGTCTCCTTTCTTTCTGGGATTTCTCCTCACTTTCCAGTCACTCTAGAAGCCCTAAATTCTATTCTGTGAATCCTCAAACTACTAAGATGTGTATTTCTGCTTCAGCAGCTCCATGATGTATAGACCAGAGGCTGTCACAGGTTAAAACTAACATGAAAATCTTACTCAATAAAGTTCTCAATTTTTATGGGTTGACTTTTCCAGATTTTTTTCTGGTTTCAGTCACTTTCCAAAGCCTTAAATATTTTTTATATTTTTCTAAAATTCTTAACTTATTCTGAATTTAAAGTTAATTAATTTTGTTATTACCAGAATCAGAATTGTGTTAATAATAAGAAAATAGTAATAAATTTCAGAGAAGGAAAACTCTGATTCCAAAAAACCTCCGCTGCCTTGCGGCATACCTCTTCAGGGGAAAGGCTAAGGGAGTAAACCCCGACAGAAAATCCGGAGCCGGAGTCCCTAAGGCGGTTTGACGTTGTAGTCAACACCGGCAACTCCTGTGGCGCACCTGAAGCCAAGCTGTATTGACTCCGTCTTTCCCTTGGACCCTTCAGCTGCGAAGAGAGGGGGGGTCTGCTGCATGGGCAACAGCAGACCCTCCATATCACCCTGCCCAGGCTCTGTAGCTTCAGCTTCACTGGAGAGGACACTCCAGCGTCATCGCAAGATGTCGATTCAACACGGGAGGAGACAGATACCGTGTCACTCCCGAGTCGGACTGCACAGCCATTCTCGGCGGTGCAGATAGACTCTTAAGAAGCTACACCATCGTCTCTCGAGACGGACGGCTGCCGACGAGTAATAAATTTAGTATATTAAAATTAATATATTATTTTCAAAGAAAAAATATCATTAAGAATGTTTACAATAGCTTAGTGCTGGAAACAGCCTAAGTGCCCATCTGTAGATGAATGGATTAAAACACTGTGGTACATTTACACAATGGAACACTATGCAGCAGAGAGAAAGAAAGAACTCCTGCCATTTGTGACAACATGGATGGCACTAGAGAGAATTATGCTTAGTGAAATAAGCCAGGCAAAGAAAGAAAAATACCATATGATATCACCTAATACAGGAAACTAAAGAACAACATAAACAAATGAACTAAATAGGACAAGGAGCAGAATAACAGTCAATAGGGGGGAGGAGGGAGAGAGAGAAGGGGGAGAAGTAAGGGAAGGGTTTAGTCAAGGAACGTGTATAAATGACTCATGGACATGGACAATGGGAAGGGATATGATTGTGGGAGAAGGGGTGGGCTGGGTGGGGCGGAGCAATGGGGGAAAAATGGGACAACTGTAATTGAAAAATCAAAAAAGAAAATTTAAAAAAAAAGTGACAAGGCAAGCCGCTATTGGGAGAAAACAGTCTCAATTCCTTTATTCAAGAAAGACTTTTATCCATAATATGTAAAGAATTCTTATTCATCATTAAAGAAATAAAAAACCCAATAAAAATGGAGAAAGGATGTGATCAAACACTTCATGAGGAGATATCTAAATGTCCAATACATATAAGAAACAGTAATCGATTTCATTCACTATTAGGCAAATGCAAATTAAAACCATGAAGAATTGCTAAAATTTAAGATAAAGAAAACAATGTTTGGGAGAATATGGAACAACCAGTACTTTCAGATATTGGTAATAAAGCCTTTGGCAACATTTACTAAAGTTGAAGATCTGCATAACTGATAATTCAGCATTTCCACTCCTAGATATCAATTAGTAACATGTACCTATCCTCACCAAAAGACATGCACTGGAATGCTCACATGAACATTATACTTAATATCCATTTGGGAAGGACTCAGTATCCATCAATTTTATGATGTAGAAATTATGGTATATCTTTCCATTACATACTATACAAAAATAATAATGAATAAACCAGCACTGCATACAGTGACATCCATTAATCTCACAATTATGTTAGGTAAAATAAATTTGGCACAAAAGAATATATAATGTATTCTCTAAAGTATAAAATGTATCTGTTAGTACAAAAACTGAAAAATGTCATTAATAGTCAAGTAATGTGGCATTTAGTGAACAGAAAGAAGCTTAATAATATTTATGGGGTACTAATATCAATAAAGTCCTTAAAATATTTTAATTCTGTATATATCAAATTTAAAAGCCTAGTTTTGTTTTTTTTTTAAAAGACTTGTCTAAGACAAAGGAAAGATTCAAAATAATCTTACAGTTAAACAAAATCTGAAGTTTAGCAAAGTTTAATAATTATCACTGATTTATATTATCAATCAGATCCATTGATTTTTGTATATTTTATGTATAAGCATATGTTTAGCAATTTTGTAAGGGATATGACATTCTTTGTAATATTTTCATAACATCAAATTTTGGGGATATCTACACAATAAATACCTGTCCCAAACAAAAATTAAATCTTATAAAAACTTCCAATAAAACCAAAATTAAATTATGATGAGTGAACAGTGTCTTGAAGGTTAAAGTATTTCCTCATTCCCCTTTTTAATGCCTGGCACATCTCTATTAGAATTTTCATTTTTCAAGTCTTCAAAAACTGCATATCTTTCAAGCATTAGGAGATGCCTTCCAAAACAACATATCTTTCTATTATTTGCCACTTTACAAGTCCACTTCCCTTCCCCCTTCCTAAAAGGGCTCCAAACCCTTCAGGCCTTAAATCATGTCACTATCATTCCAGCTAAACTGAACTGGAGAGCACTCCCCTGGGTTCCTATTAACACCTGCTACTTAATCAGCCAGAGGGGCTGCTGGTGACTGATGGCACACAGTTCCATCCACCTCCTCCCTCCTTCCCCAGAGGTTGCACCACCATTGCAGCCATCCCAGCCTGGGGAGTGAGAGTAACAGAGATCGCACAACTGAAGTACATACAATTGTTCAAAAGCTGGAATTTATTAGTAGTAAATTCCCAGTTATAAATTTGCAAACCAAGAACATGCAGCTGTGGAATGTATTAACAGAAAATATGTAATTTTTCAGCTTTCAGATTCATAAATATTTTAGGTATTATACAAATACAGCAGCAAAAGTAATGGAGACCTCCCTGGATAGAGGGTTGCTACAGATAAAATGTATGTGGTAAGCATAGGGGACCTTACATTTTGGATGAGGAATAAGTTTAACAGTTCAGCCATCTCTAATTTAGACTGTTTTCTTAATCCGCTGCCAGGGGACCATGCTGGGTGATTCACAGTAATGAACTCCACCTGGATGCTCTGTAAATCTGAAAAGGAGATCTAACTGCAGCTAGTAACTGTTGTTACCACAGATCTGGTTGAGTAAGCTCTAATTTGATCATTAAGTGACCATCCCACCAAGGAACCATGAGATATGCTTAGAGACTGCCATTCCATGCTGGTACAAGAAAAACAGCGTATTTAAATAAGATTATTATGAAATAAAAAGACCTATACTGAGAATAAACAGGATCGTTTTGTAGAACAATAAAAATAAACTAATACTAAATATTTAATCTTGAGCCAGTGAATCATGGTGTTAGTTTAATGGAATCGGTATTTTTGTAAAAGGAAAAGAAAGTAACTTTTCATAACAGATAAGAGCCACTTACTAAAATTGTTTTAACACTACTATACAATCGATAGCAGATAACTCGCCAACGGCAGCTGTTATACTGGGAGCATCTGGCCTTATAGAAATAATACACTGAGTTATATAGTATAATCTATTGCATAATAAAAAGTCAGTAAATAGCACTTTTATAGATGCAAAATGTATATGTCACTGTTATATAACAAAAGTAATAAAATGCTATTTATATCCTCAAAAGCACAAGTTGAGCTGTACGACTTGAATTTACTTCTTCATTTCTATCTAAAGTTCTGGCTGCCTTCTCAGTAAAGTAATTTGAGAACAAGACTATGGCCACCACTGCTGCTTCTGCTGCTTTATCAAGGCTGCTGGGACCAACCTGGAACAAGATCCTATCACAAAGGTCTTGCTACTCCATAATTTTCCGTCCATTTCTTGTTACAAATTTGTGTTCACTTTAATGGACATTTATGGTATTTTTTTGCCCATTTACCCTTCTTCTAACAATATAACAAATGTAAAGTGCATTTTTTTTCTGGAAAACCATACCCCCCTTATTTGCAGTCCTTATAGGCTGAGTGGTCAGTTGGGACCTATGTCAGATTTACCAAACAACTGGTAAGCTAAATGAGCCAATATGGAATTCATTCATTCATTCATTCATTCACTTTTGCCTAGCAAATTTTTGGTTAAATTTTAGCTCAATCTTGATAATTTGCTGACCTACTGTTAGATAAATCCTATCCATTTGTACCAGATACAAGATTTTAATATTCAGGATTGTTCTATTTTACATGTGCACATAAGTGTATATATAGGTTCCCTGAAAGACATACAGAACAAATTGAAATATCTATAGTTATCTATTTTGTGAATCAGATTCTTAATATATCTAGTAGTTCCTGAAATTTTTGATATCTGCATTCTGATTCATTTTACAAAGTAATTAAGACATATATTCAGTTATTGTTGAGTAAATTTTTATTTATTTTACTTATTTATATCAACAAAGAAATTAGTGGCATCAAGGGAAAATGCATTGTTGTTCCTGGAAACATAGAAGCAAAGGCTGATCATCACTCAGTGGATATTTTGTAGTGAAGTTCCCCACTTTATTTTAACACTTAAAATAGATTTAGATCAAGTCAAATAGAAAACAGTATAAATGTAAATTGAACTAACACTTGTCAACAAATTGAATGGTACATTTCTAGCTGAATATAAAACACTAAAGAGATTTTCACAAAGGTAGTTAATGAATAAAGATTTCTTGGAAAATTATATTTTGAATCCAATCACAGGGATAGCACATTAACTTAGGTAATTCTTCTAAACCTTTGGTCCCTTGATTTTTTAAAATTTGTTACTTTTCCCATTGTCTACATGTGTTATCTACAAACAGTTTAAATCACTTTATCTTTTGGAGTTACTGATAACATAAAATATCATATAGTAGTCTTTCTCAACTCAGTAAATGTCAGCACCAAATTTTATGGACTATGTATTTAAAATATAACTATAAGCTAACTACTTCTCATCAAGTAACTGACTTATCAAAAAAAATAGACAAATCAAAAAAAAAAAAAAAAAAAATAGACAAATCTCTCATACTTGAAAATTTAAACACTCCTCTCTCAATAATTAGTAGAAAAATAGGGAAAAATAAAAAGATATAAAAGATTAGGACAGTTCCAAGCAGCATGAACTAATTTCTTATTTTTAAGACTATTTTTTAGAGAAGTTTTAGATTTACAACAAAATTAAGAAGAAAGTACAGAGATTTCCCATACCCTCCCTGCTCCACACAGGCACACTTCCCCATTTATCAACATCATTCACATAGAATGGAATGGAATACTATTTGGCCATTAAAAATAAAAAGGGAAGGAAATATTACCTTTAGTGACAGCATGGATGGACCTGAAGATTACTATGCTAAGTAAAATAAGCCAGCCAGAGAAAGTCAAATACCATATTTTCTCACATATATGTGAAACCTATCGAACAAAATAAACTGATAAACAAAATAGAAACAAAGACATGGTTGCAGGGAACAGACTGACAGCTGTCAGATGGGAGTGGGATTGGGGAACTAGGTGAAAGAGGTGAAGGGATTAAGAAAATACCAAGCAAAATTAACATTCTTCTCCCTCCAAATGTATCTAGGCATATCATTTTCAATTTCTGGAAAATCAAAGGTAAAGCAAAAACCCTGGAAGTAGTCAGAGAAAAATAAACACCTTAAATGTAGAGGAGCAAGGCAAGAACTGCATCCTTGTTATCCTCAGAAATCATGCAAGCAAGAAGAGATTGGAATGAAATAGTTAAAATGTTAAGAAAAAAATCACCTATTTAGAATTTTGTATCCTGAAAAGTTATCTCCCAAAAGGGAATCTGAAAAAGTACTTTCTCAAACATACAAAAAATAAGGAAATGTGTTGCCAGAAGATATAGGTTAAAGAATTAGAATCTATATAAAGAAAGAAGACGGTTGAAAGAAAAAGAAAAAACAGGATTTAAAAAAAACTTTTTTTATTATTCATAATAAACCTAAAAAAGGGTTTGTTCAAAATAATAATACCAACAATGTGTTTGATTATGTATGCTTATGTATATAGTATGCTTATGCTTATGTGTAAGTGAAATAAATGACAAGAATGATAGAAGGGACAGAAAAAATGAATTAAGATTAATTTTTTATAAGATACACCACCTGTGAAGTTGTATAGCATTATTTGAAGTGGATTTGGATTATCTGAAAATGTATGAGTACATGGCAAACTCAAGGGTAATCCCTAATTTTTTTTGTTAAAAAGGAGTATAACTAATATGCTGAAAAAGAAGATCACATGAAATCATATAAAATACTCAATTAAAATGAAAAAAAAAGTCAGAGAAAGAGTGGAAGAAAAAATATAAACAAAGGCAACAAGAAAACAGTAATGAATTTGATAGGTATTAATCCAGCTATATCAATAATCACTTTGAAGGTCAATGACTATATGCAGCATCAAGAGACAGAAATTGACAAAGCAGATCAAAAACCAAAAGCCATACATTTCTACAAGAAACCCACCTCAAATTAAAAACATGTAGAGATTAAAACTGGGTAAAGAATACTATGCTAACATTAATCCAAAGGAAGCAAGTCTGGTTATATTAATTTCAGACACAGCAAACTTCAAAGTAAGAAAGTTATTAGAAATAAAGAAGGGCTATACATATTCCAAACATCATTTCTCTGAAAGAGAACAATCCTTAATCATATATGCATCCAACAAGAGTGTAAAACTCTGTGAGTCAAAAGCTAATATAACTACAAAGAGAAATAGATGAATCTACTATCATAATTGGATACTTTAACATCCCTCTATCAGAAATTGATGGATTCAGCAGGCAGAAAATTTATAAGGACATAGTTGAACTCAACAACATCATCAGGCAACTGGATATGATTGACACCTGTTGACTACTTCATCTAACAAGATCACAATGCACATTCTTCTCAAGCTCACATGGAGCATTCACCAAGACAGACCACATTCTGGACCCCGAAACACCCCTAACAAATTTAAGAGAATAGAAATCATACAATGTCTGTTCTCAGACCTCAATGGAATAAAACCAGAAATTAATAACAGAAATATAGTATGCCAAAACATGTGAAATTAAACAAAACACTTCTAAATAACATGTGCATCAAAGAAGAATCTGGATTTGAAATTAAATAAAAATAAAAACACAATATATCAAAAGGTATGAGATGCAGCAAAAGCCCTGTTTAGAGTGAACTATTAGAAAAGAGAAAAATATCTAACATCAATAATTTAGAAAAACAAAAGCACATTAAATCCAAAGCAAGTAGAACAAAATAAATAATAACTAGAACTGAAATCAATAAATTAAAATGGAAAATCAATAGAAAAAATCAATAAAATAAAAAGCCAACTCTGAAAATATCAATAAAATAGATAAGCCAGTACCCAGAGCAATTTAAAAAAAAACAGAGAGGGGACAAATTATGAATATTGGAAATAAAAGAAGAGACATCACTACAACTTTATGGACATGAAAAGGATAATAAAGAATACTCTGAATTCAAATTTGATAACTTATATAAAATAGACTAATTCCTTGAAAGACATAAGCTGCTAAAATATGATACATATAAGAAGAAACAGGCAATCTGAATAGGCCATCTATGAAGGAACTAAATCAATAATTAATAACCTGCTGCCCTGTCTGGTATGGCTCAGTTGGCTGGAGTGTAAACTGGTAACTGAAAGGTTGCATGCCCCCATTCCTGGTCAGGGTGCATGACTGGGTTGCAGTTAGATCCCTGGTCTGGGTGCATATACCCAATTGTGTATGAAATGCTGCTGATCAATGTTTCTCTCTCGCATTAATATTTCTCTCTTTCCCTTTTCTTCTCCCTTTCTCTCTCTCTCTAAAAGCAATGAAAAAATGTCCTCAAGTGAGTATGATAATAATAATAAAATAACCTTCCAGAACAAAAAGCGCCAGACCCAGATGGTTTTACTGGTGAATTCTACTCAACATTTAAGGAAGAAATTACATTAGTCTACAATTTCTTCCACAGGAGCGAAGCACAGGGAATACTTCTCATTCAATCTATGAGTTCAGCATTATTTTGATTCCAAAAGCAAACAAAGGGATACAAGAAAACTACAAATGAATACCTTTGATCAACATATATGTAAAAATCTTCAAAATAGCAAACTGAATCCAACAAGGTATGTAAAGAATTATACACCGTGGCCAAGTGTTATTTACCCCAGTTATGCCAGTCTTATTTTGAAATTTGAAAATCAGTGAATGTAATCCAATGAAAACTCCTGGCATAAACAATAGATGCAGTGAGTACTGGGTTCACATGGGAGCTGTAGGCAGAAGATTCGAAAAAGTGTTTTCAAGGAAAAGAGAGGTTTCACCCATTTGACATCAGTCTGTAAATATTGGACAAATTACAAGGCCTTAATAAAATAATTACTGTAAAAGAAAAAAACTAGCTAAAACACTTCAAAAAAAGTACAAGAAATAAAACATATTACTACTACCTACTTTGGTCTGTAGAAAGCAATAATTATATAGTTATAATTTTGTTTAATATTTGAATTAGACACATTTATTAAGTCAAAGGAAAATATTAAGAAGTAAAAGCTGTTGAAGATGAAAGGGTGAATTCTAGAATTGCTAGTACGCTTCTCTTTCAGAGTCAGGATTTAAGAGATTGTGTCTATATTGAATAGGACAAAAAATGAAGAAACACATTATATCCTTTAAAATTCCGAAATAATCAATAAAGTAGCTAAAAATGTTGAAGCAAATATATTGAAATGAAGGAAAGCATGGATGATTGGCACTAACTGAATATTAGGAAAAATAATAATACTTAAGGTTGATATATATCAATAAATTGATGTTTATTTGTATCATTTAGAGATATACCATATGAAACAATAATAAAGTTAAAAGTGGCTGTGTAGGAAGCTAGCAGTTGGGTGTAATCTTTTACTATTTCTTTGTCTTTCTAGGGAGAGTGTTTTGGTTTGTTTTCTGATTTTAGTATTAACTTCTAGTTTTATTACCAATTGATTAACTCTTCAGCGTTATTTCTACTTTTTAAAAGTCTTTTTTAATTTCATATATGTAATTTGTCTTTTACAGGGGTAAGAAAAATAACTAAAGATACTACATCAAGTATAGCCAGTGAGTAAAGAAGATGGTAAATAATTAAATAAAAGAAGAGTCTACATAAAAATGAAGATTTATGAGGCTGAAATAATAAATTATGATATTGGGACAATTGGTTATATATGAAGAAAAACCTAACTTTAGACCCTTATATCATACAATGCATAATAATACACCTGAGATGGATTTCAGAAACAATTTTTTAAAGTATTCTTAAAGTATTGAAAGAAAATACAAAGGAACTCTTTTTTCTTTTTACAATTTGTATTGAAAAGACTTTCCTGAACAAGAGTAGTAACCTAAAACCAGAAAGAGAGACTGCAGGGTTTATTACTATTGTGTACTTTAGTTTAAAAATAGCCATAGACAATGTTTAAAGGCATGTAACAGACTGGAATAAAATATTTAAATAGCACATCTAGATGACAAATAATTTCTATAAAAATAAAATTGTCAATTCACAGGGACCACAAATACATGAAAAGGTTTTCCACCTAATTAATATTCAAGTAAATGTTAAAACAATGTTATTATTTCACTGATAATTTTGACAAAAATAAAATTTAGTTAAAATTCTCCTATGTAACCTCTTATGCCTGGGACTTTTTGGTAAATTGATAGCTTTGTATTTTTTGTTTTGTTTTTATGAGAAGTGTTCAAATCAAATTTTCTTTTAGAGGTTGATTATGGGAAATTACATTTTTCTTAGGAAATTATCTATTGCATCCTGTTTCCAAATTTATTTGTGTGAATTACACAAAAATAGTTTCTCACAAGTTTCAAACAATTAATAAATATTTTATAGATTTGTGATTCCTACCCCATTTTCTTGAGTTGTTCCTCTAAGTCTAGTCAATTTTAATGATTTTAAATTATTTCAATTAACAATTTGGTTCTTCTGTTTTTTTCTTGTAAGATTAATTTATGGATGTGATTTTATTATTTTCTAGCTTCTGCTTCCTTTTGATTTTTTGTTTCTTGTAAAACATTATGCATTAAATATTTTATTATTCATTTTCTATAAATATTGAATGATATTAGATTCTATTGCTTTCTGCTTTATTGTACTCTGTAGATCTTGACATGTAGATTATTATTGTTATTGTTTTTAGAACTACCTCAATTTCAGTTTTTATTCCCCTTTGATACAAGGTTTAACAAAGACTTTTAAAAGTTTTCTAGGAAAAGTGTTTTTGCTTGTTTTCTGATTTTAGTATTAATCTCTAGTTCTATTATCATTTGATCAACTAACTTTTTAGTATTATTTCTACGTTATAAAATACTTGTTTTGATAATTTTCAAAATTGGGGAAAATAAATAATAATTAAAACACAATAAAACATATGCTCACCTTTCACCTATTATATCCTCATCTTTGTTTTACTACATTAGTAGCCCTCCATAAAGGCATACACAAATGTGAAGCAATGTGTTCATTGCTTTAGTTTTTGTAATTAAATATTTGGAAATAATTTGTGTTTATCAGTGGAGCAGTTATAACCACAATATGATGTAGCTATGCCTTGGAATATTATGCAACCATTAAGAAGATTAATATAAACATATAAATAACTGACAAAGTCCACAAATCACTTTGATCAAATCTTAAGAAAATACATATGCTAAATTTTATTAAAATTAAAAAAGTATAAAATACCTATTTACTATACTGGATTTTTAGACAATTTCAGAAGCAGGATTAATTTTTTTCAAATAAAATTGTATGTGGACCCCATATATAAAAAATAGATAAAAGCTTAGCCATATTCTAGTAACAGGAGGGAGATGGCCTATGACTCCACCTATGCCAACATCCACCTCTTATAACCCAGAAAAAAAGCTTATTATAAACTCGAAGATAAAATTAGTCCTGTAAAAAGAAAAAGAAAGCAAAGCCAGACAAGAAAAAACATTTTTAAAAAGTGGTGAATGTATTTATAAGATTTTTGTGTAAGCTAAAAACTGAAAAAATGCAAATAACAGGTTTGTATTGTTCCACTTGTTCACGCCCTTAAAGGTTATAGGAAGAGAATGTACTTACTGTTTAAAATGATGAGAATTTATATTTAAAAATCTGACATGTAAGCAAGAGAAAAAGTAAGTAGTATACTTATAAATATGCATGTCAGTGCATGTAACAGAGATTGGGATTTTGTATATAATACAGTTAGTAGGAATGGGATGGATGGGTGAGTCAGGGAGAGTTAAAGGGGAAACTCTTGCTAACGGTCTAGAACCCTCACCCACACCCCATGGACCATAACAAAAGCCAGGAGTTATAAAAAATTTAAAACAGTATAGCAATTTTATGTGTTTGTGGTTGTACTCAGGAATTGTTATGTTTTCTTTTTAACTCCAGGAATAAAAACTTAATCAGAAGTTAGTGAGAGGGTGAGAGGTCAGATCCAAAACACACACACACACACACATACACACACACACAGAGTCTGATTGAAACATTCAAACAATTCTGATTATCTTTTATGCTTTTTAAATTTATTATACAGTTTTTAAAATTCTATAAATCACTAATAAAGGGCACTTAGTCCTGTAGAAGAAGACATTAAAAGATATTTGCCATCAGAGATTACCTACCAGCACTATAAATCACATGTCACTTAGTGATGTATTCATAACTACTTAGCTGGCATGACAAAATCGGATGTGATTACATGATTTATGAGGTATAGATGAAGAACCCCTCAAGGGGAATATTCACAGAGACCAAAATATTTGAACATGGAAAGAGTGTTTTACTTTTCTTAATATAAAATCAGATTTACATGAGGGGGAAAGATCTAGTGGGTAATTTAAGCATAATTTTATGGAGCTAGATACAAAAGATAAAAAATTAGAATGATTCTATCAAGATGATAAATAAGAACAAAAAGTACTTGCAGTATAAAGACAGGGTGTAAACATTTTGTTTCTCATGAAAAAATATCAACAAAATCTCAAAAAGCTTATTTTAATAAATAAAACATGGGCTTGCAGTCCTGGTTTAAATTCAAGCTTCATAATTTATTGATTTTTAAAATATTTCCACTGCTATTTAACTTCTTTGTGCCTCAATTTATTCCTTTGTAAAATGAGATAAAATGCCTATGCTATAAGGATGTTCTAAAAATTAAACAAGTTACAAAACAAAATCACTTAGAATCATGCTTGGCACACAGAGGTACCAGTTTTAAATTGATAACTCTCATTGCTATTATTAGATAACAGAGAATAACAAGCAAGCAAATTTTGTTTTTCTATTAAAATCGCTTCAGTTTTACCACACTTCTATTTAAAAGAATATGTGGAAATAAGAATATAAGTGGGTTTTCTAAAAGAGGTTCATGACTATCAGTAGCACTAAAATTTATGAAACTAGGTAGTGGCTTACAGAACTAATATTTTGTTCAATGAACTGTACTGTTTCCTTTAGACTTGGTTAAGACATAGTGGAATTAAGACGATAAAAACTTTTTCAAACAGCTCCTATGTAGAAAACTCTTTTGTAGAGATAAAAGCCTCAGCATGGTCAAGAAAAGCAGGAACAGGCTGATTTTAAACAATTCATCAGTTTTTCTCTGGTCTAGTAAAAAATGATGCCTAATGGTTGGCTGATAGAAATATTAGGAGGACTGCTCTGTAAAGTACATGATTGCCTAACCACTATACTGTGCACCTGAAATTAATACAAAATAAAACTGAATGTAAAACAAATTGGTTAACATTTATTAATGTCTATGTGAACTATTGAAAACATGGTAATCAATTAATTCAATCTTTAAAACCTAAAAAAAAAATATTATTCTCATTTGTGGTGGTAAAGATAAATGTTACATGGCTCCTGACTTCACATTCTGCCAGAGGTGGGGCAGATATATTTAAAAACAAACAAGAAAACAAATAAATATACATAAGCTAAAAAGTAAATGCACATGATTTATTGAGCGGAGGACTATGGGCTGATGAAGTCTGCCTAGAGCCTGAGCCTGGTGGTGTTTCTTTTTTATCTTTGAAGCTTTTGTAATAGTTCCATTTTGGGTTTAAGGTATATTTTTAGATATCCACACAGAAGGTACTTCAAGATTCCAGGACAGAATAGAACTCAAGATGAGACCTGACACACAGTCTCTTCTTTATTATTGGAATCCAATCAGGGCCAAATAAGGAAAATGTTTTAGATGCCTTTAATTTCAATTAATCACTTCTACATAGTTAACTACAATTCTAAAGCACCTTTCCATCCCTCCCACCCTAACTTGTATGCATTCCTTGTCTTTCCTAGTATTTGTCAATCAAGAACATTTGCTGAGACAACCACACTATGACATTCCCAATTTTGGGGATGTTGCATGTTGGGACAAGTCTGAGCCTCTCAGACTAAGGATAAGAAATTAAGGTAATCTTTTTTCTCCAAACTTAAAAAAAATTATATTCTTCAACATGGAGGAACTTTCTCTTCAAGGTCAAAATATAGTGAACATATTGATTTTTCCATATCTTTCTTGAATATTGTTTTTATACTTCCTTCAATTCTATTTTAATTGGTACATACTGACAGTCTCCAAATATAGCACACATTGAAAAATAGACAACTACGGCTTTTTCAAATAATGCTTGTTTGCTGATACTATTTATAGAAGAGGTCCGATACCACTCAAAGAGGAAAACCACAGTGTAACACCAGCCTGATGCCAATAAAAGGCACTGAAGGAGTACCAACATCAAGGAATCTGTGGCATCTTCCTTCATAAAGTCCTTGAGAAAGAGCCCAAACTAGTATTTTCTAATACATAACATGAGTAACATTGATGGCATGAGGTTTGGGATTTTGTTACCATATAGGATATAGTACTACATCTGGTACTACCTTTTCTTGAATTAGAATAATTTTAATTCATTTAAATATTTACTGGAAAACATACACTTTTAATTTCTAATATGGTATAAATTTTTAAATAATCCATTTGAGGCAGAAGTTATTAGTTAATTTAAAGGCAATATATATAGTATTTAGAGAGGGCAAAGTTCATAAATTTAGTGTATAAAGTAATAAAATTTGGGAAATGATAGGATAGAAAAACAGTGTATTCAGAATTGTATTGGAGAACTTAAACTCTGTTCTTCAAAACTAGTTGCTCTCAATATACAACAGACAGACCAATCCAGTTTCAGATTTAGAGGTTAAAAAGCTGCCCTGTGTCGCTATTTTTCAAACATGTACAGGCATTTATATTTTAGTGGCTATAGGGCAATGCCAATTTTCTCAATTACCTCATTTATTAAATATGCAATCTAAGTAGTATGAACTCATATTTACCGTGTCTAATGAAAACAGAATTTATCACTTTATTACTTTTATTTGTCTTGGTTTTACTCATGCAAAAATTTATATTTTTATTTAGAAGAAAGCAAGAATATCCTGGGAAGCAGGAATGTCTTTGTATTTCATAAGTGGATTACAATAGCAGATATTTATCATCTTGCGTGTGCTGAAGTCCTTCCCCGATGTGTGCCCCGATGTGTTCCACCTTTAGGAACACCTCTGAGGTGGGCAGATGATCGAAGTAAAAAAATTCAAGTCTTCCATCTCATCACCATTTACATTATTTCAGGGATGGATCTGAGGAAGTTATTTAACTTCTCTTGTTTCAATTTCCTAATCATCTATCTAATCAAGTTAATGTGAAAACCAAATAAACTTAATCAAGTATTTTAAATGTTCAGAATAGTGTCTGAAACACTCCATAACCATCCATAAATCTTAGCACTTATTATATTAATCATGAATTGGTAAAATTTGAGTTTTGGCTACTAGCATTCTTTTGAGCTTAACACAGAGAAAACCTTTTGGGGACCACAGAGTCACCATTATGAAAGTCAATTTATTTCTCCTTTTGCATTGATTTTAAATGTAATACAGATACCTCCTTATACCTGTCAATGGATATTATGAAAAAGCCAACAAATAACAAGTGTTGGTGAAGATATGGAGAAAAGGGAATCCTCATACATTGTTGGTAGGAATATAAATTGGTGCAGCCAGTATGGAGAACAGTAAGGAGATTCCCTCCCAAAATAAAAATAGAACCACTATACACTCAGCAATTCCACTTTTAGTATTTATCCAAAGAAAACAGAAACACCAGTTCTTTGTAGCATATTTACAATAGCCAAGATATGAAAGCAATTTAGATATCTCTCAATAGATTAATGGATAAAGATGATGTGGAGTGTGTGTGTGTGTGTGTAATGAAAGATCACTCAGCAATAAAAATTAATAAAATCTTACCATATATGACAACATGGTGGACCTATAGGGTCCATAGATGGCTAAACAGAATAAGTCAAACAGACAAACACAGGTACTGCATGATTTCACTTATATGTGAAATCTAAAAAAAAAAAGAAGCAACTAGCAACAAATGAAAAAAAGATCAAGGTGGCAACAAAGATATAGAGAAAAACTAATAATTGTCAGAGGGGAAGGGGATACGATGATAGATGATAAAGGTGAAGAAGAATAAGGTACAAACTTATAGTTATAAAAAGTCATGGGGCTGCAACATACAGTAAAGAGGAGATTACAGTCAATAATATTGTTATAACTTTCTACAGTGATGGATTGCTTCTACACTTGTGGTGTTTACATTGTAAGGTAGATAAATGTTGAATCACTATGTTTACACCTGAAACTAATTTAATATTGTATGCTAACTAAACATTAATAAAAACATTTCAAAGTAATACAGATAACAGCTTTCTACTCTTAAAACTAAAAAAGTCTTAACTGACACAAATGCTTAATATTATTTTTTGTTTTGTACTATGATCCAACAGTGTTGCTTAATTAATTTGCTTCTGAATAATAATGAGGTTTTTTAAAATATTAAGACATATATTAGAGTATTACATATGTTTATGCATATATATATAAATATATATGTATATACACACATACATGTATACATAAGATTTGGTATATACCAACTATACATATGATTTGGTATATACCAACTGCAGTGATTTTTCTTCTATTGTTGCACAGTATAGCAAGAGAGACATGCCACATAGTGCTAGACTAATAGTTTTTTAGTGATTTTTCACATGATCATAACTATAAAATATATTATGTATTTATTTATCTGTGGAGAAATACTTGACAATAACTTAAAAAATGAAAATATAAACATTTTATGACTAAAGTAGTGAGATTTCAGGTTAATGTTTTTCTTTCAAATTAATTTTACCTAAGTATACTTTTGTTAGGATTACAAACTTAGAAGGAAAAGTATCGATTTATGGATATTTGTACTTTTTTAACACTATACCTCTACTCATGCCAATACAGTCACTTAAAATGCCCACTCCTTTCCTCCTCACTTCTCAAAATTTCATTCATCTTTCAAGACCTGCTTCAAATCCCACTTCTTTAATAAAGATCTCTCTGACTACCTCAACCTGAAATGAATTCTCCTAGCTTGACGCTCCCCTGGAAATTCTTGTCTGCACAATATATTTAGAAATTAATCACGCATTGTCTTGAGATAGTGAAAAGAGAGTTCGGCTTTGAAGTCAGATTCAGAATAAATCCTGACTCTACTACAAAATTACTGTGTGACCTTGGGCAAGTTACTTGTTCTGTAATAAAAATAATAACTATTTGGTTCTTGCCATATGCCAGATATGGTTTAAAATGCTTTACATGTACTAACTTATTTAATCCACACAATGATCATGTAAAATAGGGGTTATTATGAGTCCCATTGTATAGATAAAAGCAATGAGGCACTCCGTATGTCCCTATTTATATGTATGCATATCTGTAAGTCCTATCCACCTCTCTACAAAGTGTCCTAGGCCACATTGTCAGGTGCTCAAATGGGAAAACAACCAACCCTGGCAGCCTGGCTGCACTAGCCATGTTCATATGCAGTGTAATGTATTACCTTTCAACTTGTGCCGGCAGTTCATGGCAGCTACTAAGCTCACAGGATTGTTAAGTGGGTGAAATGAAATAAAGTGCTTGGCACATAGTAGGTGTATAGCAAATGCTACTCAGCATTGCCCTTCCTATTGCTGCTTCAGACTGCCACTTAGCTCTGTTCTTCACTTCCCTGTGATTTTATCTTGCCTTTGCAGGTAGACCATACATTTTCCCGAGACTCCTATAACAACCAGCCTTTTATGGAGCACAGTCCCTAAGCAAGGTATTCAAATACTTTTGGGGCCTGAATTTGTGTGCCTTCAGCTTCACCTTCCTTGTCTCCTGGCTTCTACCACCAGACTTTCCTGCAAATCTGCTCTCTTACCCACTTCAACCATTCCAACTCCCCCTACCTACAAGGTCCTGTCTCTCTCCTGGGGCTAATGCAGACTCTTACAGATTGAGCTGTGCCTGAACTCCCTGTCAAAGCTATCGCTAAAAGCTCCCTTTGGGAAAAAGCTGCCTAACTACGTTCCTATGGCATCCTCTGCATGCCGACATTTGCAGCGTAGTGAGGGAGCTAAGCACAAATTATTTCAATACATTGTGGGAAAATCTTGAGAGCAGAGATTTGATTCAACCGACTTCAGTACCCCAAATAACTTGCACAACGACAGGGGCTCTGGGTATTCAGTGGGTACTTAAAGAATTTTCTTTGTGATAGACATTTTTTGGACTTGATTTGTTCTAGAGGAAGTTTTGGTAAACAGTATCCTATTACTAGAGTAATACCAAGAGTCTCTTCTTTCATGAATTACACAAACATTAGCATTTCCCAAAGTGTGTCTGTACAGCAAGGTGCGTGGGGTGTGGGGATAGTCCTGTGGTCAAATACATTTGGAAACTACTGTACTCTCATTACATAAAATATTCATTGAGAATCACACAATTAAGAGATAGAAGTGAATAAAATGGAAACAATCTACACCCTTACTGATTTTACAATGCATTAGATTCTTGAGAAGGCCTGCAATAAAGAAACATACCTTACCTTGTTCAAACCAACATATTCCGATATATTTCATCACAATTCTTTAATACGTATCAGCATTCCAGACACCCATTACGGAAAATACGGCCCATTAGTGTTACCTAGGCCAAATATTATTTTTTGCTCTTTTAATATAAGTTTACTCCTTATTATATTTATGATTTCCACAATAAATAAATTAAAAAAAAAAAGATAATTCTAAGGTTAACTTCAAAAAATGGTTAATCAAATATTAAAACACATTATTTAAATTGTAGTTCTATTTGATCATTTATATTGTTAAAATACTATGTAATTAATGTTAAAGCACAGGTAAAGGCAAAAACAAAACAAAGCAGCAATGAAAATTCTTCCTAGAAGCAGAAATAAACAAAGATGGGTAAAACACTAATTTATGGATTTTAAGTTGCTAAGTTAATACATGTTGGATTAATACAGTGTTTAAATGCATACTCTAGCCTTTGCTATGGTGCTGTAACTCTGTTTCTAGAACTTGGTGTAGAACATCTCTACCAGAATAAAGTGGAAAATTATAATTTTTTAAAAAAATCAGGTACCACTTTTTTGTCATACATAGCTATTTCTTGGGGAAAAAACTGGCCTAAATTGTCTGTTGTTGTTGTTGTTTTCATTAATTTTCATACTATTTTCATGATCTACTAACCAAAATAAACCACTTTATTTTATCAGACTTAATTTCTATTGACACCTTACAGTTTTCAAACACCAGCTTATACTGACATTTTCCCTTTCTTTGGTATTAGTGGCCTTTTATATGCTGTTTCCATCTACTCCCATGAATATTCATTCTATATTCTCCTTAATAATAATGCTTGTTATTTTTATCTTCTCAGTGTGTGAATTACCTAATGTTTAATTAGGGGGGTCTTTTCTGTATAGTCTTCTGTCTTTATTTAGTTCTGCATCACCAGGAGTTAAATTAGGTTTCAAACATCCCAGGTACTCAGAAATATTGGGTGAATGAACGCATGAAATAAAACTGAATAAACTATTATAAGTGTCAATGGAAAAGGGTACATCAGGCAGGATAAAGGCACACTTGAGGTGCTTCATTCTCACAATTTTTGCCATGTGAGACAACGGCATTGCAGAACTTTATGGGAAAACTTATGGCTCTATCAATAAAATGGAATTCTAGACTTGTTAGATTATCTCCAAAGTATACATGCTAGCAAGGGGAAGCATGTCTATTTCATTTGAAGCTTTATTTCTAGTACCCTGAACAATGCCTGTAGACACAGTATACCACTGAACAAATATGTGATAGGTTAACAAATGAATCTTATCAGTTGGACCAATTTATGAATAAAAATATCAGTAATATTTTGCCTCCAGAATGTGTGACCAGGGTAGTGTGTAGAAATATCTGTTGACACTTGATTCATCAGATTACAATTATGGCTCAAAATTTTTCTTGCACTTTAGATTTTTCATATTTATATTTCTTTATTTTTAAGTATTTGTTGAAGAAACATGCCTTTATTTTTTTTATTGTTGTTCATTTACAGTTGTACCAATTTTTCCTCCATTGTTCTCCATTGCCCAGCCCACCCCCACTCCCCTATTATCCCCTTCCCCTGCCCCTCTGGTTGCTGTTAATTTGTTCCTTATTTCCTTATTCTTATATGCAATTTTCATATAAACAATCAAATCATAATACACAGTTACACAAATAAAGAATAGGTTAAATATATTTATCTAGATGTTCAATGCTCACAAAAAAGGACTGCAGCGAGGGTGTCTTCATTCACACAAGATCCGATGGCAAGCTCTACAACCTGGCCCGTCTACGAGCCAAGACCAAAGTCAAAGAGGTGCTCATCCATGAGATGCTCTTCGCCGACGACACAGGCTTGACATCACACTCCGAAGAGGGACTCCAGCAGCTAGTCACTTGCCTTTCCCACGCATGCAAGGAGTTCGGATGTAACCCTCCTTCCAGCAGAGACAGAGTAAACGGTGGAGCGGCTGTAGCAGGACTGGTTTCCCGCTCTTTAGGATTTCTGGAGGGATTCCGTCGCTTCCTGGTGCTTTCCCGCAAGCGAGGCGGTCGATGGCTTTGCCGACCTCTGCCGCAGTAGGTGGGGTGTCTAGCTCCTCCATGACTGGTAGGTCTGGGATGGCGTTAAGAGCAGCGTCTGTTACGGTGTTCCTCGTCGCGTACAGCTCGAGGTAGTGCTCGGTCCACCGCCGCATTTGCTGTTCCTGGTCAGTGATGACCTCACCTGTCTTGGACTTAAGGGGGGCGATCTTGGAGGGGATTGGGCCTGTTGCCTTCTTGATACCCTCATACATCCCTCGTGCGTTGCCTATATCGGCGGCTTCCTGGATGCTTCTGCACAGGTTTAGCCAATAGGTGTTGGCACAGTGGCGGGCGGTCTTCTGGACTTTGTTCCTGGCAGCCCGTAGAGCTTGAAGTGTACTGGGAGTGGGCGTGACCTTGTAAGCCAGTAGGGCCTTCCTATTAGCCTCGATCACGGGTTCCATTTCTTCCCAGTGAGCCTCGTACCAGTCAGCGTTCTTCCGCTCTTTCTTCCCGTAAGCAATAATGGCGGAGTTGTATATGGCGTCGCGGAGACGTGGCCAATTGGATTCGATAATGTCATCTGCCGCCGTTCCCTCGCCGAGTGCATCTTCCATCTTGTTGATGAATTGCTGGGTCTTAACTGGGTTGCTGGCACAACTGGTGTTGATGCGTGAGCGACCCTTCATCTTGGAGTGGTGCAACCTCTTCGGCATTATGCGCACCTTGCTTACCACGAGGGCATGGTCCGTGTCGCAGTCTGCACTGTGGTAGCTGCGGGTGAGGAGGGTGCTGCCAATATCCGTTCTTCTGGTGATGACGAGGTCAAGCTGGTGCCAGTGGCGGGAGCGGGGGTGCCTCCATGACACCTGGTGGATCTCTTTGCACTTGAAGAATGTGTTTGTCATGCACAGGCCGTGGTGACACGAAAGCTCAAGCAGTCGCTGACCATTCTCATTGATCTTTCCTCTCCCAAAGTTTCCGAGGCAGGTGGGCCAGGCCATGTGGTCGGCTCCTACTCTTGCATTGAAGTCTCCAAGGAGATAAAGAACGTTACTTCTGGGGATCTTGGATAACGCTTCGTCCAGTGCATGGTAGAACTGTTCTTTCTCTTCGGTGGTGGAGCAGAGGGTTGGGGCATACGCGCTAAGAATGCTGACTGGGCCGAAAGTTGTTGACAATCGGAGGGTAAGTAGTCTCTCTGTGCCTCCTGTGGGTGGCTCTATGGAGTTAACAAGCGTGTTCTTCACAGCGAACCCAACACCATGCTGTCTTGGTTGGTCCGGAGACTTCCCTTGCCAGTAGAAGGTGTAGTTGGTTTCTCTGATAGTTCCGTTGTCGGCCAACCGGGTCTCCTGTAGAGCCGCAATGTCGATGTTTAGTCGTGCCAGTTCCCTGTCGATGACGGCGGTTTTCCTGGCACCATTGATCCACGGAAGGTCTGCAGTAAGTCCGGGACACATGGTCCTGATGTTCCAGCTAGCGAGGCGAAGAGCTGGAGGCTTCTTTCTTGTTGTTTGCTTGGAATTGCCTGGTGCGAGTGTTTTGTGGCCCACTTTTCAAGAAACGCCTCTCTGATCCCCACGCACCCAGTGGGGCAGGTGAGCCACGGCGAGACGGCACCTAATTGGCTGGGGGCTGCCCAGCTTGAGGCGGGCAGTAGCTGTCCAGTGAGGTGCGATGACCTCTCCCACCATCAGAGGAGACCCCTGGCGCTCGTTTCCTTCGCCAATCGGATGAGCTTATAACCGGTATCTGTCTCCTCCCGTGTTGAGTCGACATCTTGCGATGACGCTGGAGTGTCCTCTCCAGTGAAGCTACAAAGCCTGGGCAGGGTGATATGGAGGGCCAGCTGTTGCCCATGCAGCAGACCCCCCCTCTCTTCGCAGCTGAAGGATCCAAGGGGAAAGACAGAGTCAATACAGCTTGGCTTCAGGTGCGCTGCAGGATTTGCCGGTGTTGACTACAACGTCAAACCGCCTTAGGGACTCCGGCTCCGGATTTTCTGTCGGGGTTTACTCCCTTAGCCTTTCCCCTGAGGAGGTATGCCGCAAGGCAGCGGAGGTTTTTGGAGTCAGAGTTTTCCTTCTCTGGTGTGCCCTGACTGGAAGATCGAACCAGCGACACTTAGCTCGCAGGCCGACGCTCAATCCACTGAGCCAAACCAGCCAGGGTGAGTTAATCACACCCTGAATTAAGCGGCCAATCATGCTAGATTGTGAACCCAGATCAACCATGTGAGAAATGCTCACAACAAAAACCAGGACACAGGACTTGGAGGTCAACCGGAGAATCGCCAGGGCAGCCACAGTTATGGCCAAACTGAACCGGCGAGCGTGGAACAATTCCAGCCTCACTGAGAAAACCAGACTGCGCATCTACCAAGCCTGCGTACTCAGCACTCTCCTCTATGGCAGCGAGACGTGGACCACCTATGCAAGGCACGAAAGGAAACTCAACAGCTTCCACATGAGGTGCCTGCGACGCGTCTTGCATGTCGCCTGGCAGGATAAGGTTCCCAACACCGAGGTGCTGAAGCGAGCCAACATGAGCAGTTTGCATGCAGTTCTTAGTGAGAGACGCCTCAGGTGGCTCGGCCATGTCAAAAGAATGGATGCAGGCCGTATTCCCAAAGACCTCCTCTACGGCGAGCTAGCAGAAGGCCAGAGGATGACAGGGCGCCCCAAACTGCGGTTCAAAGACATCTGCAAAAAGGATATGACACAATGCTCCATCAATCTCAACACATGGGAAGTTCAAGCAGACGACCGCCTAGCCTGGAGGCTCGCGGTCAGGCAAGGTACGTCACGGGCAGAGGCTGCGAGCAACGAGGAGGCAGTCCAGAAAAGATCGAGGCGGAAGCAGCGTCAACAGCAGCAACAACAGCCATCTGCCTTCACCTGTAACAAGTGCGGCAGGGATTGTCACTCCCGAGTCGGACTGCACAGCCATTCTCGGCGGTGCAGATAGACTCTCAAGAAGCTACGCCATCGTCTCTCGAGACGGACGGCTGCCGATGACGATGAGATGTTCAAATTTCCAGATGAATGCTCAAATTTTCAGATGAACATAGGAGAAGACTGCTTATTTTGTTCAGTTATTCCCTATGTATAATTTGATATCACTAATTTAAGTCAATTGCAATTTAGGTCACATTTTAACATTCCTTAGTAATAGAAACATTATAACACTTTACAATATGCAGTATCTAGATTTTTGCCATTCACATAGTTGATGTTTAATTAAGATGTGTTAATCTAATGCATGATGGAATATGGCAGTTTACTGAGACTTGAAAGTCATATTCTTTCCAAAGTTTCTTTACATTTTGAGTTATTTTTCATATTAAATCAACTCTACAAGATGGCAAGGCAAGTGCTCAGCATGTCTTGACCTACCTTACAATGGAGGGCTCATCATTCTTTACCTGTTTATTAACTAGGATGCCACTCACCTAAAAAATTTACATTTCTTTCCCTCACTTCCCTGATACAAGTTGCTCATATTGTCACTTGTTTCTTGGAAAGTCAATTCTCTGAAATACAAGAATGGTGAAGCCCAGTTTTTCTAAACAGTTCTCTGTATTTACCAATCCCCGGGTACAATCATGATACTGTGCATTGATATTTTGTGTATAAAACATACTTGACTAAGCTAGAAACAAACCTAATAAATGAGCAAATATACAAGTTATGTAATTCTATCAGGTAGCTAAAGTTTTGAACAATTTTCACCTCTTTAGGATTTTTGCATAATTGAGCATGATATATTATCCCTCCCATAAACTGAGATTAAGACACAGAGAGGTGAATTTGAATAGACAGAAAGAGCTAGTAAAATACAAATGCCAATTCCATGTAATGCAAATTATATATCTGAACTTGGGTCAAAGGAAAAATCGTTTTTTGTTAATAATAACTTAGTTTAAAAAAATAAAACAAAGGTATAGTCATCAGAATTACAAAGTCAATTGTCTAAAGCTTTAAAAAAATGATCTCAAATCTAATTAAAATAAAATTGGAGCAGCATAGTTTAGTGTTGAAATAATTAAACCAAATATACAGGTGTCTTGTTTGTCCATCTGGAAATTTGAAATTTGAGACAAATTAACTTGACACATTTTATGTTTAGACATGTAACTACAAATTGTGTTTAGATTTTTAACATCAACAATTGTATATATAATAAGTTTGAAAAACACCCGTTATAGTGTATTCTCTAGACTTCTAAAAGTTCCTGGATGGGTAATAAAATCTCTATTAATACTTTTATAATGAGCTCTAGTATGAGAAAAAAACATGTAGTATTTTAAAGCTAGCTGTCATGTAATGTACAAAATAGTGAATACATTTGTTATTCATTACCTGATACTTTATAGTTATGAATTTTTCATATCCCTGTAGTGTCATCTTACCCCAGCTGCCCTGGCATACATCCTGGTTCAAATCAGGGCCAGCCAAACATAAATAAATAAATGAACTTGAACATGTAGCTCTTGGAGGTCCTTTCTATGATATAGAGAAAAATCTTTGTTTTGTTTTTAGAAAGGTTGTAGTTACATAGGTATTAGTGAAAGGGATGGTTGGTTAATATTAACAAGTAATTCAAATTTATTCATACTTTGAAACAGTTGTTGGATATTAACTTCAGAAAGCTCAGAATGTCCACAGAACTGATCATTTTCATAGAGCAATAGAAGTTAACAAGTCCTAAGCTGTCTGTTCTGCCGTATTTAGGATACTGCCTCCTGAATTCTAGAAGTCATGTTCTCATTGCCTTAAAACTATATTAGATTACATTTCATAAAAGTCTCTCACTCACACTCACTTGACATAATAATACTATTATAATACCTCATTAATTATATATATATATTTTAATTAACACTATTTCAAATATCCTTTTCTAAGTGGATTTAGAGGCATGCCTTATATTGGGATACCTTAATTAGCATATGAAGTATAGTGTCATGGGTTAATTCTGTTTGCACTCTTATTTTCACAATAACATCAAATATATAATATTTACCAGCAAGACACACTCCATCCTCTGTGTAATTACAAATAATTTATGGTAACTTGATCATCTACTTTCTTATTCAAAAAAAAAATCATAAAGTAAGTGAGGATAATAATAATATAAAAATAAACTTGAATTTTTCTCTCTACATGTAAACTAAATCATAATATTTCATATTTTAGATTTTGTTAATAGCCAAAACTTGGGGCAGAACTCACATGAGATTTTGTCACATGCCTCTATAACTGTTAAAATAAAATAGCTGTTTTCTAAGTTAATTGGGCTTTTTGTGGCCGTAAACGGTTCTAGTATTTGAATCAGAATGGTGTCAGTGGCAAACTAACATTAATGTTGAAGTTCCATTGGCTTCTGTGTAAAAATGGGTCTGGAGACTATTCTATTAAAGACGATCCAAAGAAGTTTCTTATCTCAACAGTTAAATCAAAATCATACAGGCTTTCTCACATTTTAATAACTTCCAGATGGTGGATGAACTAAAATAAAACTAAGAATTCAACAAAAGTTGGGGGAAATATTAACATAGTACAAAAGACTAAGAACACTAAAAATGTTATTTTCAAACTAGTTTTTCCTTGCTTTAAAAAATGCCACTGGCAAGAATAATGATGCTTCCATAATGTTACTAAAGTGCTATATTTGTAAAGCAGCATGTAAGTCTCATAAAACGGTAATGAGTTCCTTAAGTGATAGTAAAATAAGCTTTCATGTAGAGATACGCTGAGGTACTACTCTTCCTGGGCAGACTAGAGTTGCAATACCTATTTTGTATTCCAATTTTCACTAACAGGAAAAAAGGAATTACAGTAATGGTCACATTTTCCTTTCTCTGACATAAAAAAGGACTCTAGTGGAGTTCAACTAAGTAGAGAAAATGATAAAATCTTATATACAATTTACACTTATTTGGCTATTCTTCTTTATATAAGCATGTTGCTTAAGTAGACTAGGAGCAAATTTCTCTCATTAATCATAGAATTACCCCCAGATATCTATTTTCAGTTGATGTGGTCTTTGCTAAATTTCTCAATTATTGCAGCTTCATAAAATATGCATAGTTTTTTTAACACTTATATTAAGTAACACTTGCCTTCTTCCTTCCATATTTGTTTGTAAAAAATAGTCAATAAAAGAAATCAATGAGTGTTGGTAAAATATTTCTTAATAAGGGGCATATAAGAAATTTCAAAAAGTTCATTCTAACTTTTTTCTAACAGGAGAAAAATCTTGTCCATCATATATTGTCATGCACTGCTCAATGATGAGAATATGTCCTAAGAAATTCATAGGTGATTTAATTGTTGTGTGACCGTCATGGCATATACTGAGCACAAACCTAGATGTATAGCCTACTACATGCCTAGGCTGTATGGTATAGCCTATATTCCCTGGCTACAAGCTACAGATATGTACAGCATGTTACTGTAAAAAACCATGAAATTAAATCAAGCACAAGAGAAAATGATGAAATCAAGAGACTGGGTAAACATGAACTGTATTAGGCTGCTACTGGCATAACACAGCATACTGCTTTAAAACAAATTATTTTTTTTAGAGAGTACAATCTAAAATATGATACATAAATCAGTAACATAGTTATTCCTTACCATTATGAAATATTATTTACTGTATATAATTGTATATGCTGTACTTGTCTATGACTGGCAGCACAGGTTTGCTTATACCAGCATCATCACAAATACATTAGTAACGCATTGTGCTACAATGTGACAGCTACAGCATCACTAAGCAATGGGAATTTTTTAGCTCCATTATAATCTTATGAGACTACCATCATATATGTGATCCCTTGTTGACTGAAACATCATTATATGGGCATGACTGTAATTGAAATTCCCCCCAAATGGAAATTCCACATTAAATTCTATTGGCTAATTGCCTATAAAACCAAGAATACTACTCTCTCCTCTATCATAATTCTTAATTGGATTTCTTACTCTTTAACAGCAAGAGAAAACAGAATTCAGAATTTTCCTATAAGTGGTAGGTACATTAAATATATTAATATTTTGTCATATTAAGTTTGGCAAGGCAACATGTAGGGGAGGAGAGAGATCATATCAAAGAAGCTTGTGAATATGGTTCTAAGGGATTCAAATGGAATTGTGACTTCTGAGGCAGATGTTTGCAAACAAGTTGCTTTGAATAATGGCCTGCAGCTAAATAACACAGACGACTATGGTGAGAGAAAGCGCTTATTCTGATGCCTCCCCTCCCCAAAGTACAACCCAAACAACTAGAGGACAGAACTTTCTGTCCTGTCATAGAAAGCTTAGCCCATTAGGACAAAATTACTGAAATGCTTTCATCTAAACAAATATTTAAACTTTTCACATAAGTAAATTCAAGATAAAAGGTGTCAAAATGCTAAATTCTGTTTTCATTGCACAGGGCAAATGTATATTCCTACCACTTAAATTATACCTTATTTAATAAAAGAACTAAATGAGAAAATTGGTGTTGTTTGTGGCCATTAATGTGTAAAAGTGAGTGCATGTTTGACAAAGAGCAACATAAAGGCTGCGTTTTCAATCCTCAGATCTGAAATCAGTTGTCTGGTTGAGCTATTTGCTCAGTCTGACAGCACATAATCTCAGGCCAGAGGGTCATGTGAAGAATTAAAAATACATTTTTAGTACATTTCTATTCCAGGTTTCCTATAATTGAAAAGCTAAAAGATACCAAGAAATTCACAAATAAATGGCTTTTTCCTTCACAGGAAAGGGGCAGAGAATAAGACATATATGTTAAGTTCATCCTTACAAGACTTTTTTTTTAAAACATAACTTTTGGGGGGTACAATTATAATTCTTTAGATATTCAGGGCAAGTTTTAATACTTATAGGAAAAGCAAATTATAAACCAATAATTTCCTAATTAATTTTTTAAAAGAGACAGATGATTGATAGCAAAAATATAACTCTAAATAAAATTTTTAACAAAAAATAACTGAAACAGAAAAATTATATAATGAGCAAAATGCTGTTCTTAACATAATAACATAAATTAATTCATATATAAAAAAATAAAGATTTTAAAAATAATTTAGTAAGTAATTATTTTTTAAAAAGGACTGAATTAATATTAAGCAATTATCCTGACAAAATAGAGAGCATATGATGAGGTCCTACTAATTCATCTCACTTTTATTCATTCAATCATTTAATAATAATTTATAAAGCAATTGTTTTGGCAAGCAACCATATATGAAAAATAACACAGTGCGTATATTGGTAAAACATTTTTAAGTATTTGACTATATTTCTATGCAATTCTATTATCCTAATACTTCTGCACAGGAGCAGAGCCCTAGGTCTTCACATATTTATCGCCTGAGTATGAATTGCAAAATTCTAAAATGGTTCCCATTTATCCCCATTACGTTTATCTCTTCGTATTACTCCTGTAATTATGTTCTGTCACACAGCAAAAGGAATTTTGTAAATGCTCTTAAGGTTACTAGTTCGCCCCAGTTCAGGCAGGGAACAGGACTAATCTAATCACTTGAGCAGAAGAGAAGCAAAAAGTTTTCTTTTCTTTTTTTTCTTTTTTTTATTGTTGTTCTAGTACAGTTTTCCCATTTTTCCCCATTGCTCTTCCCTGCCCCGCCCAGTTCCCCCCTTTCCTACAGTCAATCTCTACCATGTGGTCTGAGCAAAAAGTTTTCTCCAGCAGGTAGCAGAAGAAGAAATCAGCAGATAGAAGGAAGAAAAGGAGGTGATGGGGCGATAAATGGTGATTGACAGAGACTTGACTTGGGGTGGCAGACACACAGTACAGTGTTGAGATGTTATATTGTGAAATTGTGCAACTGAGACATGTATAATTTTGTTAGTCAGTGTCACCCCATTAAATTCAATAAAAGGGGGGGGAGAAGTTAGCGATTGAAAGCATGAGGGGAATTTGATACAATGTTGCTGGTTGGGAAATGGAAAGAACACATGGAAATAATTTAAGGGAGGTCCCTAGAAACTAAGAGAAACCCTGATATATCTCCCAGAAAGGAAATGGGACCATAGTCCTATAGCTGAACAAAACTGGATTCTGCAATAGTAAGGAGCTTGGAAACATAATTTTCCCCAGAGTCCCCAAATAAAAGCTCAGGCTGGTTGACATCTTGATTTTGACTTTGTGAGAGCTTAAGCAGAGAACCCAGTGGAGCCCATGTGGACTTCTAAATTATAGAGATTGAGCAAGTAAGTGCATGTTGTTTTAAGTTACTAAATCTGTGGTAACTTCTTACACAAATAAGGAGAAAGAAAGAAAGGAAGGAAGGAAGGAAGGAAGGAAGGAAGGAAGGAAGGAAGGAAGGAAGGAAGGAAGAAAGAAGGAAAGAAAAGAGGGATAAGGAGGAGGAGGAAGAGGGGAAGAAGAAGAAAAAGGATAAGGGAAGGGGGGGGGGACCCAATAGACACATATGCTAACACCACATTGGGATAAAACTGATATAGTAGAGGCCAAGAAAATTATTTTGAATTTGGAAATCTTAGACCATGAGGAAATATAGGCCATAATGAATTTGTGATGACAACTGTAGGCTTCCAAGCTCCCCATCCTTCTAGCAGAAGGAAAACAGATAAAGCTTCTTATGAGTTTGGAAAGGAGGTTTTTGAAGGTTAATGATAATAATCAATCCCTTAAATGGTACTGGATTCCTGAGAAGGAGGTCTGTCACCTTTCCCTTCTTCGAGACTTGGTTAAAATTAGGAACTTATAACACATAGATAGGTTTAGGGACCTCAACAACAGAGAGATCAGTTTCATCTTTCCTGGGATTAAGCCAGATAGTTGGTGATAATGATGTTAATCAAATATCAAAGCATGATAAGTAAATTGTAATTATTAACATTTGAGTGTTCATTATCTGTCTGACACTGATATAAATTACATGACTCAATTATTCCACCTAAGTCTTGTAAAAACATGGTAAGACAAAACTATTTCTCCTATTTTGCAAATGGACAACTGAAGTATAGAGAACTTAAATAACTTTCCCAAATCCCCACTGTAAGTAATTGCAGGAGCTGAGACTTGTATTCCAGTAGTCCAGCTCCTGGTTTGCACTCTTAACCACTAACATAATGCTTTAAGAAAATAGGATAAAACAAATAAGGGTGTTTTTAGGAAAATGGTCTAGAGACAGCTTACCACATACCTATGCCTCTAATTCCAATATACATATTCTTAAGTGACTCTGGCGGGATGAGCAGAATGATAAAACCATTCCTTGCACCAGAAAGGGGCCAAGCATTAGTAAAGAACTGAACTGAATCTTTGTTAAAAAACAAGAAGAAAGAACAAAGGAAGCCTCAGAAGTTTTATCAAATCTGAAAGCTAACTTTACCTCTGCTCCTAATTTATTGGGCTGGCCAAAAAGTTGTTTTGGTTTTTTTCTGTACAATGGCTCTAGTAGTGGTTAGTTGTCTTTACCTTCATTTGAAACAATTTTGTTAAAGTGTATTGTGAGAGCTGTCATATCACTGTGCATTTAAAAAAATTATCAAATTGGTGAATTTTTATGTAGTCATTTTAATATTGAAGATGGAAGAAAATATACATGTTTTAAGTGTATTGTGCTTTATTATTTCAAGAATGGTAAACATGCAACTGAAATGCAAAATAATATTTGTGCAGTGTATGGAGAAGGTGCTGTGATTGATCAAACATGTCAATAGTGGTTTGCAAAGTCTCTTGGTACTGTTGACATTTTGGCCAAAAAAATCATTGCTCTGGGGCTGTCTTATGCACTGGAAGATGTTTAGCAGCACCTCTGGCCTCTATCCACTAGAAGTCAATAGTGGGAGACAGTCAACGTACTCAGAATATCCAAATCAATAAAGTTATTGGTGAAAATGAAAAAACGTGTATTTTATTATGGAAAAAAACTAAATGGTCTTTTGGCCAACCCAATACCGATATAAAAAGTATTCTTGTACAAGTCTCACACCTTTTTTGATATTGAGATAAAATAGGTATTTTACAAAAGCAGAATTTAATCTATTATTTTCATTAGGTATTTTGCACAGTTAAAGATGTTAGAACTGACTTTGCATATATCTACTATAGGGTAATTTTCTGAAAAATGTTTTTAAAATTAGCCACTGATGAATTTTATACTATCTATAAATTTTAATTATATTAACTATAGATGAATGATTGAATATCATCAAACAGTTTAGAATATGAGAAGTAACCTGGAAAAGCCAAATAATTATCCAAAGTTCATTGGAATTGCTTTGGTATTTAAGTAAAATTTTAGTCTACTGATAGGCTTTATTTATAAATTTTTATATATACATAAAAATTTTAAAAATTATATAATATATACATGCATATACATATATACTCACTTTTCTCTTATTGTCAATCTTATTTTAGTACCTTTGCCAGCAAAAAATAAAAATTTAAAAAGTATAAATAAATAAAGTGTTTTTTTCTGGAAAGACAAAATGGCAAGTGTACCTTACATTTATACCTTTGCTTTAAGAGAGCAGTAAAGAATGGGAACATCATATATTAACTCCACATAATGATAAATGACACCAGAATGTTCTTCCCATATAGTTTTAAAATAAAATCTAGAAATTTTAGTCTAAACTTAGTTGTGTCTGTAGAGATTCATCACTTAGTACCATATGCTGCAATACGATTGCAATTCTCATAATCTGTGATGTGGCTACAGATGTCTTCTTTTAAACAAAAAACAGTGATTAGTTTGCCAAAGAATGGACAGAGGCCACATTTCTAATTTTAAGTTGGAAAATTTGTTCCAATTTACAGATTTATTTTTACCCCTGAAAACTCTGAACAAATTTGCTATACCTGACTATTCTAGACAGTTCATTTTTATCAGTTTATCTATTTCAACAAGTATTTTTCAAAGATTCATCCTGAGTGCACATTCTAAAATTTTATGCAGTATTCACTCTCACTTTTATTTATTTTTTAAATTTTATTTTATTTTTCCATTACCATTTCTTCCTCTGTATGCTCTGCCAATTCCACCCACTCTTTTCCACTGCCCCTGCAATCACTAGACTGTAGTCACTTATTATTTTTAAAGTATCTTTTAAGACAAGCATATTTATAACTTCTTTTTTGACCATGATTAGACATGGATGATCTCATAACATGTTCACTCTTTACTCTCAATTGTGTGAATCTATCAGTGAATGGAAAACATTGATTTTATGTTATACATCATTTCAGACATTCCTAGAAATTTAATCTTACAAATTACGGTTGTTATTGAATAATTCAATGATTGTCATTGAATAATTTATCCAATTAATGGATTTAAAAAAAAACTAAAGTTTAGAGAAATTGAGTTGGATTACTGCACTCCAGAGGGGGCAGATTTTGAGATGAATTTGGGGATCTGAATATTCAACCTGGTTAATTATGCCTTTCATTGTGAAAGAAGCAGAGATAATATATTATGATTTTTTAGACTGTCATGTCTTCAACATTGAATCAAGAAGTCCTATTGTATGAGCATTAGAAAGTAAAGAACATATTTTATTTCCATATTTGAAAATTACATAAGTGAAATGGACAAATTATAAGAATTAATCAGGAATTTCACCAATAGCACTGGACACAAAATCTACATATTAAAGGTATTACATTGTTATACACAAGTAACAGAAAATATAATAATAGCAATAATATAACAATAAATAGAGAAAAATGTTGAAGAATATAAAAATTTCATCTAAAAATATATCAATTTCTGTTAGATTAATCTATAGCCCAGATAGACTGCCCTGGCCAGTTAGCTCAGTTGATTAAAACATGTCCCCATAGGACAAAGTTGCAGGTTCCATCCCCGGCCAGGGCACATATAAGAATCAATCAAAGAATACATAAGTAGAACAACAAATTGATAGCTCTCTCTCTTTTCCCATCTGTCCTCTCCTTCTCTCCTCTATCTCTCTACAAATCAAGAAATTAAAAAAAAAAAAAAAAAAAAAAAAAACCCAACTTGACAGACCATCATAATGTGATTGATTAATAAAAAGTAAGGAACAAGAACTTTCAAGGTAATTTGAATAAGTAGGTGGAATTTCATATCTAGCTATAAAACTAAAGTCACTAGGTGATATTAACACAGAGAAGACAAACCAATGGAATGTAATGAAGAACTTACAAATTAACCTATTTAATATGGACATCATATGCATGACAACAATGAATCACATACTCATGATAAATATTACTATTTTTGCATATGTAATTTTAAGTGAAAAAACTATGACTTTGTGTTGCCTTGATCTGAATGTACCATAGATACTTAAAATTATTTAAAAGTCCCTCTTATTTTCTGTTGTTTGAAAAAAAAATGTACATTAAAATAGAGTTTTTGAAAATCCTTAATGCTGAATACCAACTGTATAGAGTTCATAGGGTTATTTGTAAAAGCAGTTATTAATTTTGAAATACTAATAGTTTGTTTAATAACTATAGGTAAATTCAGAAATTTTATTTCTTTTATGTAAATTTTGTTTTAGGAAAAATAAAACTTTTATGTTTTTGAAATAAATTTCTAAAATGTTCTATTTTTCTCTATCATTTCTTATATATGACTTGTCATTAATAATAACATTTATTTGTTTTCCCTTGATCATCCTAATAATTCTCCAGAGATTTTTTTATTTTGTTAATTTTTATAAGGAACTAATTTTTGGCCTTATGATTTCTTTTTATGTTAACCTTCTTATTTCCACAAATTTTGCTCTTTTAATACCTCCATTGTATTTAAAATGTAATATTCTGTCATTTATTTTTATTTCTTAGTAATATTTTCTAGCGCTAATCTTTTTAAACATAATTATTTAAGACTATAAGTTAACCTTGAAGCAGTGCTTAAGTTTGAGTCTATAAATTTTTATATGTAGTATTTATATTATATTTTTGTCTTCTATTAATGTGTATTCTTTGAAATGTAGGTTTACAGGTGTAAATTTCCAAGTATATGAAGTTCTTAAAGTTCCTTTTTGAATTTTTAAAAAAATTTTAGAGTGAAGAAGGGGGAGAGAAAGAAGAAATCAATTTGTTGTTCCACTTATTTATGCATTCATTGGTTGCTTATTGTACATGCACTCATGGGAGATCAAACACATGACCTTGGCATATGGGCGCAACACTCTGAGTTCCCAGCCTGGGCTTGAAGTTCTTTTTTAACTTCTAAGTTAATTTATAGTGTAGTCACTATAAATTCTTTAATTTTTGTTGATATTCATTTTATGCAATAGCATACAGTCAGTCGAAGTTTAAGAATATTCTATGTATGCTTATAAATAATGCATATCTAGATTAGTGTGTTTTTCAAATATTCTATATTCCACTCAAATATTGATTTATTTACCTACTAATACTGAAAAAATAATTTAAATATGCAGCTCTGATGGTAAATTTGTCAATATCTTTAATTCTCTTATTGTTCTTTATATATTAATATTATGACACATGCATTTTATAATATTGTAGCTCTTAAATAAATTGTATATTTAGTCATTGATTTAGTAGGTTCCATAAGGTTTTTTGCCTTAAAGTATATTTTTCCTGATGTTAATATGATAGGATAATTTCCTTTAGGTGAGTATTTGTTTAAAACTGCTTACTGTATTCTTTTATTTTTCAACCTTTCTGTCTTTAAGTTGTCTTGCTAGTTTTTTATAATCATCAGATTATTTTCCCCAAGTTGTGAGTCCAGAATTTGTAATTAGAATTTTTCGATAATGAGTATTATGACTCAGTATTTTTAAACCATCTTATTTCAAATTTCGTATATACCATGCTATTTCAATAGTTCCTTTCTTTCATTATCTTGGTTTTCTCTTGAGTACTTGTTTTTTTTTTTTTTAAGATTTTATTTATTTATTTATTTATTTTAGAGAGAGGTTAAGGGATAGAAAAAGAGTAGGAGAAATATCAATGCAAGAGAGAAACACCAATCAGTTGTCTTATATGACCTTGTCAGGAGCCTGAACCAGCTACCCAGGCACATGTACCAACTGGGAATCAAACTAGTGACTTTAGCCCTGTGGGACAATGCCCAGTCAACTTAGCCACACTGGTCAGGTCTGAAATGATTATTTTTAAGTCCATTTATTCTCTATATTGTTCTGGAGAAGGGTTTAGTAAAGGAACTAATATAAATAACCCATGGACATGTACAACATGGGGATTGACTGTGGGAGAAAGGGTGGGCTGGCTTGGGTGGGAGCAAAGGGGGGAAAAAGTGGGACAACTGTAATGGAAAAACAATACATAAATCAAAAATTTAAAAAAATTAACAATAAAAATAAAAATGTTTTTATTTCATTTTATTGGTGAAAGACAGTTTGGTTGGTAACAAAAGTCTAGATTACCAGCCAGTTACCAGACTCTGATTTTTTAAGCTGTGTTTCCATTTGTCTGTTGGATTCTACTGTTAGCAAAACTAAGTAGGTTAGCAGCTGCTATTTTGTTTGTAGCAATTTGACTTTTCATTTTTACCACTACCTAGATTTTAATGCTGTGAAGTTTTACTTCTGAATAAGCATTATGCCTTTTTAAAATCTTGGTTTGGATTTTCATTACTTCTTGAATATTGAAAAATCATGCCTTTCTAAGGTTGTAGAAAGTCATCAGTCATTATTCTATTCCCTTCTTGTGAAACACTAAGTCAACATGTGTCACACATTTCATTCTACTCTCCATATATTTTAACATATTTCTATTGTAATACTTTCTATTCATATTTAGATTCCCTTTGAATCATATTCTAGGTAATTTACTAATGTATCTTTTGTTAAGTATATAGATGTTCATTTTGTGTATATTTTTGTAATAATTTATTATGATTTTAAAAATTTCTATGTTTAGTTGAAAACTTGTCCAATATACCATATTTCTTTAAAAATTATATAATCTTTTTATCTAAACATGTAACATTTAAAATTTTAAGTTCTACTTGTAAAATTTTAAAATCCTTTTTTTGTTTTGTTTTGCTTTTTCCCATGATAAATTGTTTCTTTGGTATTTGGATTTGAAACTTTTGTTTGATGGAGCTTTACTTTGGAAACTTTAAGAAACCCAGGCCGAGGATGAATTCTTTCTAAAACTCTTGAATACCCAACAAGATTACTCTAAGTTAGTTTCACATATTGAGGTTTAAATAACAAGCTGATAAAAAAAGTTAAATCTTCACAGTGTACTTATAAATTTTTAGATGACAATTTTCTCTCCTGTTTCCCTATATTCAGAAAATCAGGCTGAAACAGAATCATTATCTTTTTTCACCTTTTGCTGGTAGTAAAACTTTTTTCTAGTCCACCCTTTTACTAAGATATAGCTCTTGAACAGTCTGTCATTCTTCTTGCTGAAACTCTAAACGTTGGCTCCTTTGGTCTTGGGCTGCCAAAAGCAAGTCTCCTATAACTGAAAGACACCTACAGGAGAGCTGTAGTCTCAGTTTGAATACACTACCACAGATTTTATCCCACTCTTTATTTCAGGCAGCTAAGCCAGACTTATTTCTAAATGACTACACACTTTCTTAATTGTTTAATTGAGAGCTTTGCTTATTAGGTTATTGCATTTTTTTCTACATGTTTAAAAAAAATTAAATAACCTGAAAAAATAATTTTGTATTATTTAGCATATCAATTTTTCAGAAGTAAACCTTGTATTCTTTTAAAAGTATATTGTGTTTGTTTTCTAGCATTTATATTTCAAAGTGGTATCAGGCTATAATTTTTATTATGCCATTTTATTTTTTAAATTATGGTTTATTTCTAATAGTTGTATAAATATATCAATTTAAAACTATTGTAAAGGTTTTAAAATATTAATTTATTTAATGATAACATATTACGAGGTAAATATTATCATTACACACATTTTAATTAATAGAAAAGTGCTGCAAAAATTCCCAAATTTTAGTCTACATTTCTTTTTCCTGAGTTTTTTTTTAATTGTATTTTCTCCATTATCGTTTAACCCTTTTACGCTCCTCTCTTCCCCGTAAATCACCGCACTGTTGTTCATGTCCACGAGTCCTTTTTCCTTTTTGCTTTATCACTGAACCCCTAACCCTCCATAGCTGTCATCCTGCTCTCCATCTATGAGCCTGTCACTGTTTTGCTTGTTAGTTCAGATTGTTCATTAGATCCCACATATGAGTGAAATCATATGGTATTTGTATTTCTCATAATTGGTTTCTTCACTTAGTATAATGTCCTCTAGTTCCATCCATGCTGTCACAAAAGGTATAATTTTCTTTTTTATAGCTGAGTACTATTACATTGTGTAAATATCCCATAGTTGTTTTATCCACTCATTTACTTATGGACACTTGGGCTGTTTCCATATTGTGGTGATGGTAAATAATGCTGCAATGAACATAGTGGTGCTTATGTTTTTTCAACTTAGTGTTTTTGGTTTCCTTGGATATATTCCCAGAATTTGGATCACTGGATCAAAAGGCAGATCAAAACCACATGGTCGTCGGCAGCCGTCCGTCTCGAGAGATGATGGTGTAGCTTCTTAAGAGTCTATCTGCACCGCCGAGAATGGCTGTGCAGTCCGACTCGGGAGTGACACGGTATCTGTCTCCTCCCGTGTTGAATCGACATCTTGCGATGACGCTGGAGTGTCCTCTCCAGCGAAGCTGAAGCTACAGAGCCTGGGCAGGGTGATATGGAGGGTCTGCTGTTGCCCATGCAGCAGACCCCCCCTCTCTTCGCAGCTGAAGGGTCCAAGGGAAAGACGGAGTCGATACAGCTTGGGTTCAGGTGCGCCGCAGGAGTTGCCGGTGTTGACTACAACGTCAAACCGCCTTAGGGACTCCAGCTCCGGATTTTCTGTCGGGGTTTACTCCCTTAGCCTTTCCCCTGAAGAGGTATGCCGCAAGGCAGCGGAGGTTTTTTGGAGTCAGAGTTTTCCTTCTCTGAAAACCACATGGTACTAGCATAAAAACAGACACTTAGATCAATGCAATGGAATAGAGAGGCAAAAAATAAACCCATACCTTTAGAATCAATTAATATTTGACAGGATAAGCAAGCACATACAATAAGCAAATACAGTTTATCCAATAAATGGTGTTGGGAAAATTGAATGGACACATGCAGAAAAATAAAACTAGACCTTCTTACACCACACTGAAGAATAAATTCAAAGTGGATTAAGTACTTAAATGTTAGACCCAAAACCATAAATACTCTAGAAAAAAACATAGGCAGTAAAATCTCGGACATTGCTCATAACAATATTTTGTCATGTATATATCTCCTCAGGCAAGGGAAACAAAAGAAAAAATAAACAAATGGGACTATATCAAGCTAACGTTTTTTGTACAGCAAAGGAAGCTATCAACAAAATAAAACAATAACCCATTGAATGAGAGAAAATATTTGCTGATACATCTGATAATGGGTTAATATCCAAACTTTGTAATGAACTTATAAAACTGAACACCAGGGGAAAAAAAAGCAATCCAATTAAAAAATGGGCAAAGGACCTGAATAGACACTTCTACAAAGAGGGCATACAGTTGGCCAACAGACATGTGAAAGGATTCTCAACATCCATAATCATCACAGAAGTGTAAATTAAAACCACAATGAGATATCACCTCAGCCCTGTGAGATGGCTGTCATCAATAAATAAACAAACAACATTTGCTAGTAAGGATGTGGAGATGCAGACTGATGCAGCCACGGTGGAAGGCAGTACAGAGATACTGCTACATTTCTTAGGTGTTCTACCTTGGGATTAATATTTTTCAATGAGAATTTTCTTAGAAAGTTATTCATTTAATATGAAATTTTAAATTTATTACTAATATATTGTTCTATTAATCTTACTTAATTTTTATATCTCTTTTACTTCTGTATTATATTCAGTCAACTAAAATTAACTTTTTATTTGTAAATGTTCTCTATTTTAGTGCTATATTTGTAAAAGCAAACTATTTTTGGCAATTTTATTGTTTTTCTTTTTAAATACTGATCTCTACATTCTAATGATTATGTTTTTGCTTTGTAATTTAATAATTTATGCTTATATCTTTATTATCTTATTTATTTTGCATTCTTTTTTCAGCACATAACTTAAATGTTAATTTTTAACTAGCAGAAACAATAAGTAACCAAAATTGTGCAAAATCACTAAACCTTATATTGCAAGTATTATAGTCACAGTGCATGGTAAAAGCATAATTAAGATGAAAAAGTTATCCCTGGCTGGGTAGCTTAGTTGGTCAAATCACTGTCCCGATAACCAAGGTTGTGGGTCTGATCCCTGGTCAGGGCACACATACATGAAAGAAACAACTATTGGATGCATAAATAAGTGAAAGAACAAGGTGATGTTTCTCTCTCTCTAATCAACAAATAAAACTTTTTATAAAATAGTGTTGTTAAAAATAGATTAAAAAGTCATTAAATTTGGGGGTAGAAGACATGAAAATATCATGGCTCAAAATGTTTCCTTTTGATGTACTGTCAGAAAGTCAACAGTAATCTTACATTATGTCACAATGCCTATGTCATTCACCTCACCTCATCTCATTGCCTGGGCATTGTATCAGCTCACAACATCACAAGAAGGTAAGTACAATACAAGAATATACTTTGAAAGAGAAAGAGAGAACACATTCACGCAACTTTTATTACAGTATATCATTATAATTGCTTTATTTCATTATGAGTTATTATTAACATCTTGCTGTGCATAATTCAAAAATAAAACTTTATCATAGGTATGTATGTATAGGAAAAAAACATAGTACATATAGGTCTTGGTACTATCTGCAGCTTCAGGTACCCACTGTGGGTCTTGGAAATTATTCCCCATAGCAAATACACTAATGCATTTGTGTGTGTGTGTGTGTGTGTATACACACAGACACACACACACACACACACACACACATGTATATATATATATGTATACACCTATATTCATATATAGCAAGTACTAAAGAACTGAAAGCAGAAATAGACAATTTTGTGAGTATATTAGAAATTAAACTCTCAGTAATTGATACTACAAGCAGACATAAAAGCAAAAAGGATATAGAAGACCTGAATTTAAAATATAAAACAAAGAATTTATAAAACACTATATCCAGTACTGTTAGAATATACATTCTGTGCTATGGTACATAAAACATTCACCAATTATAGGACATAGATGACTGACAAAAATACTCAATACATTTTAAAATATTAAAATCATAGAGAACATGCTTTCTGGCAATAAAATTATATGAGAAACTACAAGAAGAAGAACACCAAAGACCTCCAAATTCAGAAACTAAGCACCATGCATCAAAGTACCCAGAGTAGGAGGAGAAATAACATTAAATGTAGAAAATATTTTGAAAAATGATTATTATAGTACTACATAAGAAAATTTGTAGGAAAAAATAAAAACAATGCTTTGAGATGAATCTTTAGCTTTAATGAGCATATAAGAAATCAATAACTAAATCAATAATGTAAGATTTTACCTTAAAAAATGATAATAGAATAGGGAAAAATTAACCTCAAAGTAAGAGGGCACAAATAATAAAGCTAAGAGTAGAATGCAATGACACAAACCATGGGACAAATAGAAAAAAAGGAAAACTCAATGAAATCAAATTAGCTATTTGAAAAGAACAATAAAACTTATAAATCTTTAAACTGAACAAGAAAACCGAGAAGACAAATTTACGAATATCAAGAATGTAAAAGTGCCATTCTACAGAGTCTATAGATATTATCATGATATAGAAATATAAAGAATTGACACCAATATAGTCAACAATTTAAATAGAATGGACAAATGTTAGACAGACTAAGTTTCTAAAAATGGCAAAAGAAGAAATAGAATATAAAAATACCTTGTCACTTTTTAAGAAATTGAAATTTTCACAAATGAAAACCTGGGACCACATAATTACACTGATGACTTATATAAAATATTAAAGGAAGAGATTATTCAGAATTTACACAAATATTTTCAGAAAACAAAGGAGCAGAAAGCCTTTCTCAAATTATGTTTAAAGACCAGCATCATTACCTTTGTAAATTAGTAAAGGTCATCCTTGATGCACAAATCAGACAAGGACATTATTTAAAAAATGAAAATTACAGATCACTGACTCTTATAAATATAGATGCATAAATCCACTGAAACATATTGGCAAACTAAATAAAGGAAACACGTTTAAGGTAGATACCTCATTTTCAAACTTTTTATCTCAGAACCTGCACACTGAAAATTACAAAACATTGCTGTGAAAAATTGAAAAGGACTAGCAATTAAAATCATAGGCACCTGGACTTCTGGCCAAGATGGACACATAGGTAGACATGCTTCACCTCTTGCACAACCATAAGAAGGAATACATCTACCTCGAAACAAAAAATAACCAGAACTACTAGAAAATTAGCCTTCATAGAAGTCCAACAAACAAAGATATAAAGAAGTAATACTCATTCAGACAAGTAAGAGGGGCAGAGGTGTGGACTCCAGGCAGAGAGGATGAGGAGTGATGGTGGCGATGGTGGCAGTTGTGGCAAGGCAGTGGCTGCAGCTTGCTGGCAGAATGAGCAGTCATGCATTATAAAAGCTGGGAGGGACACTTGTGGAGCGGTCCCAGTCCCAGACTAGACTGTGCAGCTCATGGTTTCAACATCAGGAAAATAAAGCTTCATTGTTTTTGGCTGTGAAAACCAGAAGGGTTCGGTGTGGTGGAAGAAACTTCCAGTTTCTCAGAAGAGTCCATTTAGAGGGCCCCCATGGTCCTAGAATGTATGCAAATCCACCCACTCTAGGAAACATCACCAGGGCAACAGCTAGAGGGGTGCCAGTCCCATACAGGAAGTGTGTGCAGGGACTGGAAAAGAGGTGAATGCTGAGCAAGTATAATTGTTCCCTCTCTGACCCCTACCTCACATACAATACTACAAAGCAGTGAACCAGGTTGCCCAGCACTGACAAATCCCTAAGCTCCACCCTTTACAATGTGACAGGTGCAATATTTCTACCTAATACACAGAAGCAAACACAGAAGGCTGTAAAGTTGAGGGGACAGAGAAGCATGGCCCAAAAGAGGAAGAAGATCAAGGCTCCAGAGGGAGAACTAAGTGAGGAGAAGATAGTCAACCTAACAGATGTAGAGTTCAGAACACTGGTGATAATGATGCTCAAAGAAATGAATGAATATGGCAGACACATAAGAGAAGAAGTGAAGGCTACACTAAGTGAAATGAATAAAAATCCACACCAAACCAATAGTAAATGGAAGAAAGCTGCAGTTCAAATCAATGATGTGGAACATAAGAAAGACATAAACAGTCAACCAGTACAGAATGAGGAAACAAGAATTGAAAAAAATGAGAAGTTGAGGAACCTCTGGGACAACTTTAAATGTACCAGCATCTGAATCATAGGGGTGCCAGAAGGAGAAGAGAAAGAACAAGAAATTGAAAACTTATTTGAAAAAACAGTGAAGGAAAACTTCCCTAATTTGGCAAAGGAAATAGGCATACAAGTCCAGGGAGCAAAGAGAGTCCCAAACGAGTTGGACCAAAAGAGGACCACACCAAAACACATCACAATTAAAATGCTGAAAGTTAAAGAGAAAGTCTTAAAAGCAGCAAGAGAGTTACCTACAAAGGAGTTCCCATAGACTGTCAGCTGACTTCTCAAAATATATTTTGCAGGTAGAAGGGACTAGCAAGAAGTATTCAAAGTAATGAAATGCAAGGACCTACAACCAAGATTATTCTACCCAGCAAAGCTATCATTTAGAATGGAAAGGCAGATAAAGTGCTTCCCAGATGAGTTAAAGCTAAAGGAGTTCATCATCACTAAGCCTCTATTATATAAAGTGTTAATGGGATACAGTTAAGAAAAAGAATATAAAAACTATGAACAATAAAATGAAAATAAACTAACAACTATCAACAAATGAATCTGAAAAACAAAAACAAACTAAGCAAACAACCAGAACAAGAATAGAACCATATATATGGAGATCATACAGAGAGTTATCAGCAAGGAAGGGGAAGGAGTAGAGTGGGGAAAAAGGTACAGGGAACAAGAAGCAACATTGGTAGGTACAAAATAGACAAGGGACATTAAGAATAGTAAAGTAAATAGAGAAGGCAAAGAACTTGTATGTATGACCTATGGACATGAACTAAGAGAAGGGTTACTGAAGGGAAGGGAGGTATTGAGTAGAGGTGGGGAAAGGGGAAAAATTGGGACAAATGTAATAGCATAATCAATAAAATATACTTTCAAAAAATCACGGGCACCTAACCAATAGTTATGAAAACATTTATCTACACAAAGCCTCATTAATGAATTATCATAGTAGGATTAGCCATAATAGTTGAAAAGTGAAAACAAACTGAATTTCCATCAACAGATAATATGACTAAGTTTGTTATATAACACAACATAAAGATACTCAAAAATAAAAGAAAGACTACTCACCCATGGAAAAATTTGGTTATGACTTCAAAACATCATTCTGAGCAAATAATGTTGACCAAAAAAAAAAAGTATAAATTGAATGATTTCATTTATATGTAATTCTAGAACAGGCAAAACTACTCTATGGTAATAGAACTTAAATCAGTGATTGCTTGATTCTGGCATTGGGGGAGACTGTCTTCAAAAATCACTAAAGGTCCCCACTCTTATTAGGGATTTCTGGACCCAAGGGTAAGTAGGAAGACGACATGTCCAGCTTGAAGCAGCTAGAGGAGCATGAGATCTTTGACTATTGTCCTTTATAAGATTATAAAGTGTCTTAAGTCTGATACGGAGGAATGGTTATTTTTTATTGTTATAAAAATTAATTAATTAAAATAAAAGAAGAATACACAAAATTACCAAAGGTACTTTTTGTGGTGATAGAAATTTTCAATGCTTAATTGTCATTGGTTACATGGATGTATGCATTTGCCACAACTCATCAAACTATACACATAAGACGTGTGCATTTTTATTTAACATTAACTAATTATTAATAAAGTTCATATTAAAATAAGAAATATAATAATGAAATTAGTTCATTTATTTTTTTTTATTTTGGTAAATTATCAGAAAATATTTAAGGTACAAGTTTTAAGTAAATAGAGTACTCAGCCATAAAAGGACTATTAAAAATGTTATACATGGAAAATGGTTCACTAAGATTTTATGTAAATAAAATTCTTCAAGACATGATGACTAATTGATTATAAACAATGTTTCATGTTCCAAATTCCTTAATACACTGTTTCCCCTACGTGTAGTAAACATTAACATCTGAAACTCTGAGTCTAAGTGAAGTAGTGTTCCAAAAGGGATTATCATGTGTCTTAATGTTTATATAGTCTTCAATAGCTTTGATTGGATACCCACAAGTAAAATGATCTTAAATTATCACTTACAGGGCAATTTCTAGAAAAAACATAACAAATGTTTAAAGTCATCTAGATCCTATGGCTTTAAGTAAAGTTAACCTAGTTTACAGAATGCTGGTTTTCAATTCAAACATCTAGATATTCAGACATGATAAATTCTTGAAAAGTATGTTGATTATTTTCATATGAAGTTTATTTAGGCCCTCCAATAACTAAATGAGGCTTATAATATATATCTAATTGAAATGTATTTTTATGAAATTACCTATGTTAAATACATCTTTACATTTAAAATGCTATAGGTTTACACATGCATAAATAACCTAATATTTAAACAGCATTAAAACATTTAACATAAGCATTCTGAGGAATAGAACCATAAGTTAAATCTTCATATTTTGGGGATAAAAATATGCAGTATGTGTCTAGTCAGGCAATCAATTTTGAACTTTCTAAGAGGTCTCAAATATTTAATGAAAACTAACACAATGCGAAAAAGCAGAAATGGAACCTGATCAGCATAAATTGATATTATGTCTAGAAGTTCTGAAAAGATATTATAATTTCAAAAACAATTATCTTAAGAGGTCTTAATAACAAAAAGGCAACAAATATATTACAGTCATTCTCAGTAGTGTTTCCCCTTTACCTTATTATTGAATTGTTAAAACAAAGCACAAAAAATGTGCTGTAAGCTCAGTGACCTCTCCATCAGTTAACACAAATGCTTTGTGTTCTGAGGCAAGGTCAAAACTCCAAGCCAACTGAAGATCAGAAAGGTCCTGTGGCATTAGTAACATAAGTCATGTCATTTTGAAAGAGGTTACGACCTGACTCAATTAAAAACAAAATATAAAAATGATTTTATTTGCTTTCAAAATACTATAAATTAATTTTAATACAGTGATTGTGGCCCCTTTTTCACATATGTATTTCCATCCCATCTAAATTTAAAAATTTTTAAGAGAAAACATTGGTTGCACATAAATAAAATAGAACCTCTATTCTAATGCGCCATGCTTAATAAAAGTCTTTCAGTTGCAAATACACATTTTTATTTAACTTTGGATGATATTCATGGACCATATTTCTACAGACAGTGCATTGCTATCTTCAAAAGTATAACACATTCGCTGAGAAAAAAAGGCCTTCACTATTTAGGGTTCATGTATTGACTGGTCTAGCTTACTATGAGTGGCTTATTTTTTAAAAAAGATATATATGTATATATGTATTTTTTTCTCTGAATGAGATGTATACCTTAGCAAGTTTACACAAAATGATTATTTTTCATATTCAATTTAAGAAAAAAATCACCACAATGTATGTTTTGGGGTAATCAGAGGGCAGTATAATTTCTTTCAACAGCAAAATATTCAGTTCTGTTTTTTTGCTTAAGTGAGAAACTATTTATGAAAACCCAGTCTAGTTTATAAAGTGGTCTTTAAGATGCTAGACGAGTGAGCAAAAATGGACAAATTGTGCCTAAGGGATACTCTTTCATACCCTGAAGCAAAATTAGCTAAAATTGGGATTTAATAAAACTGCCTTTATAAATATTAATATTGGATATTCTCAACCACTCTTTTGATTCCCTTTTCAGATGTATCACACATATTATCATAATAATCATCTAAAAATAGGGTGAAAATTGACTGGTAAAATTGCCTGTAGGCTGGCATTATTGTGAAACTATCAAGAAAGAAATGCTGAACCAACGAATATAGGAAAGTGTCTTCTGGAAATTAATTCCAGTTGAGACTTTGTGAAACCTTAATCATACAATCCTGACTTACCAAAATCATTCTTAAGAACATTTAGTGCTCAGGATAACATCTGAGAATCAAGTTTTATGGTAATCTGTAAGAAAAGCAAAGGCAATGTAAGATACACAAGCTCTTTCTCTCTGAGCCTCAAAAACTTTAATAATAGCTCCAAGAACTGTGAAAGTAATTTGATTTCCTTATTCACTCAGTCTGTGGCTTCTGTTGAAACTGCTAGTTAATACAAACCAATGTTCTTCTAATATTATTGCCCGTTTTGTTCACTGAGAAGTGCAATGACAGGATAAACTTATTTCAAATCATTAACTAAAAAAAAGCCTAGTTTCCATTTAGTTGGAAGATCAGTTATAAAGTAACCCTAAATCACAATAACTCTTTCTACTTAAGCTATATTAATCACCCAATTTTTTATTAAATAAAAATAAGTCACATAAGAAATTAAGTCTGTGTACACAAACACACAAACAAGTGATAAACTCAAAAAATAAAAGCAAGTGTAACAACTATCCAATATTTCTCTGAAACTGATAAAATATTTCTTTGGTCTCACATGTGGTTTGAACTACAGTGTTAAGCATCAAGTATCTCAATTTAACAATTGTACTTATTTTATTTAATTATGACTCAGTGATTTTACTTCAACAGTTACATGGAAGTTTTAAAAATGACTTGATTGTCACTGTGGAAGACTTTTAACAAATTTGTCTTCTCAGAGTAGTTTAGTGTTTAAGGAAAATTTGAATAAAAGTTATTTGTTAAGAAATAGGGTCCCTTTAGCTCCACTGAATGATTATAAGCTTCTGGAGAGTGAGAACCTCATCTTATACAGTTGAATTGTCTTTAATGCCTAGCACAGTATCTGGCATATATAGGGAACTCAATATGTATTAATTTCATTAGTGTTAGGGAGAACAACATCTAAAATATAATGCAATGCAATCTAGCTACAACTTTCATCAAAGAACATGGTAGGAAGCAATTGGTAAGCAAGCTATATATGGAGAATGTTTTCTGATTAGAGATGCAATATTACCTAGTTTGTATTGTTATAGTCAATAACTTTATTCTTGTCCACTTTAATTTTTTTTAATTGGACTGATTCCTACTTTTTCATTTCATATAAGTTCTCTTTTCCTGTCTATACATAAGTTTTTGGAGCAAATATGCATATCCATTGACTGAGAAGAAAAATATAAAAAATAAATTTATATTTGTAAGTATGTACATATAATACATAGATCATAAACACAAGTATGACTCTAAATATACAATTAGAAAAAGCTTAAAATACAGAGAATACATTAAATATATGCATAATTAGTTATAAAATCCTATACAATTTTTGCTTATAATGTTTAAACACCACTAGTTTTGGTAATTTGTATATCAGTAATGTAATGAATTATAAAAGGACATAAAATGCAAATATCTCATTTGAATTCTTCTTCATTTAATTTGATTGGGAGAAAATTTCAAAGTAAAGGTACAACTTCAGCAAGGAAACAAAGAAAGAGAGCATTTATAAGTTTTTATTTTATAACTAAGAGATAAAATTTTAAAGCCTTTTTTCTTATGTATATATTTTTTAATTGGGTTGTAGTTCAGTCAACCTATAGTGCTTGGTAAGTATAGCTCTGGTATTATTTGAGGTACCAGATTTCAACCTTAATTTTATCTAACTAGAAAGATGTGTGTGTATATACATGTAAATACACAACGAACTATGTATATGTGTATATACATGTGCAGGAATATTACAACTGTTACAACAAAAATATTTGTCTTAAAATTCTATAAGCATAGTTAATATATTTTAAGTCAGGCAATACATAGTATTTCATTAGCTGCTATTTGCCTCTTTGGATAAATTTAACACTTATATGTTCAAAAGAATGGGTTAGCCAGAAACAATTTTCCTTAAACATTTAGATATTTGAAATTGGCATCTTATGGAATTGCATTTTAAATTCTTCTAATGTCTGATGCTTAAGTGTCAAAAGTGTCTAGAAATTTAATATTTACAGTTTTCTCTCATTTAAAAATATCATTTCACAATAGATATATGAATTGTTCAGGGGCAATTTTATACAAGGATGTGTAACAATACAAATGTTCTCACTATCCAGCATTTTTAATCCAACACTCCACACACAGACAACTCTGCTAAAACCACCTAGAAAAAGAACAATTCCTATGTTTTTCATTAAATTAGAAGAGAGAAGAGAAAAACACAGAGGAAAAGAATAAAATATTCTGTTTAACATTCTTCCAGATATTTAATTTTGTAATTCTCAAAGTTTTTTTCATAATATTAATAATAAAATGTTACGGTTCTTAGTGGCATCAGAAAAAAACAGCCTACTCTTCATCAATCAGTGTCTTTGGTTTTTATATGTAATTTGAGGAAGTATCTGAGTTGTTACTAACTTTTTTGAAAAAATTTAGATAATACAAAAACTTTCAAGAATTATTGAATTGTCAACTGCTTCCCATCTATTATAAAGTTACAGTAAGTGCTCAGTTATTTATTCACTTCTAATAATGTAATGTATATCTAATTGGATAAGAGCATTACAATATCTACCATAATAACATAGTTGTGGAATTATATCTGATATAATTAGAATCTGGAGGAAATCATTTTAATAACTTCAGATCATCCACTTACATTGGACTATACTGCAGCCCCAAATTTCAGTGCAAACATAGTATTTTATTCGGCAGCTTTTCTTTCCCAATGAAAGGAGAAAAATACCCTAAACATAAATTTACTGTTCTCTTAAAATTCTTCCGGAACATATCACAATGCCATTACAATAAATGCAGGTTGGGGCAAAAGTAGTCTTACCATTGTAAGTACATAAAACACAGAGTTTATGTTTATATTATTTATTATTTCTTGTATTATTATTTTCCATATGAACAATTGTAAACCCACTTTTGTCTCACCCTGTGTTTCCTCAAAATAGGTAACAATTATAACGATGTTTATTAAGTTACGAATCCAGAAAGATCATAGTAGGCATAATTATGTATTGGAGATTATTTCCTGGGGGAAAAAAAAGAGAAATATGTGGCTAGCATATTAGGCAAGTATCCTTACCCAGGCAGTGATCTCATCCTATAATGCTCCTTACTTTACTGCAAAGTTTAAATGTTTCCTCTGGAGTGTTAATACTATTGTGGCATCAATTTCTAACAAATATAAAGTACCCTACCTTTAAAAAAATGGATTAATATGAGGCATAATGCTGAAGTATGTGTCAAGTGTAACCTTTATAACTTTGCTTGTCAGGTTTTTCCATTAGAGACCTCATAAGCAGCCACTGCATATCAGTCACGGTGTTCCCTGACAGGTTTAACCTTCCCAAGTGGCTGAATACACCATCTTCACTGCAGCCTATTGACCAAGGCAATAAGCCATTCGGTATAGTGTATTAAAGTCATTTTCCACATGCTACCTCAGCACGACCCATTGTTCATGCCGGCTCCTGCTGACCATGGAAAACCTGCACTCCACACTAAATTGC